>NC_083556.1:47500-383333 GCF_018135715.1 Danaus plexippus
GTGAGTTCGTTAGTGAGCTCGTAATACTTGTTGACCTTGATGTTGGTTTCCCAAGGAACCGTGAGCTCTATTAGTACAACGCGCTTTAAAAATCGGGAATATAAAAATTTTAAATCGCGTTCTTACTTTGCCTGATAGTCTTGTAGTTGATATAATGAAAAGGCAATCTAGTATATATATATAGTATATAATATATGTATTATATATATATATATATATATATATATATATATATATATATATATATATATATATATTATAATTTATAACTTAATCATTGAGACGAGATTACAGTGCTAAGTTCCGATGGCGACTGACATTTTACTGTCATTTTATTGTAATGTGGTGCCCTGAGAGAGGAATGAAAGCCGAGACTGCTGAGTAGATACTGCCTTTATTTCAAATAGATCGTACTTTAAATAGGTACCAAAGTAGGTTACATATTATATAATGGTTAATAAGTATGTTTAGTCAATATAATCTATTCACTACATCTCATCTCCAGCGCATTAAAAAAATAAAATGAACACTACAATTTATTTTATTTTAGCTTATATTACAATTTTTAATATAGTATACTGTCATATTATTACTGTCTTTACTAACTTTTGAAGTAAATATTAGTACATAAACTTTTAACAAAATTGTTAGGTACGTGGTTTTTGGTCTGTTTTTGTGAATAACATAGTTTTTATTATCCTTAATTATTTCTACATTGGGGAACATTCCCTTATTACTTTGTATGGACCTGAATATATGTTTTGGAACTCACTGCCAGTTTCATTTTTTATTAAAATCAAATCATTCTGTTTATAAGTCAAAGGGTTTATATTACGATCATACTTATCTTTTCTTTTTAATTTACTAGCTATTAAATTTTCTCTAGCCTCTTTTTGAGACGTTTGTAATCTGAATTTGAGTTCTAAAGGATAATTATCAAAATTGTACAAAGGATCAACTTGTGCTGATTGCAAATTAGATGGTAAAATACATTTCTTACCGAACACCAACTCATAGGGAGTAAACTTAGTCTCCGTATGTACTGCAGTGTTATAGAAAAAACACCAAAATGGAAGCCACGTGCTCCAAGCTTCTGCGTGATTCCCTGTCTGTATTCGCAAATAGTTACCTAGATGTTTATGAGAATTCTCCAAGGCACCGATACTCTGATGATGATATGCGGTAGACTGCAGCTTGTTAATATGCAAAAGTTTACAAACCTCTTTCATTGTGTCCGATAAAAACTCCGTTCCCCTGTCTGTAGCTATCTCCTTCGGGATACCATACCTGAGAATAAAATTATTTACGAAGTTCCTGGCTACCTCACTTGACCCTTTTGACATTAATGGGTAGGCCTCAATATACTTGCTCAAATCACATTGGATAGTTAAAATGTACACATAATTATTGTAATCTCTCTCTAACGGCCCTACTACATCTAAATATATCTTCTCAAACGCTGAAGTTGCCGTTGAACTTATTGTCATAGGTTCCTTAGTATAATGTGAGGAATGTTTTTGTTTTTGACATTTGTCACACCTTTTTATAAATTCTGTAACATCGGCTTCTAAGTTTGGCCAAAAATAATATTTCTTTATGTTATTTACCATTCGTCTTATGCCGGCATAGCCACCTGTGGGTAATATATTAAAATCGTTTAAAATTACACACTTATCGTCTTTATCAGTAATTCTCTTTGTTCCCTTTAAAATACATATACGTGGTCTGGACCAATTACTTATTTTAGTTACTTCATTAATTAACTTTTCCACAAATTTATTATTTTTCTCAGTCTTAATAAAGTACACTTCTTTAATATCTATTTTCCCACAGAATATGTTCAGCTCTCTCACAAATTCGCCAGGAGATAGTTGCGATCGAGAAGCTAAATTAATAAAAATAGTATACATTGAGGGCACGTAACTCAAACATCCCTTTTCATGCGTTATCTCTTTCTATTTACGATATCGATTTAATTCATAAGCTCTTATGAAACCTAATTCCGTGAAATATTTCGGTTTGCTATGTATTTCTACAACTTTTGGTTGATCGGGCCAATCGTTTTTAGAAATAATAGCATCCCGTTGTTGCTGGCCACGCGTCATTACATTCATCCCGTTTGATTCATCTCTTTCAAGTCCTCTGAAGTTAAATGCAAACGTGAAAGTGCGTCAGCGGCAGAATTATTCTTCCCTTTTAAATATTCAAATACAAAATCATATTCTTCTAACGTTAACCTAAATTTAATTAAACGGCTAGATGGATCCCGCATTCCAAATAAATAGATAAGTGGCTTATGATCAGTCTGAATTTTGTCCTACCATACAAATATGGACGAAAATGTTTCACGGCCCATACAATCGCAAGCAGTTCTTTTTCAATCGTTGGGTACCTTTTTTCTGCTTTGTTAAGACTACGACTAGCATAGGCTACAGGCCTACCGTCGCTGTTGCACAAAACTGCACCTACCCCATATTCTGATGCATCTGTTTGTAAAATAAATTGATTAGACTCCGAAAAGTCAGGGTATTGTAATACAGGATGGGATATTAAATTTTGTTTCAATAGTTCAAATGATTTTTGGCATTCCTCATCCCATTTAAAAATTACATTTTTTCGACACAAATTATTTAATGGATGTGCTTTTGTTGCAAAATTAGGAATAAATTTCCTGTAATAATTTACAAAAGCAACGAATCTTTTGACTTCGTCGACTTTAGAAGGAACTGGGTAGTCTTTAACGACTTCTATTTTATCAGCATCTGGTATAACACCCTCTGCTGACACAATATGACCCAAGTAAAGTAGTTCCTTCTGCGAGAAAATACACTTTTGAGGATTTAACTTTAGATTAATTTTACGTAGTCTTTCAAAAATGGATTGTAAATTCTTAATATGACTTGGTAAGTCTCTACTATAACAAACTCAATCGTCTTGGTACACCAAACATTTTTCGTATGTTAACCCTGTCATTGCCATTGTCATCATTCGCGAAAATGAACTAGGACTGGTCTTTAAGCCCATAGGCATTCTAGTCATCTGAAACTGTCCGGAACAAAAAGCAGTATACTTGCGACTGTCTGGGTCTAAGCTTACATTATAGTAACCTTGATGTAAATCTAAATGAGAAAAATACTTGCAACCAGATAACGAATCTAAAATTTCTGTTATATTTGGAAGAGGAAATTTATCATCATTCAACTGTTAATAAGTTTTCTGTAATCTATGACCAAACGCCATTTTTTGTTTCCATTTTGGTCACTTTTCTTTGGCACCAATAAGATGGGATTGGATCATTCACTTTGACATGGTTCAATAATATTTTCTTTCAACATTTGAACAATTTGGTTTTTAATTTCATTTTTTAAAGCATGAGGCAATCGATAAGGTTTTGAAAATATTGGTTGTACATCCGGTTTTACTTTAATTGAGTGTTGATAAATATCAGTGGTTGATAACTTGTCCCCTTCCAAATAAAAGATATCGGGATATCTCGCACATAAACTTTCTATATTAATCCTTTCCTCTTTATTTAATTTATTTAACCTCAATTCTGACAAGAGTGTTTTAACTCGCAATGCACTTTATTCGATCTTATCAAAGTTACAAATATTATATTCCTTTAAATTTTCTATATTAAGTTTAATTTCAGACAAAGTTATATCTTTTGAGGTCGCCTTCAAAATTCGAACTGGTATTTTGCCATTAATTGGATGTACTAACGTACTCGCTATAAATACTCTCTCACATACTTCTTTCGTACATACCACACATTCCTCTGTTAAACTGGTATTAATATAGTGAATTGATTCTGATCTGGCAGGTAACGACAATAAATGACTACACGAGTCTATTAATTGCAAAGATATTTGTTTAGATTCACTGATCCATAAGGACAGACTATTATGTTTCATATCAATCACCGCTCCATACTTTCCTAAAAAGTCTTGTCCTAAAATACCATGCGATTTACAAAGTAACGTGTCAAATACATAAAACTTATGACTAATACACTGCCCGTGTACTGTCAACTGTAAACATACGTATCCGATAGCCTGTACTTTTCCACCTATCCCGTTTATTGTTATGTTTTCTTTGTTAATTGAAATGTTGAAATCTAAAGCATGTTTATATTTTATAGCCGAAATTGAGGCTCCTATATCTATGAGCCAGTTAAACGCGTATCTGTCTTTAAAGAATAATTTTATGAAGTAACTACTATCGCTAGGTAGAATACTATATGTTGTAGGCACGAAAAAAATCATTTTCAGGTTCCGAATTCTGAGCGGATGAACTCGATTGAGGCTGTGACTTATTAGTTACTACTGTCCGAATCTGTTTTCTGAATGGTCTATGACCCCTAGAATAATTTTTGAAAGTTCTACTTCGATAAGGCGCTCTACCCCGGGGCGCTCCCCGTGGCTGAGATTGTGGCTCCTGGGCCCATTGTCTAGTCCTGGTATGCGACTGTCGCCCGTTGTAGCTAGGGTTGCCTCGCCAACGGTCAGTGTTGTACGTACCTCTTGGAATGCTTTGATGAGAAGGCAGCCTGGAAGTGATTTTAAAGAAACGATTATTATTAAGCCTTGTTAGTGTAAACACTTCAGCAGTTGAACTTGAACCTGAAATGTCCTCATCGATTGCGGCCTGAAACGCATCTTTAAAATTTTTGAGCCGTAATAATAGTGCCAATCCTACGATTTCTCAATCCGTCGCTAAATTGACAAATTGCCTGTTTTTTGTTAATAGATTTTAAAATATTAAATTTTTCATCATTTCCCTCAGATTGAGAAATTGTAAGATCAACGAACAATTCGGATAAGGTTTTTCCGAAAACATCTATAGATTCATCATTTTGCCTGCGATTAAAAAAAAAAATGTTTTTGCAAGGCATTCGTAGATTTTTTTTAGTAAAAGTAACCTTTTCATATCATTTAAAAGATCAGGTATAGTGTCGTATTTTGTTGCTAATTTTAGCTTAGCAGACTGCGACAATCTGCTTTTCAAAACAAAAGATATTAAATACATCTGTGACTCAGTATTGAGAACCGAACTATAGTACTCAATACCATCGATAAGTTGTCGTAAATTAGAAAGCGTATCATTCATCACTGGCAATAAGCTCAAAGCTACCTTCAGATCGAATTAATCCATCGTTGAAAAACTACTAGAACCCCCTGAAATTCGACACAACTCAGTAATTTCATCAAAAAATTTCTTAATATCCGTACAATATTTTTCAAAAATAAGAAGCTCGTCCTCTCCTATACTCTTCCGTTCAATGCTTTCTATATAATTATTATATTGTGCAATAAAACATTTAGCTTCGTCTAACTTAGTCTGCAATATTTTACCTTGTCGTCTAGCAGGTCCTATTTTAATTAAATACTGTCTCACTACTAATAAATCTTGATATAATTTCTTTAAAAATGCTGCTATAGAGTTAAAAAATACATACTATGCAAAATAAAATATTGACATACCTGTTTGAAACCCTGGATCCTCCGCATATTATTAAGAACTGTAACATTTATAGTAACACACGAGTATACATTATATATTCAGTTACATATATTTAGTTATATATATTTAATTATACTAAGTTAATATACTTAGAAAATATTCTTAACTAATAAATTTTATTACTTATTATTATTATTTTTTTTTAATATATATATTTAGGGAACACACATTTAATTTGAACCGAACCTTAAAATTCCCGAACGCACCCGAAGTACCGTTAAAGCGATGATATCTGGTTTGCTGACTTTTACGCGGGAAAGTATTTTGTCGACGTGACTTGTGTCTTTGTGAATTGAATTTAACTTATTTAAGGTGTTTTGATTTAAGATAATAATGAGTTTGTTTTAGTTAAAAGTACTGGCTTTATAAGGCAACTTTATCTTTTTAATAATTTTGTTAGAAACCTAAATATATTATATAATAACAATATTGATTATACGTTGGTAAATAAGGCTACAGTCCACTAAATAATGTCCATAAACTTGCCGAAATTCCGATATACGCGAAAAAAAATACACATATTTATGTAACTGCATTTCACTTCACACCCTTTTATACGCTTTTTAACACTTTTCGGTTTAAAGACATTTATTTCTCATAAAGAACACAAAAGTTCACTTATAATAAGAAAATAGAATAATTTTGCTTGAGGGTACATTTAAAAGTCTGCCTTATGAATTATATACAGTAAAATGAAATGTTGCGGGTAGTTATATTACACAAACATGTTTAGGTAGGGGTTACATTAACTTATAAATTATTTTGCACATATTCCATTACACGTTTTTTGAATATAGGAAAACTCTTGCTATTAATGACTAAGTCTGATAATTTATTATAAATTTGAACTCCTTCAAATAGAATGTTTCTCTTTCCATAGTTGGTTCTGGTTTTTGGAAGTTCTAGTTTATTACGTTTTCTAGTGTGGTATGTATGTGTTTTTTTATGAAAGTGTAATTGTGAATGTGTTTTATTTGTTATTATTTTTCTAATCAACATGCAGGTTTTTAAAGTGTATAATTGATTTATATTAAGAAATTTTGTTTTTTTTTTTGTATAATTCAACGGATGGCGTCATATAATCATATTTATAAAGAACTTTAATAATTTTATTTTGTAAAGTTTGTAATGACTTTATGTTAGACTTCGCAGCAGTTCCCCATATTTCAATAAGATATTCGATATGAGGTTTTACTAAAGAATTATAAATAATAGGACGAATTGTATTAGGTACACATAAGGAAATTTTACGTAGTGCTATCCTATCCTCCTATCAAAGGGGATATTTTATTTTATTCATTCGCTAATAACATTTAAATCACGTTGAGCTACGTCAATTATATTTTTAATGTTATCACCAAAGTAAAATAAGCTTGTGTCATCCGCATAAAGAGTTATATCTCCAGACAAATAATTGTACTAATGCTATTTATATAAATTAAAAACAATAGCGGTCCCAAGATAGAGCCTTGTGGTACTCCATATGTTAACGTTGCGGGCTTACTTTGAAATTTTCCGATTTTAACAATTTCCTTGCGACGATGTAAATATGATTCTAAAATTTTGATTGCCGAACCTGTTATACCTTCTTTATGTAGTTTTTGTAATAATAAATTATGGCTGACCGTGTCGAAACCCTTTTTTAAATCGATAAAGATACCTAGAACGATTTGCTTACTATCCAACGCGTTTTTAATTTTGGTGACAATATCCACAGTTGCTGAAAGTGTATTAGATTTCGGACGAAAGCCATATTGTTGACTAAAAAAGAAGTTTTGTTTATTGAGGTAATTATAAAGACGGACATATATTAATTTTTCTAAAATTTTTGACAAAACTGGTAAAACAGATATCGGCCGATAATTCCCCGGATCTGTTTTACTTCCGGATTTATAAACTGGCGTAACTTGTAATCCAAGAACTTAAATTGTACCAGTGTTAATCAGTGTTAATCTAAAAAAGTGCCAGAGTGCTAATAAATGGAAGATTGCGAAAGTTACCTCATCTTTGGAAAACATAAACTCACATCTGAATGAATCTGCAATTTCGCTCAAGTCATAGTAAATAAACTGAGAAACAGCGCCATCTAGTTGTAAAGTAACACACTACGTTCGACGCACAATAGATACGAAACACTACGAAATAATTTATCTGCCATAGTAAATAAACTGAGAAACAGCGCCATCTAGTTGAAAAGTAACACACTACGTTCGACGCACAATAGATACTAAACACTACGAAATAATTTGTCTGCCATAGTAAATAAACTGAGAAACAGCGCCATCTAGTTGTAAAGTAACACACTACGTTCGACGCACAATAGATACGAAACACTACGAAATAATTTATCTGCCATAGTAAATAAACTGAGAAACAGCGCCATCTAGTTGTAAAGTAACACACTACGTTCGACGCACAAAAGATACGAAACACTACGAAATAATTTATCTGCCATAGTAAATAAACTGAGAAACAGCGCCATCTAGTTGAAAAGTAACACACTACGTTCGACACTACGTTGGATCTATCAATCTATCTCACAATAGTGACGAAACAATACTAACGAGTTCTACTAGAGGGCGCAACTAGTACCAAAACAAAACACTATGGAGGAAATTATGACAGCCTTAGAAAATATTCAAAAAGAACTGAACGTACAAAAAATAGAAATTCAGAAAAGTGGCGAAAAGGTAACAGAGCAAGTAACGGTACGACACGCATACGTCGTCTACCTATTCGTACCAATTAATTAATTATAACAAATTAAAAGATATATTTTTGAAGTGAACAACTATTTTAAAGTGTATTAGATACTCAAGTTTAAATGTGCTTGATAAAAACTAAAATAATAAACATTAAAACTTAAAATTAACGAAAATATAGAAATAATTGGTGTGAACTAGTGGAGTGGCCAGTGTGTTGTACAAAACGCGTAAGCGACACGGAATACGCGGCGCTTACGACGTTTTGGACGTGACATTTTTATAAAGCAAAGTAATACTTATGCCGTGTTTCTTTTTGTTTAGCTTCCTCACGTTATAAAACAAAATGGATTGCGAACAAGGTACGGATATGTTAAAACCTGAGGTATCTATTAAATGCGTTAGCTGTCAAGGTAACTTCCATCACGAATGTATTGGATTATCAGAAGGTGATTTTAAGAAAATGTTGCAAGTGAATAAGGCCAAATGGAAGTGTCCTAATTGTAAAATTTCTAAAAAGATTGGTCAAAGCAGTCCCCAGGAGCTGACCGCGTCTCAACCGCATCCTATTTCAAACGTTGATGCAAACTCTTTAATGTCTCATTTCGATGAGTGTTTAATAGATTACGCTCAACTATCGAGTCATTCAAAACTTTTATAACTGACGAATTGAAAAAAGTTACTGATGCGGTCAAGAAGTGGACTGAGAGAATTGTAAACATCGAGTCATCTGTAAAAAGTGTTAATCAAAGAATAGATAATTTTGAGGTCGAATTATCTAAAATCCATAGTCTGCAAGCGGAACTAAATAACTTAAAGACATTGATCAAGGACTTAAAGGAAAGCCACAGTAAGAATGAGCAATGGGTTCGGCGCTCTAATATACAGATTAATGGCATACCTCAAAAAAAGGGTGAGAATTTAATAAATATAGTTAAATTACTTGCTGAAAGATCAGACTTTAAATTGTGCCCTGATACTGACATTGACTTTGTTACTCGAGTAGCCGCCAAAAATGATTCGGACATTAAAAAGCCTAAACCTATTATTGTGAAGATGCGGGCTCGATATAAAAAGGTTGATTTCTTGTCATCTCTTCGCGAATTAGGAAGCATCAAGGCGTCCGACATTGGATTTCCAGGGCTGCAAAATCAAATATATGTTAATGATCACCTCTCCGCGCGTAACAAAGCATTATTGAGAGAAGCCAAACGTCTTTCTAAGGAAAAAAGTTATGTCTATTGTTGGGTCCGGAATTGCACGATTATGGTACGAAGAGCAGATAACTCGCCCGTACTCCACATTACATCTGAGGAATCTTTAAAAAAAATCTCCTAAGCGTTAACTCGTTATTTAATATTTTTTTACTAACTTAATTTATTATAGGCAATCGTTATATTTTTTATATTCTTATATTTTTTATGTAATTCTTTGCATTATACTTTATACCTTATCATCGAATTAAATTTGATGAAATTGCTATTGCTTATCGGTGGGTATGAGTCTAAATCTTGTGACAAGTTAATTTTACTTCTTCTATTTAATAAAAATAAGCCTAGGGGTAATTGCTCAGGTATTAGTACTCTACTTAACTATTGGATCATGTTATTCGAAAACTTTAATTGGATAATTCGTAATAAACAGAATGCATGTTTGTATATTTTTCTATATCCGCCATGATTTTGGATATTTTTTACCACAACGCTCGTGGCTTACGCGCCAAGACAAAACAATTTTATCTTAATGTATTAAATCATAACTATGACATTATCTGCCTAACAGAAACGTGGCTTTTGGAAGGTACTTTTGACGAGGAATTATTTGATACCCGATATACTGTGTACCGTAATGACCGTAAATATGACTGTCTTGATGTGGAGAGGGGGGGTGGAACATTAATAGCTATTCGTAAGGAATTTTCTGTAGACATGTGTATTAGAGAATTTTCACCAACTCATCCTCATGTCGATATCACATACTTAAAAAATATATTGCGGCCCAACTTACCACATAAGTCAATATTTCTTTTCTGTAGCTATTTTTCACAAAATTGTTACCAGGCTGAGTCACAATTGGAATTTTTCGAGTTCGTTTCTCACTTAATTATTCATCATCCACGTCAAGACATTGTGATGGTGGGTGACTTTAACGTAAGTAAATCGGTTTGGTTATAGTGATGATAACGGCTCTCTTAATACTTCAAATCCTTCCGCGGATGTTATAACGCATCAGTTATCTGCATTTATATATTTTACAGGCTTGCGTCGGTTTAATCACGTTATAATGTAAACGGCAGGTTATTGGATTTAATTCTTTCAAATTTACACTGTCATGTATCTCGTACCACCGCTTTATCTGAACCAGAGGACGCCCACCACCCTGCTCTCTGTCTTATGATAGATATTTGTTCAATGAAAGGAATTTAAGACCTACTAGGCGTATTGTTCGTTTATATCACAAGGCTGACTACGAGGCTGTTAGTGCTGAACTAAACAAAGTTAATTGCGAGCTTCAGTTAAATAATAAAAATATAACCGAAGCAGTCGATACGTTTTATCAAATCGTGGACCAGATCATACAACATTTTATTCCATCAAAAGTGATTACTGAAAACAATAAATAACCTTGTCGGTACTCTCGGAGACTAATTACCTTAATAAATAAAAAATTAAAATGGCATAGGAAGTGGAAAATTTATGGACGAATATGTGATTATAACAAATTTTCATCATCAAATTTTGGAAGAAAAGAATGAAATACAAGAAAAAAGAATTCAATTTATGGAAAAGCGAGACAAAGACACATAATTTTCTTCGGTATTGAAGAGGACGAGACATGCTGCCATGACTTAGAGAATAACATATTGGAATTCATAAGGGGAAAATTGACCTTAAAGTTGGATTGTAGAGAGATTCGGGAATTAGGAGAGTATTAGGAGAGTAGGAAAAACAGATGATAAACCGCGACCATGAATTGTAACTTTTTCTACCCTTGGTTTAAAGATCAGCATTCTCAAACAAAACAGATTATTGAAAGACACCCAATATTATTTGAACGAAGACTACCCTAAGTATGTATTGGAAAAAAGGAAAAAACCGCAAGAAGCTAAAAGAGAGCGTGAGAAAGGAAATAAAGTCACGATAAAATACGATAAACTTGTTATATTAACATCACACAACAAAAGAACACTGGCGTCTTCACCAGAGTCAGATCCCAATTCTCAAGCACTAGATGGTAATAGTACAATAAGAGCCAGCAAGAAGCACAAAATTAAACAATCAAACTCATTTACAACCAGATCAAGCGGTGTCTCAGGAGGAGTTCTGAAACAAATAACCAACAATGCAACCAATAACTTACAGCCATAGCAACCAACATCCCCCTCCCTCAACGATGCAAAACTCGACCAATCGCAACTAAGCAACGAAAACCATCTTCCACTCCGGCTGGTCACCGAGGGAGATCGACACCAAAACCCTCTGAAGAAGATATCTCAAACTTCTTCAATAACAAGAAAAGAGACACCAACCCAAGCATTACTTAACTCAACTAAAAAGAAGAGAGATCAGCTCTACATAACAACTTACAGCGTCAGAACTCTATCTACTCACGAACACTTAACCGAACTTAGCGAAGCACTCATTAGAGTTAATAGAAGATAGAAGAATATAATAATTTCATACTTTGCCACACGGGACGTACCCCGGGCAAACATGGAGCAGGTTTGTTAATAAATAAAAGCCGCGAGAACTGGATGGAAAGTTTCATAGGCATAAATGACAGAGTAGCGTTACTGAACCTAAACATACGAGGACTGTCTGTATCAATCATACAAATATACGCAGCGACTGAAACAGCGTGTGAAGAGGAGATCAACACCTTCAACAGAGCCCCAGACCAAGCCAACAAAAACTATATAATAATGCGTGATTTTAACGCGAAAATACGACAACCCACAAAAGATGAACATCTAGTCATGAAAGCAAACGGGTACGGCGAAAGAAACCGGAGAGGTCAAAAGCTAATCATTTCGCCCTCGAACTCAAACTTGCCATCTCAAATACTTTCTTTCATAAAAATCCAAACCGAAGATGGACCTGGCGTTCACCGAATGGAGAATACAAAAATGAAATATATTACGTACTGTCCGACCAACCAAACATCTCCCAAAACATGGAAGTCCTAAATCTGAATTGTCCGTCGGCCCACAGAGCGGTCGGAGCGACGACGGCTGTCACAAAGCAGAAGAAAAAACGCGCGGCGTGCAAAAGCAATCGACATTCATCACCGAAAACTGAACAAGAAATAATGTCTTAGAAACGAAACATTTCCTGTCAGCTACCGGATATAAATATATGCCAAGAAAATACATCATTACAGGCTTAAGGTTATGACCCAGAGCTTACAGGACGCTCGAACCCCGCATTTATTTTACTTACAGAAATATGGAAATCCATATTGGAAAGAATTCATAAAACAAGCGACTATCTGCAGGAGGAAATAATAACACTGGACGTTGAGTATAGTATAAGTTAACAGGACTACTGACACCTGCTACTGAAGATAACATCAATGCTGCGCGACGCGTGAGAGAGGGAGGCGAGAGAGGGAGCCATCAGAAGACTCGGGCAAGCCCGGGCATTAGTTTGAGCACGGGCTGTGACCCGCGTGTCGCCTGAAAGCGGTAATGAAGAATTTAACTGAAGAAGGTCCGTCGCGGAGGCTGAGGTGGGGGCGTCTAGCAAATAAAACCACTGGTGAGTCGTAATGATTCGTTTATTAGTCCCGGCCGCGCCGCCCGCCCGCCCTCGCCCGCCCGTGAAATGAAAGCCAGGGCTTTAAATACATAATTTATTAGTATGGTACATTACTATTTTTTTGTGTGGCTTCCTTCACTAGCTGTCCTGTAGACTGGTGAACCTGTTCCCGGTGCTGAGCGTGGAGCGGTGTTGTCGCTGCGTGTCGGGCGCCCCGCCCCCGCCCCCGCCCGCCCAGCCGGGCCGCGCGCCCCGCGCCGCGCCCAGCACCGGGAAGTAGTCGTCGTTGTGTATGTCCGGGGCGTTCTTCTGGAATGTTAACAGTCACTGTCAAAACCCACTCTCACTCGCACCTTCAACACACGCTCCGCTCGTGTTGTTACGGACGCGCGACATGTTATAAAGTAAATGAACATCGTTGTATGGATAAAAGATCATATAACGAGTGACACCGCGGTCTCCGCGGCACGAACGCCAAGCCGTGTGAACAAGAAGATTCCTGATACCAAACAAGCTATGGAATAGTTTGCTATCCTAACATCGGGGCAATCATGTAGTCCTTGGTATAGGTTATAAGTTTTAATATGTAATTCTTATTATAATATACACATAAGTAAGTTTCGTAGTCTTCCCGGACCCTCCGGTTGCCGCCTCATATAATTTTGTTATTAATTTTCAACCGAACATATTAAAATGCGGTGTTTTATATTTTTAAAGAAAAGTGAAAATATAACAGATAGTGGCAGGTAATACAAGTTAAACCTAAGTTCATGTGCAGGGGTCTGTGTGTCCGTGTGTAAGCGTGTTTGTGTGTGTCTCACTCTGTGCTGCTGTGTGCGCCTAGGCTCCGCGGCCCTGTTCCTGGACTGTGGCGGGACGTAGGCGGCAGGGGCGGCGGGCTCGCGCTCCTCCTTCACGGCCGGCGCCGGGGGCTGCTCCGCTGACACGGGCTCCACCTGACAAATATTCATATTAATCATATTATAAGACAGAGTTTTTCCAAAGACTGTTATGTTCTAGTTCATATCACTTACAGGTTTGTTCCAGGGCCCCTTCCCCCGCGTGTTCTCGGGGGCGGAGTCCTCGGCCGCGTCTCTGGCGGTATCGGGCGTCGCCCCTCCTTGTAACACCTGTATCTTGAGTCCGGTGTAATCTTTGACAGGCTCCTCGTAGTCTTTCCACTCTTCCTCCTACAAAAAATTTAAACTTAATGGTTTCAGGACTCTTGGCACAAATATTTATTATAAATTAAACATGTAAGTATTAATGAGATCACTTTTCAACAAGACGTGAACTTGGCTTAGAGATCCCTCAATAAAATTATTAATATTATATAAGTTACAACAACGCTACACATATACAAACAAAAACATGTTTTACATCAAACAGGAAAATTATAAATAACTATAATGACATCTCTCATACAGAACAATACTCTGGGAAGAATCAAGGAATTCAAGGAAAAAACTGAGTGATAATAAATCAACTATTATAAGAATATTCAGGAAGAAACTCGAGAAAGGTTTCATAGAACATTTGTTCATAAACTAAAGGATATTAAAAAAGAAACATAAATTTATTACTTTTCATATGAAAAAACTAACTTCATTTAATTGAGCCCCTTAACACATTTTCATTTGCTTGTTTTAGTTACAGAAAATATGTGGCGACTCTCATCCTGACAAACGGATGGTGTCAGTACAGAAGCTGCACAAATCACAGTACGAGCTATTTATATAACAAACTTAATTAAATTGTAACAATGATTTAATATATTTACATGAATTGCCGGATGCTCACCCGAGGACATTATCTTGTTCAATGTATTCAATTAGTAATCCTAAACTAGCCTTATCCAGCTTCTGTCACTGGTCTTACACATATCTTTATATGAAGCCTTCAAAACATCTGAATAATTAATTCATGCATTTCGCCAAATAAATGGAATAAAAATTACAGCAGGGATGTTCAAGTTCTTATTAATTAATACAAACGGACAAAAAAAATATATGTTTAATGTAATCATTATGTTCTGAGCATACATGATTGAGAGAGACACTTCAGAAGTGATATAAGAAAAATAAAGAATGACAATAAAGTAATAAAGAAATTAACAATAGAGAAATTAGTGTAATTTTAATAATTACAATAATGCAACACTTCACATTGTTCAACACTCGACTTCACTATGAAGGTAACTCGTTACGATGCTACTCTCAAATCCTAAATGACATATCACTATAAAACTGTTTGTCATTCTGTCTGTACAAATAAATTCGATATCACAATATAGGTTATGTCCGATAATTACTGTCTTATGAAAGTTCAATAGATTTAAATATCGTTAAGGCTACATAGTCTCGAGATCATGTCACATCGCATCGCAGATTCTGAGTCAAGTCAGTCGTGAAATCAGAACAATGGTAAATTATGTATCTTGTCACCACGCACTTCTTTACTGTAACTATTAATTACATCAGATGGAACTCACCGCTCGGTTAGCCTCCTCGCCCTCCTGAGGTCTGTCTTTTTTGGGTCTAACGTCGCTTTTTTGTTTTGAATCCTCTAGTTTCTTTGCCAGTTCATCAGCGGTAGCGAACTTTTTAACGGACTTGGACTTTTTGCGGTCCTTTTTAGCGAAGAAATCGTCTAGATCAGCCATGTCTATTTATTATTGTTAAAAATGGTAACGTTTAATAAAACAGTAATATTGGAATAAAACGAAAAGGGGGTAATTATCCCCCGGAATGATTTTTGTGGCAAGCGTGGCCGTCTGTATTTTTTTAATGGCAGATAACTGTGTTGCCATTTCACAAACTCTAAAAACTACTCTGATACTAATATGGAAAGTAAATAAATGTCTTATCATTTTAGAAGTTAAACATTTATTAAACCGATTAATTTTATTGCAACATTATGTATTATATTTTTAAAAATATATATTATATTTTTAAAAAGTTAATTATATGTCTTTAGGTAATATGGAAAGTTAAAAATTAAATACATAACTAACAGATCTTATAAGGATAAAATGCTATTTATTATTGTTTACTAATAAGAGTTTTAAGAGCAAACAAGACAGAAAGTAATGTTAGTAATTGTTAATTTTTCCAGTACATTTTATTTATTAAATAAATATGTAACGACACAAAATAGAGAACTCTTTTAAAACATGAACACTTCTATTAGACGTAAATCATCACGCCTTTTTTTAAAGGAGGCAAACATTTTTATATATTCGTATTATACTTACATGTATTTTTTATCATTCACTCATAGGTATTGGTATCAACCGATAGTCAATAGTCATATCTTATCTCATTTGGTCAGTTCTGAGTTAAAGTTAGAGGTAAAAATGTTGGGTTCTGTAAGATCGAGAATTTTTGGTCAAAATGTGATGAAAAACTTTATTAGAAACGGCTCCCACGGCGGTGTCCCGGGAGAGGTATGTGATATTTATGTATATTTTAATTATTACATAACACCTAGCTATTTCATTATCAAACCCAACCTCACGTTTATGTAAGAAATGTTGTTACCTGAGCAAGTGAAGGTAACTTAATCATTCTCAAACATCATTGTGCCTACGTGATGTCTGACCGGTAAGCGTCTAAATTTAAAAGTAATAAATTATTTAAAAACCTTAAATATATACTTTTAAAATATAACACAGAGGAAATAAAAAGACTTTCCAGGAAAGAAATTCTAAGTATGCACGAAGTAAATTATAATATATAATAAAAACGGATTTTATTACGCTATTATTGGTTTGTTGTGAATCTTAAACATACAAATTATTAAACGTATTATTTATATACATTCCAGAACCTTCCCTTCAACATCCACAACCGCGCTCGTCTCACCATGAACTTCCTGTTGTTCGCGCTGACCGGCATCTCGGCGCCCTTCCTCATAGTCATGTACCAGATGAAGAAGAAGTAAATATTACATCTCATTATTATACTTTCCTATGTAGAGTTCATAAATGAGTTTGTGTTGTATGTTTGTTCTTTATGATAGAAACGTGTCATTATTTAATGTGATAGGCACCTAGTACTGAGTACATAGGAGTAAAATTTTATTCGGTTGTATATTTATAGAAATACTATTTATATTTATTTATTAAATATATATACGTTATATTTTTTGGGTTATTTTTCTCTATCGATTAGTATGAAACAATATAAAATAAATCTCTCAAATACAATCTCAGCCCTAATTTCTTAAAATCTATTTTAACGAAACTACTATATTTCGGATATACTACACGAATTTTATTATTTAAAACTACATAATCCCGCCGTTTCGGTTACTTTTCAGCAACCGTGATCACGAGCAGACGGGATGTGAACATCTTAGTTTCATTTAAATGAATAAAACTCGCGAAAGTCTTAGATCTCATTATTAAAACCTACTTCAGAATTAGAATTTCGATAAGTTACCTTCGAAAAAAAAATCTTATTAAAATAATCTCTTCTTTAGTACATATATTGAACTGTAAATAAATAAATAACGAGATGTTTAATATGGCAATATTGAGAATAATAACAGTAAGCAATATTGATTTATTATTGACACTCCATAAAGATACTCAAGTTATGGAATTCTTATGACAAAATCATTATAGCCTTTACTATGAAGCGCATAAGGCAGAATCATGTTTAGTTTAATTTTCTTTAGCTTACATAAAAAAATTAACTTTCGCGTATAGAGAATTAAGTCCATATTTGAATACTATTGCTTTCAATGAAGTTTACCTTCAGAGGTAATGTTACAGTAAATATTATTTCAGTGGTCATTGTTCTAAGAGATCTTCATATGTCGATGTTTTACTAGAAAACTCGAAACATTACATACTTAATCATTGAAATCGGCGAAAATTTTTTAATTTATACAATACGTATATCGTTAGTTGTTAATTTACTAGCAACTTTGAATTTAATGACTTCCATAACATAGAACCTTTAAATTATTAAATATTTAAAATAAAATTTATTTTAGCTATATTTCTACATTTATTATATATTTCCCTAATTAAGTTATTGTTTGATTCTTGTTACAGGTAAATTATGAATCGAGTACAACTAATAGTTCGAATAGATTAATCCACAACTAATATGTAAAATTTCTCTCAATAAATATAAATTGAAATGTATTTAATATTGTTTTATTTATTTTCGGTACGTTCAAATTAATAATCGAAAAAAAAAGTCAAAAATTATGAACGTGACATTAGTTTTGTCAAGTTGAAAAGGTTCGCCACTGCAGTGAGCATTGAATCACATTATCAGTTTTAGTACACTTGGTTAATAAAGATACATAATGTTGGGTCTCGCTCGTGTTTCTAACAAACTCGGCAGGAATGTGATGACCAATTTCATCAGGAACCACTCCCACGGAGGCGTTCCCGGCGAGGTGAGTCCTAAGATCAAACACATTACATAATGAATCCAAAAGAATAATAAAGTTCCAATCATTTTTGCTTTTTTCAACTACAAGGATATTATACAAACACTAATGTACATTTGCTAGGTAATTTACACAAAATTACATTTAAATAAGGTGTGTACAGATAAAAATTGAAAACCAGCCTATAATTATAAATCAGTACATTCCTCTTCTTTTTCCCTTGTCCCTTACTTACACAATATTTGTTCAATATAGGCTGATGGTTATTTGTTATTACCATAATAATATATATATTAAATTGATTATACAAATGCCTCTTCAGAACCTTCCTTTCGACATCTCTAACCGCTACAAGCTGACAGCCTACTTCATAGTGTTTGTGAGCTCTGGTCTCTCGGCTCCGTTCCTCATCACCCGTCATCAGCTCCTCAAGAAGTAAACAGTGAGTAACAAAGTAACCTCACAGTTATAAACTAATTTCAATTTACATCAAAGACTTACGAGTAGTCCAACTATTAAAAAAACTCAAACTTATTTATCAACTATGTTAACAGATTTAACTCATTAACAGGTAATTTTTATATTTTCCATCAAAATAAAACAAATGATGCTTCGTAGCACTCAGCCTTGTATAATGTTGGCGTCACAGCTAGTTGCACCCTGTATAATTCTTCCCCAGATAATGTTACCTTATAACTCAGAGTTTCTTCGTATATTTCTCGTTTCCTGTAATCATGTGCCAATCTTTATGTTTCCAGGTCGTAGCACAATGAAGCTCCGTCGTAGGTTTAAGCTAGCAAGTGTAAAATAATCAAAATAAAATATCTAATATAATTTGTCTCGCTTTTATTTTTTATGTTCCGTTATTAATTTTTATACAAGTTCTGGAAAATATCTTTTGACATAAGACAATTTAGGGTATTGATAATTCACTATAAATGTCTTGAAACATTTCATAAAGACTTGTTAAAGTCTATGATTTGGAGTGAGAGAGATAGCTTTATCATAAAACAAAAACACACTCTCAGTACCCGGTGACTGGAGCCTCGTCCTGTAGTTAGTTTGGTGCAACACCTACAAAAGAATGTGTTGTATTCATGAAATTTAGATAAAGATCCGGAGGGTCAAATAAGAAAAAAAGCAGCACATTATTTAAATTACTTTTATTAATAAAGAGAGCGACAACATATTTTAATGACGACAACTTTTTATATCTCATACAACAATAAAAAAAACCTCATGTGCATTATGGCGAGTCTTTACCAAAAAATCACCGTCGTTCAAATACATACTGTTACCTGATAAATGCTAGTATACTGTTTTCTGCTGTTTAGAATATTTTCTACAACAATCAATGGTGTGAAGTTTTTTACGAAAAAAGCTTTAATGATTTTTCTTCTAGATTAAAAATATATCCAGATATTTTGACGTGCAGATGTTGCAGGTGGTAACTCTTTAACTTTCTCGTCTCGTCTTCTCTTCTACTGAACTGCTCAACTGCTACATAGATGCTTCTTCAATTTGTTTTATTTCTCTCTATTCCGTTATTGTATATATTATGTAGGTATAATCTGACAATCAATCCCGACGTGGTCAAGTGAGGTAAGGTATAACGTCAGCGGCCAATATTTAGAATTCCGAAATAAATCAGAGCTGATAACTTGTCAACCCTATCAATACTTTTGATGTGACGTCAAAAATTTATTTATTATTCCAGATTTAGATTATTTGTGTAAAGACAAAAGAAAGAAGATATCTGATATATTAGAGATTTTACGCGGCTCCGGAATGTATGATACTATAATAATAATATTTTGATCCGACGATTGATGATTGTCAAGATTTCTGAATAAGTCGAACTAGAGCCTAAAGTTTCAACTGCCCTCAACTTATGAATTTTCATTGACTGGCCCTGATGTTTACCAAACATTTTTATTCCAAATTACGCCGGTTTGAAACTGCTCTTCTCTGATAGAAAGACGCCATCATCCAAACACAACCGATTATTCGTCTAATTTAATATGACGTTATCATTATGATAATATCATGCTTTATAAGTAGTTTGAAATACTTATGTATTTATTTAAAAAGTACAGAAATATTTTTTGGGCGCCAATCTACCAGCTTCCTTCCTTCTCTTGATGTGAAGCAAATTTATCTCGAGTCAATGTGTCTCGATAAATTCCACCCTAGTTCACTAGAGGATCATAAACGTATTTTGACGAGCAGAAAAGGTCAAGGTCAAGGTTTTTTGTTGTCAAGATTCCGACGATGAATAATTGTTTTGCATGCTTTCTTTTATTTTCAAGCTTCATATGTTTAATGCATTTTTTTAAATTGCAAGTACAAAGAAAGAGAGCCGCATGTAAAACTGTTCCAATGCAGTACTGTGCACATAAAGAAGGAGGAAGCCAATTATCGCTTTACAGAAGAGATCTACAATGAAAGGCTGGAAGCCCACCGTGGGTCTGTTTGTTAGATGGGAAAATTAATTCACGCGACTCCTTACACGTTTCAAAGAGTATTCTGTTCCACACCAAGAGTCAGTCTTTAACACACCTGCTCTCAACACTGACAAGACTACATTTGTCCTTATTTAAACTTAAGAGATACATCTTTGTACATCGTATAACATTTATTAACAGACGTGTATTCCTGATGATAAAACTACGTTACTATATTGATACCATGTGACTTAGACTGGATAGATCGGTACGGTTGTTAAGTTTAAAATATTTTTGATATCAACTTTAAACGCGACGACAAAAAGTCTCGGGAACGTCAATTGCAATACTCCATACAAGAATTTAAGTTTTAAACATTTAGATTTAAATGGAAACAGATTGGAATTAAATAAAAATAATAAGATTGCAATCAGACGTCGGTTTCTTATACGTTGAGTTTTAATAATTTACAAATAAATAAACATTTACAAATATATATTTTTTATTTGTCAAGCATTGTCATCTTTGTGAGTATATTTTGAACTCAATTTGTAATATCTTAATGTATTTAAAATTTCTATTTGCATAATCTAGATATAAAGGTCAATTTTAAATATTTAAAAAATATGTTGAGGATTAAACAAGACTAGCCTGCACTAAGATTCCCTTTAACTAAGAAAGGAAATATTAAATGTCTCTTTACGATCAATAGTCCCACTTCGACAAATATTTCAATTAAACAGACTATTTATAGATTAGAGAATATAAAAAGTGTTGTAAAAATTCTCATAAATCAACATTTATACATTTTGGTGGCAAAGTGTAGACTGACTAATTTAATTAAGACAAAAAAGGTATATTAATTGTTATTAAAATCCTACGGAGATTTTACCATCTGTTTCAACAAAAATTCTAAACTCTAGTAGATATTGCATACAATGAAAGTATTTAATTTTATAGAAGTTTGTCACGCGGATGATAAATGGTTAAAATTAAGTACTGGTTAACAAAAGAAACAATAAGTTATAGTAAATCACAGAAAGTGAGACACCATCATATCTGCAGTATCTTCCATAACATTGTTTTTTTTAAACATACAAATAGTAATTTAAATAATTATTTAGTAGTAATTTATACAGTAAACGTTATAAAAAACAAAATGCCCTCTGTGGTATAATACAATAGAGAAGAGGGATATTTAAAGATCCGATTTTATTTCTTATCTCAAAAAATTGTATTTGTTATTGTAATTGTAATCTAATTTTTGTTTTTTTAAAGTAGATTAAAAATATTAGGAACTACAATAATTAAAGAACGCTGTATTTGGAAATGTTATATAATAGAAGAGCTAAGATTAATAAAAGATCTGAGTTGAATTCTCCCTTTTTAGCGATTAATATTTTTAGAATACCTGTGTTTTCCAATAAATTTTTAAAAATTATGTTTTTTTTTATCTTTATAGAAATATTATTATTATTATAAGATTATAAAACACAACATATTTATATATTATAATATTGATCAGACCTTAGAAGTATCTTATTGTCGTTGTGACTTGACGTGTGTGTGTGTGTGTGTGTTGACGTTTATGTATTATCAAAACTTCAAACTTTAAGTTTTTTACTCTAGCTTTAGAAGTAGTGAAGCTAAATATTTAAGTGTAAATACAAACTCAATAATAGTTTACTGAGATTATATTGGTGAAGCTATGTTTAACAAACTCTTGTGCAAGTAATTATGTTACTAGAGAGGCTCCGACTGTAAAGAGTACTACCGCCCGGTAACCTCCAAAATGTCAGAAACATCTTGCTATATTCTCGACAATGGAGCTTATACAGCTAAAGTCGGCTTCTCAACATCGGAACCGAAGGTCGTACCTAACTGTATCATGAAAGCCAAGTCTGAGAGGAGGCGGCCTTTCATAGGATCACAGATTGAAGAGTGCAGAGACGCTTCGGGCCTGTTTTACATACTTCCATTTCAAAAAGGTTTCCTTATCAATTGGGATACACAAAAAACAGTTTGGGATTTTATTTTCAGCAAGGAATGTTGCCCCGTTAACTTCAGTGAAACGCCGTTAATAATAACGGAGCCATTATTTAACTTTTCGTCCATCCAAGAGGCAATGACGGAAATTTTCTTCGAAGAATACGAATGTCAGTCATTGTTAAGAATAAACGCAACCGATTTAGCGGAATACAACTACAGAAAGACAAAAAACAACGAGTGTACTGTAGTTGTAGACTCAGGCTACAGTTACACATATATAGTGCCGTATGTGAAAGGTAAAAAGTATAAGGATGGGATAAGAAGGATCGATGTGGGAGGGAAGGTGTTGACCAACCACCTGAAGGAAATAATATCCTACCGACAGTTAAATGTGATGGAGGAGAGCTACGTCATCAACCAAGTGAAGGAGGACTCCTGCTTCGTATCACAAGATTTCATGAAGGACATGGAGATCGCCAGGAAAAAAGGTATTTAAACACTACAGTATGGTTTATCATCTAACTTAATAAATTAACTATTGGTTTTTCATTGTTTGTGTATTCTCGGCTACCTACAAAGCATCTTATACTGCAGTAGATTTAATGAGATCTAAGATCTTTGAAATATTCATTTAAATGAAACTAATATTGTTGGATTACTTTTAATTATTATATTATTTTTAAAAAACTAAATACTAAACTAAACTAAAGTAAAAACTACATACTCCCAACATCTAGGTTACTTTGCATGCTCTCTGGCAGACGATATGGGAATCTTTCACTTGCAAATATAAGTTTATTTGCAGTAGATTTGTTGAATGACCAATAAATAATGTAATTTTTATTCTTATCATGTTGTAAGATTCATCCCACCGGCGGGAGAGAGATTTTGTTTATATGATTTATTTATGTTGGATGGGATTTCTCCCGGCACGTCTCAAGAGCTGGAGGTTGTATAGGAAGTTATTAGTGATGCTCACGGAGACAACATTCATACCTGGCTCTCTGCCTTTGATCTATACAAACTGTTATCATATCTCGAAGTTTGTGGATTTGACAAGTTCGTAACGGACCACTATTTATTTTTAGGTTTTGTTTTGGGATTAAATACAATGAATATAGGTTACTAAACAAATCCGTAATAACTTAAAATATTCTCTTATGTTCAAAAATCCTTGAAAAATCATGAAGTTTGTAAAACCATTCTTTGAACATGTCACATAAAACAATTATAAAGACAAAGAATCATTTAATTGTTACATTTATATTATAGATGTAGAAGTTTATAAGGATGGATGTGTGTCCGTCACCCAAAACAGTGACATTGTTCAGAGATGATAGCAGGAAGAGACCTAATGAACACAGTGTGAGAGTTGTGTTATGTATGGGGTCATGTGTCACAGACTGTACTTTCCTTACAATCTACATCACACGGACGAAATCGAGGCCATAAAGTAGTAGTAATGATAATTTTATTTCAGATTCCAGTAACACAATAGTGAAGGACTACGTGTTACCGGACTACACGACGATACGACGCGGATACTTAAGAGACGTGGTGAGACCTGATGAAGAGCTGGAGCAGCAGACTCTGAGGATGAACAATGAGAGGTTCTCCATACCCGAGCTGCTGTTCAGGCCGTCGGATGTGGGGATACCACAAATGGGCATTCCTGAAGCTATAGTGCACTCCGTCAACAGCTGCCCAGAGGAGAATAGGGAGAGTTTATTAGAGAACATAGTGTTGTTCGGCGGAAATACACTGTTCCCCGGGTTCAAGGAGCGTGTGTACCAGGAAGTCAGGGCCCTGGCGCTGGATCATTACGACGTGAACGTCTCGCGGAGCGACAACCCTGTCACGTACGCCTGGGAAGGAGGGAAGATGATGTTCAGGGATCCAGACTTCTACTCCTTCTGTGTGACTCGCGAGGAGTATGAGGAGGAGGGGAAGTCCCTGGCCTACGAGAGGTTCGATATATAACGAAGGAAGCGGGCCAGGAGACCCTCAGAGTAGGATCCTGGCCCGTGTCGGATGAGGTTCGGTGATGGATATTACGTACCAGTGTTGTGCAAAGAGAGCTGTGTGTGATATATTCCTAAATCTCTATATCTTATAACTAAGTCTGACTTGTGTCTAAGAAACATCATCTGTGAGTTGGTCTTGTCGCTGAGACCTCCCCGGTAATGTGAATCATCGGAGTCAGGTCTTTCACAAATCATTGTATGTGAAGTCATCGTCCAACACAAGTTCCTGTTCACGTGACTGTCATATGATATATATTTTTCTTGATCACTACATACTTATATTTTCTATTCCGTACTACGTAAGACATTTGTAAATATTGTGAATTTAAGAGAGGAAAGTATTTCAATGTAATTCTATTATTTCGTATTCTCCAGATGCAAGCAAAACCTTGTCCTGTTCAATGAAAGCCGCGTCTCGTTAAGCTCAATTAGTTTATTGTGTTAACAATTACATTCATTGTAATAAAAATACATTTGCATATCGATAACTAGCGTTTTTACTTTTTAGTGTACACTCAATGCAGACGGAGCCACGGTATCGGCTAGTTCAGTCGTACGCGGTACACAATCTTAATACTAAACAGAATATTTCCAGTCCGCCTGCACTTTAAACATAACTTTGTGAACAATCTTACAGAGCAAATTATAATTAAATTAAAATACACAGAACAAAGTTAAGTTAATATTGTAAAGTGGAACCCGCCGAGAGCACGTCCCTCTCCCTCCGGCCAGACCATCAGACAATTCTTGATACAACTGATGATTCAATAAAACTATTGATGTCTTATAATCTGTCATCCGTAGACCGAGTTGTTCTTTTCGGTCTATGCGTGAGGTTGTATCCAGCGTGTCCCGGTGTCGGTCTACTGGTCTACTCCTGGTCTGCTGGTGAGCGCACGTCGTCTATCTTAAGTATCATCTTGACCAGCTGAGTGGCCAGGCAGATTTGTTGACGCTTGGAGTGGAGAGACTCAATCACCGATAGGGCTTTCATGTCGTTGGAACCTGGACAAGCGAATTAGTTATATGTATATCTTTAAACAAGAGAAATATATTATAAATCTCAGAAACTTTTATCATAATGAGTAATCCAAGCGGGTTACATTGCAGCAGGAGTGCTGTTTGTTTGTCCGTGAAGACAAAAATACATAATACATAGTTTGAAATTCTTCTTCACAAACTGAGTTTCTTAACAATGGATGGCCTCGTCAAGCCAGTAAGCAACAATCTCTCAAAAGGGTTTACCCAAACTATTCCACCAAACATCACCTATTTATCTGGTCTTTTCAACTTACCATTTCCCATACAGTCTATACCGAGACACGTCTTCCCCTCAGCGGCCTGACGAGCCTTCACCTCGGACAGGGAGTCGATGGGAGACAGACCACTGCAAGCATTCATCACAGCTATATAATACCAATGACATCAAAAAATACACACAAAGAAAACATGTCACTTTAAAAGTATCACAGGTCCCATCAGTTACTTCCATGTTAACGTAAAGCTGGACATTGATTATCCAAATATAACCTCATGCAATACGTTCAATATAAAGCCAATCAATCCAAGAAACCTTCAACATTGTTATTTATTTAAATGGAAATTCCTATTTTTAATAGCTTCACAATGTTTGTTTGTAATGGACTTCTTTGGGCGCGATTTCGACCCACTTTAAACGGCCAGATTTCGTTCACACTTTCTAGATTTATCGAGGACCGATGACTATACACTAATTTTATAAAATTATTCCATTTTTCAATTTGCAAAATATGATTTTTGTTAATTTATATAATTTTCATCTATAGTCGATAAGGTAAGAAACTTAATTAAAATTAAAAAAAACAAGCTATTATAAATAAACCAAACTAAAAAGTGGAAAATAAATAATAGTCTAAAAAAAACTAAAAAAATACGCTTTTTATAGAAAACCGAACTAAAAAACAGAAAATAAATGTTAATAAATTTAAATTAGAAAATAGTGTTAAAAATTTCAATAAATATAAATTTATAATAGTGTGAATAAAAAAAAAATGTATTTTATTTTAAAAAAAGCGTGGGGTGCTTTTTAAGATATTATCGAAATGATAATCACTCTACTCATATCTGTCAATAAAATATTTATAACTATTGACACCATGCACCCCACGCTTTTTTGTAAACTAAAATACATTTTTTTTATTCAAACTATTATTATAATAGAACTTAAAACGTATAAGATTTTCGATCCACTGGCTTATTCTATGAAGGTGTCCCTGTTAAATAATGCCAGGGCAGAGATAACCGTTTCTTCTACTAACCTGTTCTCGGCCAGAGCCAGCGGCACAGCTTCCAGCGCGTCCGCGAATGCCCTGAAGGAGTACTGGTCCAAGGAGCACAGCTTGTCCGCCGCGCGCGCCACGGCCAGCGAGCACGACACCTCGGCCGACCCGCCGCCGTACACCACGCGAGAATCCTGAAGAGCAACGTGACGTCACATTGAAATGTGCGAGAGGGAAAGAGAAAGTAAACGTGTGCTCGCACTCTGTCTCTTTCTCTCTTCAATATCTTGTATGTACAACAAACTGCTGGCTGTATCGTAATGTTGTTCGTCGTTCGTACCTGGACCAGCGCCCTCACTATACAGAGCGCGTCGTGCACGGACCTCTTGGCCTCCTCCACGATGACTTTGGACCCGCCGCGGACCATGACGGTGACCGCGCGAGAGTTACGGCACTCCGTGATCACCAACATCTCGTCCTTGGTCGTACCGAAAGCTGGACACATACAAAGTAACATATATATCGGCGAAATACATGTTATTTGAATAATCAACAAATGAGGGTAGTTAAAATTACCAGGAGTCACCTGGGAGGCCTCTACAAGTGTGGTCACAACAACCAGTGTCGGTTGGTATGATAGAGGCGCGGGTACGGACTACGAACAGTCGCCGAGTCGCTAATGGGTTCGTCAACCGTCTACGAGTTTTGAGTTTACCTTCAATAGCCCGAGACTCGGACGACAGGCGACAAAAAAGGCTTCGGTGACGTCAGTTGTGATGACGTCACTTTTTTAAAAATACGGTTTGGACATAATTCCGACATATACAAACAACACACAGACACATATATGATGAAGAGTGTACTCACTGAGTTCCTTGACGAGCCCACAGTAACCGAGCTTGTCCGGGGAGAGCTCCTCGAAGCGCGGCACGATCCTTCCTCCCGTGGCGATGGCGATGAGCTCCATTTCTGGTCCGCCGACCCACCGCACGGCCGGAAGCTGTTCAGACAGCAGCAGGTGGTTCGCCTCGTCGTCGAAGCCCCACTGACAGATGGCCAGCGTAGCGCCCGCGTCCTGTCACACAACACACCCTCTCATCAACACTTTGCAACTACATAACCGTCACAGCCAACTGCCGCTTATTTTCTAGCTGACTAATCTGTCTAACGCGACTCTGTCTGGAACCCATTCAGCAACAGTCACATTTTATAATATCAGTTTGATAAAGTTTCTCGTCCGTACCTTAACTCTCCGAACCATCTCTAAGAACTTATCATGTTCATATTTGCGAAGGTCCCGGTACTCCTCGGCCGAGCCCACTTGCAACTTGTGCTTGGTCTTGGGCTTGGGCGGCTCAAACGGACAAGTGAGGATAGCCAGCTTCACATCCTGCTCGGCAAATAGTTTATATTAATATATGCACATGTCATGACAAACATATATATAACGGGTACATGCAGTAATGTCAGGATAGCCTTCATTTGTTGTTTCAATAAGACTGTTACATTTTCACTGTATATATGAAAACAGTTCAAGACATATTGTAAGTGTTATCAGCTTATATTTACAGCACTAGTGATAGTGTAGAGGATTGTGTGACATTGAAATCTTACAAACAGGTTTTTTATGTTCCCCAACTATTTTATTGAGTATTTTCACCAACAATCATTGCCTATTATATAGTATATTCATGCGTTGTGTGTGTGTTGTCAATCTTGTCTCAGTAACTTTGATATCTTTGTGTTTTCTCTGTGTTATTCTACCTTGAGTTCCTTTGGCATCTGTGGATGGCTCATGGTCTTGTCGATGACGACTCCCTTCACCAGCTGCGAGTCCTCCATCCTTCCTCCGACCTTGCCCTCAACCTTGATCAGTTCAAAGTTCACATCTCTCTTCTCCAAATCAGCCACTGAGAGGATTGCCTGGAATATACATTATGTGATTTCAGTAAGGCTGTTACATTAGTTGCTTGTTACAATGTTTCTTTGTATATTTTCTATTTATTTTAAGACGACTTAAGACATGAGAGTTATTAACACCAGAGTTCTCTGTGATAAAGTACTCACATCGACAGCAATCTCGGCCATCAGCCTGTGACATTTCACCACCACTTTGCTGCCGAGGGTGGTCATCGCCACCTTGATGAGATGTTCCCTTGTGTCCTTGTTGACTGGGAACGGCTCACTGATGCTGTCCAGGTGTGCTACAGCGGTCGCCGCCGCCATCTCAAACCCATCGGCGATTCTGATGGGATGTATGCCTTTGTCTAACAAATTGGACGCCTGCTCTAACAGTGCACCTGCAAGATTCATATTACTCATTAATATTTTGTTTGAAAATCAAAGACAAAATGATCTATTAATATCAAGTAAGCCATTTTAGTACAGCAAAACTACACTCCATGACATGGTGAGTGGTATCAGGTATCAAGACTAGTAATATTCAAGTTAAGACTTTCCCAAGTATTCATTTAAATAAAACTAATATTTTAAAAAGTACTAAGTGTTTTATATTATTTTATCAACATACTCCCGACATTTTGGTAACTTTGCAGCAATCGTGATGAGGGACAGACGAGATAAAAAGTAACCAAAATGTCTGGGTATGTTGAAAGAATAAAAAACGCGTAGTACTTCCGACAATATTAGTTTGATTTGAACATTCAAGTTGTTCCTAACATATATACACAAAGAGATCAAGTCTACCGTCTCACCGGCCAACACCACCACTCCTGTGGTACCGTCACCGATCTCATCGTCCTGGCTCTGTGCTAGCTGCACCATGAGTTTGCCGATCTGGTGTTCCACGTCCATGAGCTTGAGGATGGTGGCGCCGTCGTTGGTGACTGTGACCTCTCCGTCTGAAGACACCATCATCTTGTCCAGCCCGCGAGGACCTAGCGACGTCCGCAGGATACCTGCTATTTGACGCGCGGCTTGGATATGCGACTGAAAATATTTGTTTTTATTTAGTTTTTATGTGGTACATATTAAAAATAGATCATCGTTTGCTCACCTCAGACACAGCCAAGGAAGATCTCATTATAAAATCAAAACACTACGTAAATAATAAGTCATCATTGGTGTATGATTAAAATATATTTAATTTTTTATTCATTTGTAATAAAATTTCGGTTTTTTAACATTTTTACACAACTTAAAACTTTTTTTTACCTTAACTCTTAATAGGAATAAATAGAACCAAATATTTTATGTAGTTTTTACTTAACATTATGTTAATTTTATTAAATCTTTTCTTATATTTTGTAGCCTTCTTAGTCATCATGTGACCGGACACCTGATTTTTTAAGTGCGATTTACAATCATAGGAAGTAAACAAATAACTTTTTCTTCACTTATACAAACTCTAAATGCAGCAAAGAATCCATCGAGAAGCTATTTAACGTGATGCAATTGCCCTATTATAGTAAAATATATAAAATTATATACGACACATACATTTTTAGGTTGTTTGTAAATATTTTTATATTTCACATACATGGATTCTAAGAGAATTAGCATCTTCGTTCTTTAGTATTACTTAAGAGTGTCTCTTTATTTGTAGAATTAATTGAAAAATTCATTCAAAACTTACTTTTAAGGCATCGATACCGGTGAGCCGTTTTTGGTTTTCTTGGTCCCTTAAGATAATAAATGGACGCCCATACTCATCAAAGGCCACTGTTCCTGGAAACATGGACATTTTTCACAAAAATATTTAAAGACAGATCACGGATTAAAATGGATTTAAAAACAAATCCCCATTTCCACTGGGTTTCGAATCTAGAAGAATAAAACAAACGAATATCACAGATTATACGATTATGACAGATGTCATATTGGGAACAACATTAAGTTTTTTTTAATCTATATCTTTTGTACCAATGACGTCATAGCATAAAAATAATAAATAAATAAATAATAAATATGTTTTGCAGACTATCAATCAATGCATCAATAAAAATAAATAATGCTACCGCTACTTGTGTTAAAGCAAGAGACTACTTCAAAAAATTTATCATACTTTATTATTGTAACTTTTTGTTTATTAGGTTAAACTATTTACTATCTAAATTTAAATTAGTATTAAAACTCTATCGAGTTAAATTGATTTATGATGGTTTAAAACTTATTAATGCTAATAGCTTTTTAAACATCAATTTAGTTATATATTTGTTTCGATATTGTTTTTAAGAATCTAAGAATAATATTATTCTGTCTGCGTCACGTCTTTTCTATATTTTTTTTCATGATCAGGTATTTAATGACAAAACCAACCGTAAAAATATAAATTTATTAGATTTTATATTATTAATATTCCAAGTACACAAAACTAAATAGTATTTTGAAAACAAAAAATCTATTTCATTTGAAAATTTGTTTACTTTTTATCCTCTATGAAAAGAAAAATGTAATTTTGTATTCATCAACTATAATATCTCCCCAAGCTTCTTGAAGAAACCCTGTATTCCAGTAATATCCAGGAACTTTTTTTTTTTTGTTAACTGTCTGTATCAATGAGTGCGACATATCACATATACTGATATATCTCTAAGGAACAAATCTCAAAGCCTTTCCGATTATTATCACTGTATTTTAAATTAAAAACAAACGAACACACACTTCCATACTTCAATAAGCACTAACATTCTCTAGGACTCCAGCATACTTAAGATTTAAAGTTTGTCTTGCATTGTACATATAGTTGTAAGGTCGGAGGCAACTGTTGTACAAACAGAATATACTCAAACCTGACTTATTGTATGTCAGTCTATGAACACAAGGGTTATTCACCATGTTTATAGTGAGGGTTGTCTGTTAAAATGATTGAAACAATCACATTTGGTACACTTTTATTGTTTTGATATTCTATATACATTCCGAGAATCCTCCGTATAGAAGCATCTCATCCGAGATGAGCTCAAGAATTGCTGCTTGACAAGTCTCCATAATATAACCGACTTAAAGCTAGGAACATACAAAATTAAACTTGAGACTATTAGGCCGCCTACATTGTCAGCTCCTGAAACACAGAAACACACATCATTGTAGAGACACAGTCCATCAGCGAGTAAGGTCCCCAACCAATTAGTACACATTTAGAGAATAGATTTAATTTCATAATACTTGACACACCAGCTCTGAGATAGTACATTTACTTGTACTGTGATAGTAAAGTAACGTGACTGTGTGTAAGTACAGCAAACCACATGAGCTGGTAACAAAAATCTTATATGGGGATAGTTCTGAATGAAGAACTAGTGTGGTGGATGTAAGACTTGTAATGTAACTAACCATAATAGCATTAACAATGTCCGACTGGTTGTTCCTCAAAGCCCTCACGGCTCGTGCTCGGGACACATTGGCCTGCGTCATTACTATCTCCACGTCCTTCTCATCCACGTCTCCTTCATCAGCACCCTCAGAATCCTCTTCCTCGGCTATAGGAGCCACCGTCTGGAAATATTAGTGTAAAGTTTTATTATTTAAGAAGCAAATTATGCAATATAATAATACCAATTTAATAAAAAACTATTTATATAGTAATAACATGTCTAGGTTTAAGCAATGCCAGCCTATACTTGTAATACAATTCAAAGAGGCTTTATACTCTGTAACATTCGCACAGACGGGATTTGAATGTTCAGAATATTACAGATGTACATCAAGAACATGTCCTGGAAGCTCCAGAAGTTCATTGGCCAGAGGTCTCTGGTTGAAATACAATTCCGGTTGTTGTAATATAATTTTGTAATTTCCTAATTGAATCATAATTTTACTTGTAATATACAATGAAGTAGGTTGGGTTCTCAATGTGATTGTTATATTATACTTATTGCTAACCGTTCCAGAAGTAGCGGTGTCATTTCCAGCTGCAGCTGTCTCGGGAGCCTTGAACCGTTCAGCTGCGGCCATGGTGGCCTGCTGGGAGAGGTCCTCGATTTTGGCTTCACCAAACACAATGTATGTGTCGGAGTGTGGGTTCTTGTAGACGTCTGGTGAGCTAATCACAAACAAAATATTCTTTGACTTCCTGATGGTCACACGACTCACACCTTGGACCTGCAAGTAGAAATTTCAGATTTGTGGCTATTTACTTTTTTTAAAATTCCTTTTATTTCAAATTACGTTTAAATATAATTTTCAAGTCAAACACCAGTGTGGTGGAATGTTTCTGCAATCACTAAATTTCTCCAGGTAACGTCCACACTAGTTTCATCACATCAAACCCAATGTTTTATATAAATATTGTCTTTCTGTCCGTTTAGTTTAATTTTTCAAACAACTATATATTGTTAACCTAATTTTATCATTTTCTTGACTGGTTCATGTATTATGTTTACTACTAACAGGTTTGAGTCCCAGCTTGCCCATGATCTTCCGAGCCTTTTTCTCTCCTCGTGACTGTTTCTGTTTGGAGACCATGTCGGTTCCAGCCATAGGGTTGGTGATACCACCAGCACCAGGTGCTCCTGAAACACAAAACAGTTAATGCTAGTACAGTGGACAACAGTGTACAATAATCAAATGTGTATATATATACATACATACATAATATTTCTAAACACCTCAGACACAGCCAAGGAAGATTTCATTATAAAATCAAAACACTACGTAAATTATAAGTCATCATTGGTGTTTTAAAAACATATATATATATATAATGCTAAGAGCTCCTAAATGGCATCACAGTATTTAATGATAGTGTAATCATTTTTTAATTAACTCACTATAGTTTGTAATAAATTGATACTTAAAATACTATTTGTAAGATAAGGAAACAAAGCCGAGCCCATGAGACAACAATAACCTTGAAGTTTTCTGCTGTTGTCTTGCACAGTTTTTCAGTACTTTATAAGTAATATTTAATGCATACCAGCATCCTCTAGCTCCGGGATGGTGTCGTCGGAGTCACTGTCTGATGAAGCCGTCTCCTCCTTACGCTTCTCCGTCATTGAGGCCGTGGCCTTGTCTAACTCTGTCAGTTCTGGCATTTTCTGATCTATGGTTGCTGAAATTATATTAAATAAATATATTAAACATAAAAGTAACACTCACGAACAAACTATTTAAAATTTTACGATCTGAAGCTTTATAATTAGAGTACGTGAGTTATACGGAAGTAATGTATGTTCATATACATGAGAGACGACTCCTTGGTAAGAAACAGAAGACGATAGATGAGAGCAAATTTAACTTAAATTCTTTGAAACAAATCCAGCAAAAGAGGTTCTGACGGTATTGGTAATAAAGACTCTGAACTACTTACAGAATAAGATCAAAGGTTATAAATATATATTCGTTTATATTCTGAATATACTCATGTTAACCACGCTTTATCGTTACAATTTACCAAAATTGGTGATTTACAAAAATGGACACTACCAACTGGATGATACTTTTGTTATTTTTGTGTTGTTTCATGAATAAAAGCTTGTAGGTAAACGTATAGTGTCTACTTATAGAGAATGAGACATAATAACTTGAAATTATCGATCGTATGAGGAACCGCTAAATACGGGGAAGTAATACGGGATACAGAAAATAATATTTCCCTTTACAACACAAAACACTCTTAAACACGAATATTATGAAATAAAAAACTAAAACGTTGTGATTACAGATGTATTCTCGGATTATTTACCTTTTAAAAATGAAATTATCACGAAAAGAGCTCTCGGTTTATTTTAATTTGACAATAGAGACACAAGACCGCAAGATTGTTGACAGTCGTAAAAATATGTATGTATATTTAATTTTTAAAAAAGGATCGATATAAAACTTATATTTCAAATAGGACTTAAGTAAGTATATTTTATATTCCTGGAAATTAATTATTTATTATAAGACTTAATAAGTTTACTATTAAGTTGTAAAGTATATTTGACTTGAGGATTTATTTCCAAGAAGCAATTTATCGATAGAAGCATGAATTGTTAATATAGTTTTTATCCTATTAAAATAATATTTTCTATATTATACATATGTTATGAATGGAGAGTTCCTTTGTGTAAATACATACAATGCAATGAATTACATAAAAAAATTATAAATTAAATGGTTGTGTTAAGGTTTTAAAAATTATATAATATGAATCAATGTTCTGTTGCTTTGAAATGTTAGAATAGTTACCTATAATGTATTTGTGTTGATAAATGCATCATAAACATTAATAATATTTTTTTCTATTACTCATGTATTTGACAGTCGATAACATTTACTTTGACATTGGATACACGAACGTCCCTATATCTTTCACAGTGGCTCAGTAGTCGTCTCAAACTCAATCAATTGGCAATCGTCATTACCCGTTGATAACGCAGGACTGTCGCCGAAGACGTGTTAAAGTGAACAAATAATCAAATAATTTATGTTACTGTCTAAAATAATATAATTTTGAAGTCATATTATCATACGGTGTGTCAATAAAAGAACACGAATATGTTTGTGATATAAAAGTCCAAAGTGCGCTTGTTTTGTTTTAAAGTGAAGTAATAGTCATGTCTCTCGAAGAAAAGTTCCGCGCAGCGGTCAATGTCATCAGAAGCTTACCAAAGAGCGGTGAGTTTTGTACAAATTAAATATCGACAGAGTTATCGGAAAATCCTAAGAAGATTCTAATAATTATCGAAGATATTAGTAAAATAACGACTATATATACTTATTACGCGCAAAAATTATCATTAATTCGTAAATACATTATCGATTAAGTAATATTTAAAACAATTATTATAATTCGATGATAAAATGGCTACTGAAGTGTCTATGAGTTGTTCTGAACAGATGAAGTAAGCATGTTAAAGAACAAGAAAACAAAAAAATGTTCCTTTCAAAATTTAGAAAGGGTAGGGAGGTAGAGCCTGGCCCAGTATAAGACAACACTTGTGAAGTTGTTGCAGACATTTTAGCTTACAATATTCTTTACAATCGCTATGATATGGAATCATATAGCTATATTATCTCCATATAAAGTTTGTGTTCAAGCTCAGGTCAATAAATAAATTAGAACTCTTGAATTTACAGAATGTTATGTCTGACACTAGTAATAATCAGATTTTTATGACAAAGATTGATAATGGACATCCAGAACTAGTAAAAAGGATTCACTGTCAATAAAAAAATATTTCAATGTAAATGTTTTACAAGGCTGCCACACTCAATTACCAAAGATATATATCTTGGTAGTAAAAATACATGTGTAGCTGCAAAAAGATGAGTGTAAGGCAGTGGAACAGGCTTGTGGAGTGGAGTGGAGACTAACTTAATATACTATGAGAAATTTTAGTTGAATGAGGTCAGATTGAATGTCTATACTAATAACTAAAAGATTTGTATGTGATGTAACCGTCTCCCCAGAACTACCTGGTGTATCAGTAATGTGATAATATTCCTGTCTTCATATCGAAGGTAATCCTAGTCATGTTTTGGGTTGTATGTTAGTTTTCTACCATTGATAAAACCTCGGCCTCCCGCGAACCCCACAACATATAACTTGTTTGTAAGTGCTCTGTCCGATAACAAAATGCGGACGGACATATTATTATAGTTACAGCTGTATATTGTTTGTAGATAACTTTATTTATATTTTTCTTATTATTTATTTTAGTTATTGATCAATGGCCATTTCTGTTTAATTTAAATTCAGTAAGAAATAAATAATATAATGTACTTAATTATATACTGTAATACATTTCTGTAAAATTTACTTGACCTATAAAATGACATACCGAGCTGAAGTAACATCATTCAAGTAATGGACATTTGTTGTTGGAAAATGTAGAAAGGAATAAATATTTTATTTATATTGAACACATTTTTGTATGTGAAAAGAATCTGATACAAATAATATTTAGATCATGAATAAAAACTATAAAGAGCGGGTATTGAACTAAAAGACAGATTTGCTTGTGAATATGATTGAATGTTTTTATTTTATAATTATCTCCTAGGTATAGAGGATTATATACAGTATACTATATCTCGTCCTTTTGATAACACATTATCACAGTAGCAGTGATCGCTTGCAGACGAAATTAAATTTCACAAAAAAATACTCGTACCAAATACGTAAACCGTAGTTATTTTTTTTAATCTATGGCTTCATTCGCACTGGAATCGTGTAATATTTTGCCAATGTCAACGTTTTTATTCGTTGAACGGGTTATAATCTTGAGCACTGTGTGGAAACAGTTTAATTTATAGATATTTCTTTGATAGTTCCATTCAATTTCATAGTTTAAATTCGTTTTCAAACAATGTTGACAACTAAATTGGCGCCATGATTTTGACGTTTACTTGGTAATAATATGGCGATAACACATTAACAAGATCTGTATTATTTTTTAATAGTTAATATTATTTAAAAGTCTAAACCGTTGTCATTATAGAAATCTAATGTCATTGAAGACATATTGTTGTTTTCAAGTTTCCATTGACCGAAACATCAACTTAAATAATATTGTTAATAAAATTATGTTTATTTTTTAAACAAATATGACGTAATGTAACTTGAACTGTGAGGTCGTTATGGTCGCGCTGTTTTAATATTAATTGTTCAAAATAATAGTCGTGAGTCGTATTGAAAAATCACTTTGGATGAAGTCGGTTAAGTCCTCCTTAATAGTTATTTCAACACAAGTTCGCTTACATATTATTATTATATAATAATAATTGTTGTTGAACAGAGATTGTTAAGAGGAAGTCATCAGCCGTCGTAGCGTCACGTGTTTCAATATATTTGTGTTTGTTTTTTGTTTCGCTGTTAATGTTAGCGTTGCCAACACTGAGTTATGTAAAAATAATAATAAAATTTCACTATCATGAGTGAAGATGTGTGTTTTAGCGTAACGACACAAACCCCTTCTAAGGGTTCTTTGGCAGACTTATACTTCACGCCGATCTGGTCTACGTTGAACATTACGTAATAATGTGCTAAGTAACGAAATCAAAGGTAAAAAATTAACATAATATAATTATTACGCGTCATTACAATGATAAAATAGTAACATCTGTATGATAGTAGGTCTAGTCGTATAAGTATCCTGATTCTACCGGGACGATAACTTACTGTATTATAATTGAGAATCCTATTATTTTTACGATTATACAAAATGATGGAGTCTTTAAGGCACGAGATTGGAATCCATTTCCAGTTTTGGAATTTGGATTCCAATTGGAATCAATCCAGTCGATTCGCATCATGTAAGGTATACGTGAGTGTGTTGTTGTCATTGTGTGTTGAGTTGCAGGAGTGAGTCAGTCAGCAGTTTAGTTCATAATAAGTTGTCATGGAGACCTTTCATGATATTCAAGTTGCGTGCCTCGTCTTCATATCTAAAGACCTTCGTATTCAGTGTCTCGAGACCTATTGCTTCCGCTGGTCTGAAATCATCATTATCATCAGTCACCTCGTTCGTTCTCCGATCCCGAAGGTTGCGTCACAGTTCTCAGACCTGATGTATCTGATCTCACATCTGTTATTATCCATCCCATTATATAATCTCCTCTAATGCTTTCCATCATTATTTTGTATGAATCATTACTTTTTTTTCTATATTATCGATATTTAATTGAAGCAATCACTAATTTAATTTGATTTTGAGTGTCTGATACCAGAGACCATAACCAAGCTATGGCTTTCTCTCCTAAATTAATCAAGAATCGTAAATTTTAAAATAGAATTCAATAAATAGATAACTTTTATTTTATTATGGTCTTAATAAGTTAAAGGTTTTCTTTAAAAAAGAAGTATAATTTATATTATTCGGTAATAAAACAAAGTCATAATCATATGTGCATTGTATTAAATTGTAAGTTCGTGTATAAGTTGTCTTCTGTTTAAATTTATTTTTTGTCATTATCAGAGAGTTGTAATTTATAATTTTAAATCGTTTGTTAAATTTGTGAACAACGGTATGTTTATTTTTAATTTAACACTCGACTTTAATTAAATACATTTAAATTCAACTTCCGAATTTTTGTTTAATTTAACGCGATCAAAAAATTTGTTTCACAAATAATTGAATAACCACCAGCCATAAAGTAATGCGGACATAGTCGGGTGACGGCGTATGTTATGAACTTGTCGTTCTTTTATTTATTCTTTCGAAGGTCGTGTGGAGAGTTTTCCACACATTGCTTAATGATACCAGTGCATTGTTTTGTTAATTACATTCGGTTCGCGTCATGCCTCATGCTGTCGCGGCGTCTTTATCGCTTCCCTCTCTGTTATCTGTCCAATAATAATATCCACTGACCTCTTTAGTGTTCATTGGACACTCTATTGGAGAGCACACGACTCACACCACACTACGATAGGTACGAATACATTATCAACAGCCGTGCTCCAGACAAGACACTGTGAGGCAAGAGAATATTGTTGAGGAATATAGATCGTGTTGGTTTTTATAATACACTTAAATAACTTACCTCTCCTCTCGAAATTGAATAGACCGTACTCTGTGAAACTTTTTGAAATGTCTATTGTAATGGTTTGCGATTAATTATATTTCTGTAAACGATCATTTGAACAGAATACCTGAACCTGGTTCCAATACCCCTATTATGAGACATTGTGACACTACGCACGTAGCGTTAGCAGTTTCTCCGTTAATACTATAATGTTGGGAGTTTGACGAGTGAATAGCTTGTGGGAAGAGCACAGGTGTTTTTATGTAAGGAGGGTTTGTCTGTGTGTTTGAGCTGAGACAGTAGTTGTACCACGATTCTGTCGCTGACGGTAGGAGTGTGTGGCGGGCACGAGGTCCATCGATCAGTAATAAATAATTCAAGCGCTCGTTCTGTAATTCCCCGGGTGCTCTGTGCCGTGAGTCGAAACCGAACGAAATCGTTAGATATTAATATTAATTAAGGATGTATGTGTGCATGTGTCGACGGAACCAGCTCCTGTTATTATCATGCTGGCGGTTCTGTCGGATGTCTGATTAGTTCACAGATCGTCGGTCTAGAAAGATCCTACATTCAGCAATATCCAGCGGCCATCTCGCAGCTATCTCCTTCATCGTTACACAACTCTCACGCTGCTCGTTGTCAACTTCATTAATATTATCATTTAACATAGCTATCGGCGTCCTTGCTCGTTTTAATGTGAAGTCGCTTTCACTTACCAAAAATTATGTAAAACGGAATATTTTATTGCCAGCGCCGCGCGTGCTCACTTTGGGGTCAATTTTATTAATGTTTTAAATAAAAGTATTCAGGTATACGAGCCGCTGTATGAACGAATGCTACTGGACAGACATGATCTTTAATTTATTCATAGTATATAAATACCATTTTACATCTGCGTGGTCGTCCGCGTGGACTTTGAATAGGGTTCAGAGAGAAATATGTAAGTAGTAAATACTCTATTATAAGTTAAAACAATAGTCATGTTAACCAACAGCGCCATCTGTTGTCCGTGTCACGGGACTTCACACGCAGTGCAAGGTACGCATCGATCCCGTGGGAACTACACGGGATTCCAGCATAAATTATAGTCTTATACTTATTATTATGTATCCCGAATCCCCATGTCTGAACTAATGTACTATCAAGTTCCATCGAAATCGAAAAAAAATATATATTTTCGATTTTCGCATCATAATAGAAGTAGGATTTATATTATTTTATAAGAAGTGTCTGTAGTGTGCACACTTTATGGCATGTGAAATATGTATATGTTTAGGCTTAAAATAAATGTTGTATTATACATGTAGTGGTTTGAAACACACGTGAAAGATAAACAGAGACATCGGTTGAGCTCGTGTGTCAAATGTACTGAACAGAATAATATTGGAAGAGGTGGGGACTGGGGCTCACGAGGAGACTCAGTGACTTACAGTGATCGGAGACGGTGCTAACATTCACTTCACGTGCCTTCATACCAACTTCTTCAAGGTCGCTCTTCAGATGCGACTGATTCCGAATGTAATGGAGCGCTTATATTATAACTATCAAACTAATGCAACGTGTTTGTTATAAGTCTGAGAAGCGAAACTACTCTCCTAGACCACTCCATCCGATGCAAGGTGTCGTCTTCATAGAGAGATAGTTCTCGATGCTTCATGCTGGAGTTTTAACACAACACCAAAACAAATATACTCAGGGAATGTATATTCCTTTGCTGAGTTTTATATGAACCAGTTGCATGATATCCTTTCATCTGCACCATCCGACGACGAACCATCTCGTCAGAGTCTTAACAGCATTTTATTGTAATATATGTAAGGCTTCCTGCACGACCGCCTGTCGGTTCACAGTTACGCCCAGTTAGTCTTTTGTTAAAGAACTTACATCTAACAAAAAACCGTCTTCTACCGTTACGGAATCGTGTTAAAAAAAACTATCAGAGACGTCACTGTAAACATGGAGACGAAAAAGTCGCAGCAGATAAAATTGTGTTTCATAAAGTATGAAATCCCTGGCTTTTATTTCATCGGTTTATTTATTTTCATTCAGTCACTGCTAATGTTATCATATTATTTGTGTCTCAGACATCCATCTCAGCGATGTTACAAAACAAACGCGACGACTAAAACATTAGCACCGGCACTTATACGCGACTAAAATATTAAATAGCGTATGGAAAAGGATTGGTGACAGTAAATAATGTGCTCACGTGATGAGTAACATACCTGATGCTAGTTGACAACTAAGTGTTTTGTTTAACGTTTAAACGTTTGACAGGGGAGTGTTTGTATCAATGTATTGCATTACAATAGTCCAGTTAGCGAGTCCAGCGATCCGTCAACGTGTTAAGTAACCCAGCGGGGAGTTGCACAAACAGTTTCGTATCAAAGATGCAGTACTTTCGATGCGGGGACCTTGAAAACTGGTTACGTTTCTATAGATTAATTGAATACATTTGTCGAGCGCGTTCATGAGCTCTGTTGATACGTTTGTTTACACTTGCTAAGAAATATTAATTAAATTGATATACGTAATGTAGAGAAATATTCAAAACGAGCAAATATCGAACCTGCTGCCTCTGGAGTGTTGTCTTGCGTTATTTTACCAATTAAGACATAATGCTTCCGCAGCGAAAGATTAGTGGAAAGTTATTTGTTTATTAAATGGTTAAAACCTCACTAGTATTACAATACCTATGCGATATTTGGGAGTTAGTATTGAAGTTTATTGATATTTTTTTCTTAAATACTATAATATAGCTTACATATAATGATGTAGACTGACCTATAGGTTATCTCTCCACTCCGTGTATTTCGTACAATCATATCATAAGAATCGTATTGTGTATGAATTCCCAGAGCACAGACGACAGATGTCGCTGTTAGTAGAAGAACATGTCAAATACACATAACATATTAAGTACAAATATCACGTTTTCCCCAAACACAGAACCAAACACAACGCGGACAAAGTCTGAGCCGTAAACTAGTCATGTTATAATTGTATTTAGATTTTATGGTCGTGTATCCCCAGGGTCGTACCAGCCCAGCAATGAGCTGATGCTGCGATTCTACAGCTACTTCAAGCAAGCTACCGAAGGTCCCTGTCTCAAGGACAAGCCGGGCTTCTGGGACGTCGTCAACAGGTCACTGACCTTCACAATGATCTATTATTATTTATTTATATTATGAACTGTTTGGACTTGAAGAACTTGCCTTTGATATCGGTTTCAGGGCGAAATGGGAAGCGTGGAACAAGCTAGGAGACATGACGAAGGACGAGGCCATGCAGGCCTACGTCAACGAGTTACACAAAGTAAGTGACCCACGAGCCACGACCTCCGCTGTAGGTTACTAGCATAAGCATTCAATTCACTAATGTACTACAACGTACATTGTTACATCGATTGTTCAAAGGTGGCTTTAAAACGTTATCGGTGAGTCTATAACGAAATACTCATTACCTCAGTCACAATCAATTGAAGTGATTAAAATCATATCGGATATACATGTATGTAATGACGAATCAAGGAAACAATTACATCCAACGTATGGACTGTTCCAAACTGACAATGAGCGCCATCTGTGTTGTGCGTAGACTCGTGAACTGAGTACCGCCATCTAGTGACCGGTGTCAGCTGAATGATGTCTCGATGAAGCAGTAAACACTTTGTAGCGATGTTAGGATGTGTGTAGATATTTCAAGACTCAGTTAATATGTCCGCTAGCGCGGTGCGTAGGGTACTAAGGAAATAAGTTAAACGAACCTTTTATACTTGGATGTGTTTGTGTAAATGTTAGCGGTTCCGATCGCAAGTCAAGTTTCCATTGAGCGTGCTTCTTAACGACCTCGGTCCCTTCCGCCGTCATCAGATCGTGGAGACGATGTCCTTCAACTCCGACGTGGCGTCTTTCCTGTCTGTGGAGGACGACTCCTCCTCGTTCCCGAGCGCGGACCTGCAGCTGGTGGCCGGGGACGTGCTCGCTCGTTGTCGCTCCTCTGAGAACTCGCCCGACTGTGAGTGCTCGTTATGTGGAAGACATGACATATTTAATTATTCCGAAATCTGTCGGCCCCCTAGGGCGTGGTGGATTAAGTTCCAAACGATTTTTATCTCCAGTTTAGAAACCTCAGGTTTTCAGTTGATTCCATATTACCTTCTCTTCTTATGCCAAGCGATTATAATTTTTTTTAATTATAAATAAGAGTTCATATCTTTCAACAACTGTCCAGTCTCTCGTTCAGTGAGCGGGTCGTCATCCCCCGTCCGGAGCGCGTCGCCGGCTACGACACGGACACGACACGACTCCGACGACGAGTTCATCGACACGGAAGACGTTACTGCGGTCGGTACAATAATTTATTTCAAGTCACTCTGCTGTTGTCTCACTTACCTCTTTATATGACCATAAGCTCTATATCGCAGAATGACCAAGTACCTCTGGAGCACCAGCGACACTCTCAGGCTCCTCGCCTCAGTAACGGACACGCTCATCAAATAACATCACAACTGACACGTGAGTTCCAACTTTTTTTTTCTTTTTTTTTAAGATTCCGCAAGAAAAACGATCATTTCGGTCAATATAATATATTGATATGATTGATGTCATCAATGTTATATCACATATGTCAGTTCTGTAAAGTTAGATTTTATACGATTTAAAATATTATTCAAATCAATTCGCACTGCTATCACAGTATATGACCTAATGAACGCATTTGTCCAGATCTCAAAGTGTTGGAACAGTTACCGGGCGTGCTGAACAGACTGGAGGCGGACGTGGCCGCCTTGAGGAAGGCCGTGGAGGGAGACAGGAGGATACTTGACGTGAGTGGGACATCCTTCATATTACTATGCACATGTGGTGAATGCAAAGCTTGGTTTGCAACATTTTACGTAGATGATATTATAGCGGGTGAAGTTTGCTCGTGTCGCCTTCAAAGGGCTATTGTAAGGGTAATAATAATGAATTTTAAAAAATGTCTTGGAATTAAAGAGTCATTTGTCTGGAGGACACGTCTTGTGATGGTCCACAGCTGTAGACGTTTTTTTTTTGTAATTGTTCGTCATAAGTTATTAGGTTATATTTCGTGCATCAATTATTCTGATGTATATAATATATTCGGTGAACAGCAAGTATCGAGCGGGTGGCGCTGGCCGTGGCAGGAGTTGAGTCCGCCGACCCTGCTGCTCGTCATCGTGTGGCCCATCATACTCTACAGACTGACGGCGCGCAGGCAGAGGAGTGTCTAGACGGTTAGGACAGAAACTCACACGCACACACGCATACGCACACACATACACAAACACACAAGTCTACACTGAACAAGTTCATAGTGACCGCCCACTGTTCCGTATAGTCTCTCGTCTCCACACTCCCGTCTAACGATCCGCTGTCTCCCAGCCAGGCCAGCCCGGGCCCGGCGCGTGTGAGCTGGCCGTGTGACGTCACCGCTCGTCTCCGTGAGCATCCTCGTCCACGTCAGACTCCGCAGAGGGTAGTCGGCCGCTTCACGTTAGATGTTAGTCAATGCAAAGCGTTCTCCTCGTGTCCCGCGCGCGCCGGTGCTCCATCGCAGCCTCGAAGGATCTTGTTGCCGTGAATGTATCGTATCAGTCTTCAGCCACACGAGTCGAGCGGACGGCGACATTTTGTTACCTATATTATATTAAGTATAACTATGTTTGAGTTTTAAGCCGAGGTTTACTGTAGCGAGGTCCGGACGTGGCCTGGGCCGCGGGGTCGACGCCCTTCGAGTGATATGTGATTAGTTTGTTTGAGGTCGTGTCTCGGGTGTTTTCTTGTGGACTTAACATTCGTAACGTATTGTTTTTTGTATAAATAAAGGGGGAATTTTTATATGACCTGTTTTATTTATTTGTACTATTTACAGGTTTACCGATTTAGGATTCGTCAAAAATGTTCTGTAGAATTAAGTGACGGCTCAGGGTCTAAAGGTAAATAACTCACGTCTCCGACTAACTTCCGGCTGATGTACCTTGCAGAAATTAAACTTCTGTTTGTGAATCCAAAGTTTCCGCGCGAGTATAGGTCCTGCTGTCCTCACAGACGAGGATTTCATCAACTCTTACATCAAACATGCAGCTTCGGATCCTCAAGATCAGCTCAGTTCAGTGTTTTAGTGGAAACAACATATTTTAGTATATATTCGTCACTCACACGGCGCTGCAGGGAGGTAGCACATGGGGTTCCAAGGAACTGACAAATATAGAGGGAAAAAATCTGAAATAACGAAAATAAAACAAAGAGCGTTGTATTTTTTATTAACTACCTATTAAACTAATAGGAAATTTGTCATAACATCCGTGAATAAGTCAGCCCAACAAACAATGCCTGTATGAAACGTGTCTGAGGATCCCAAACCTTCCAAAAAGTTATTGCAAATATACTGACCTTCTCCATTCCATACTTCTCCCAAATTTAATACTTTCCTATTCCTTTCAAAGTCTCCCCTAACTTTCTAAGTTATCCAGTCTCTAGGTGCAAATACAAACTCAATAGACTCAATTTCCGATTTCAAAGTAATTGTTAATATCATCTATCTATCCTGATCGCATCACCGCGCACACTGACGCATCGCAATTACCTAAAACTACTTATACCGGAGAAGACTGTTGTTCCCTAAACTATAGTATTATTCTTCAACATGGCCTACTCCCCTCATCTTCAGTACTTCTCATTTATCCTGAAGCTTAAGTGAAGGTCCATAAATGTTGCTATTTTTAAGGGTTCTCATGGAAGGTCATTAAAGGCCCATGTTCGAGCTGCAGGAACTTGACCACAGCTAGGCTCTACCGCCTACACTGAATGAAGGTTCAATTTCTCAAATCCTACTTTTTTTGTCTAATAACAGTACCTGTATATATATCTACTTGTTAATTGAGCAAATCTTATCGATTTTAAATATTTTCAAAATCTTTTTTGTGTGTAAGTGAATTCATTTTGTATGATTTTAAGATTCAGTTATTTTTCACACTATACTATAGAGTTGTCATCTTAACATTATCATTTGTGTTTCATTGTTCAAGAATTTAGTAAACATAACTCGTTTTTCAGAAATCAAACAGATGTCTGTATTAGTCTAATTTATTTGTAGGAAAATTAACAACTCCGTCCAACTTTTTTGTCCTATCAGACAGGGACGAGGAGGTTAAAAATATAATGTTACGACTGAAAGGTCATACTGCGTTTGGACGTGCTAACATCTCCGCAAGCCTTATAAAGCGTGTTCAGTGACACCATCGGCCCTGTTACATATTAGATTCATTTATGTTTTAACAATGACGGATTTCCAGACAACGCGAAGAAATCTAACACAATACCTAACTACAAGGCTGAGCACGAAGATGTAACAAATTGTAGGCTGATATCTATATTGCCCGCTATATCGAAAATAGTTAAAAAAATATGCAATATCATATTGATGAGATTCTCAAATTAAATATGAATAAAAATTATTGTCTGTAAAAACAAATATGAATTATTGTGTCCCAATTAATTTGGGCATCGCGACGGCAGACCTTGTGAAAGTGCTGTTGCTTTTCTATCATCACATCTAACTAGGCGCCTAGATAAAGCACAAGAGTCTCACAATATTCTTAGACTTTAAAAAGGTCTTGATACGATCCCTGAGGCCATTTTTAAAGCGTTAATTACAAAATTGCTAAATTCGTCACACTACGCTCAATATCTTTAAAGACTGTCTCCAAAACAAAAAAGTCAAGGTCTGTGAACCTTTCAGTAAAGATACTGATGTCACTTACGGGGTACCCCAAGGTAGTGTGCTAGCAGCCACCTTCTCTGTCCCGGGATTTACACTCGCGTACGAGTCGCAAGACGAGGCAGGAGCCGAAGCACAAGTTTAAATAGTCGCTAGAGAGTGTAAATTACAAACGACTCCAGTCTCAATAAACTCGTGATAAGAACGGTAATCAGGAAATGGAAATTGTAACTGTCCCAATTGTTAATACGTATTATGGTGTTATCTTAGATCAGAGTTTCATGGCAGTCTCACAACGACTATGTCACTGATGGCATAACGAAAATGAGCTGGATATTTAGTTCACTAGGACATAGAGCGCCGACTAATAATACTCAAAATGATCGGCATTAAAAACTTTTTAATAAAATTTATATTGTTTTGGATCAATAATATTTCAAATTGACTGAATTGGAACGAGCCTAACTTGATGAAAAGCATGTATTTTAAAGAGAAGAGATTACCACTGACACCATTTATACCCTTTCTAAATTACTAACTGTTACATGAATTATATTCAGCATAGCGTATTGAAACTACATAAAACACTGCCAATTAACCTTAACTTTCAAAAAGGAGGTTTGATTTAGTGCTAATGTTCCCACAGACGAGGACAGTATATTTTGTGAGTATACAATTTAACAAACGATCTCTGCAACTGTATAACAAATTAAATTTAATAAAAATCACTGGTTTTCAATGTAAACGTGACAGACATCAACTTTAAATTTAAGGATTTTTTTTTTAATCTGACAAAATAAAAATATTTCGAGAACAGATTACAAATAGAAAAAGAAACTTCACTACAGTTGTAAGCTTAATACAGATAATTAATTATAAAATAATCTGTTTATTTTAACGTACTTATTTAATGGGAATACAGAATCTTAATGATGATATTTAATGGGTTGTAGGTTTGTTATAAATTAATGAATTGTAATCTGCTTCATGTCAAATACTTATGTCAGCGTCGCGGGTCCTCGCGACAACCGGAACTGGATCTGGCGAAGGTCAAACAACAATAATAGGTTTGTATAGAAATAAAACGATCTGACATCCGCCGACTTTATTGTAAACCAGCGACAAATATATCGCAATACAAAAAATAATAATAATAATAATAAACTAAACAGGTTCGATTCAATAACTTAACAAATAAAACATGGCCGTAGAGGAACTACACTATGTACACGAAAGGTCACAGGTCATAACGGATACTAAACAATAAACAAACTAAAGGAAAACACTTCGAAGTCACAGACTATTGAGAGGGCGCTGGAGATACGACACGGGAAATACAATCTGTGACGGACGTCACTCGCACAGAGAGAAACATACGACACAGGACGATATAACTAACTTAGAATAAACTAGCGGCTTTAAGAACTATCACAAAAACGACAAACGAGGACACAGATCCAGGACACGCGACGCGATGTGAGATGAGGTGAGACTGGAACAGTGAGGGAACAGGAGACCGACTCCGAGGAGAATCACACTTACAGGTACTCGAGAGAAGAACATACAGAACGAGACGAGAAGACGAGAGAGCAGACCGAAAGAAACGTCAACAAAGATATGAAACAGAACAAAAATATATCAAACGTAAAAAAATATATTGCAATACAAAATAAAGAATGTTACAAGTAAATCAACATGCTTAGACTCAGAGGTACAACGATCGCTCTAGAACCGTCACCAGGCTCACGGCGGGCGGGGCGATCGGGGCGGGCGGGGCGCCCTGCGGCGGGCGCTCCGGCGCGGACTGGGCGTCAATAAATAAAGCTCATGTTATATGAAACGCAGCGACACGAGGAGCCGGCCGCCTACAGCGTGTTGCCGAACATCATGCGGTCGTCGTACAGGCTGAGCCTGTTCCGGGAGCCTCCCCTCGCCAAGGCCTCGCCCCCGCCGCGCTCCCGGGCCCGGGCCCTGCGCACGGCGGCGGGCAGGTCCCCCGGGGTCTTCACCCTCCCCGCGGGGTTGAGCAGCGTGGCGTCTCCCGAGCTGAATATGTCCCGCACCTGTTCCAGGGAGTGCTGCCTCTTGATGCCGAGCGTGTTGGCGGGCTCGGTGTCCTCTGCGTCGCGGATGTCGGCGGCCACGTAGAGCGGGTTGTCGAGCGTGTAGCTGTGGTTCTCCTTGTCGTGGGGGTCGCTGAGCTCGTTGTCGAAGGTCCTGTACTTGTTGTGCTTGTTGTAGAGGTGGTCGGTGTTGGTCTGCGAGGCCTCTCGCAGCACGTCGCTGGTGTGTCGGTCGTCGTTCCTGGAGACGGTCTTCATGGTGATCCTGGAGCCGCCCGTCTCCGCCAGCAGCAGCAGGTGCTCGTCCTCGCTGGAACACTCGGAGTTGAGATCGTAGGGGCTGTCCCGCAAGTCCCGCGGCATCTCTATGAAGTCCAGCTCCAGCTCGATGTTGTTCCTGGAGGATCGTCCGCTGTGTATCGTCTTGTTCTCAGCACTCGCTCGTGTCTTGAGGGTGGAGTCTTCGGACTCGGAGCCCGACTCTCCCTGTGGTTTCGTTTCCTGTATCACTTTCGGCACGATAACGGCGAACACCTGGTTCCTGTCGCCGTCGTCCCTGGAGGGCAGCTCCCTGAACACCTTGTCCGTGTTGAGCTCGGACTCCTTGATCATGGTCGGACTGAGCGTCTTGTTCGGCGGCGAGAGAGTGCATGGTTCGAAGGTCAGCGATCTCTCGTCGTCCAGTACCAAATTGGAAGGTCGGTCGAAGGTCAAGTTGGTGAACTTCTCCACCAGCGACGTTTTGACCTTTCCGTTCTGCGTGACGTTGGTCTCCAGGCCGACCCTGGTATCCTTGGCCTTCTTCTCAAACAGTCTCCTGATTCCCCACCTTTGTTTTTCCTTCCCGCCCCCGTTATTCCAGGCGCCCTCCGCCTCCTCGTGCCTCGTCACGTCGTTCTGGACGTACTCCAAGGGTCTCTGATAGGACCGTATCTCATTCAGCCGCTCTATGTTGTCTCTGTGCCGGGTCCCCTGCGCGTGCGTCCTCGCCAGCGTCTGACAGTTCTGCACATTCCTCTGCTCGTGGTCGGCGTCTCTATGAGTCTTGGGTATGAGTTCCACCGTGTGTGTCTGCGTGTGTGTGTTAGTGTTCCGCTCTATACACGCGTTCCTTCCCATGTGTGGGTCAGGGTACAGGAGGGGGGTGGAGTCGCCGGCCTGGACCACATTGGCGTTGCACTTCTTATCAGCATCAGTGAGAGACGGTTCGGTGGATCCTGAAACCGTCAGACATGTATGTAAGCGGAGAGTCGCCTTAAAAACACTATAATAAAGATTCATCTCCTTAAGAGCACCTATCTGTAAGCGCACGTTTAACTCTATACACGCTCACCGTGGTCTCCGCCTCCGGGCGCGGTGGCGCGGTCCAGGTCAGTGAGGGTGTTCAGTATACTCTTCAGCTCCATCATCCGCTCCTCCACACACACCGCCGTCAGCCTGCACACATACATACATACAGTCAACATAACATGAGACGCACACACGCACGGGCTTGGAAAAATACGTTCAGCTATCGCGTGAAGCGACATGGTGTTGCAGGGCTAGGACTCTGATCCATATTTGTATATAGTTATAAAGTTATAAAGTTAGTTAGTCCAGCTTCACATGCGGCCCGACTAAAAACGGTGATGAACCGTCTCGGGGTGTCATATTATTATCATAAGTCGTATGTCTGTCTGTGTCGTACCGCGCCTCTGCGTCATGATCCCAGCACTCGTCGCAGGTGGCGGAGGCCAGCCTCAGCGGTCTGAGGAGCCCCCGGGCTCCGCACGACGACGGCGGAGGGAGGGGAGGGCGAGCCTTGCCGCGGGACACCAGGGCCTGGGACAGATATACATGACATAATAAAGGAACAGGTTTATTGTTGCTACATTTGCATGTTCACAACAGAAGTCAGGAGTGACCGTCAGAGAGTGCTTGTCATACTGTTATCAGATGCAACAACGTTGTATCACTTATGTCACAAATTTTATATCGTTGTTTTTGTTTATTTAAATAACAAAAGACCTGCATCTGTGCCAGCGTGGGTCTGGCGGGCAGGCCGTGGTGGTGGTAGGGCGGCGCGTAGGGCGGCACGTGGGCCTGCGCTCCCTCACAGCGCCACAACATCTCCCATAGCACCAGGCCCAGTGCGAACACGTCCACCGCACACAGCGCGGCCCTCGCCCCGGACAGGTCCAGCGCTCCCTCCAGCGCCTCCGGGGACAAGTAACGGAGAGTGCCGGCCTGGGACATGTGACACGGTGTAGAGAGAGTTTCTTCATATACGTGTGCTTGTTTGTATTATTAAGAGTGCAACTAAGGAATAGGCGAGCTGACTCACCTCCGTGAGCCTGCAGGTCCTGTCGGGCGTCACGGGCAGCGCCTGAGCCAGGCCCAGGTCCGCCAGTCTGGCGCGGCCGTCCACACTCACCAGCACGTTCCCGCTGTTCACGTCGCGGTGCACGATACACGGCTTGGAGGACGCTGTGGAAACGAACATGATACTTAGTATTTAACACAAATCCCTCGTCACGGGAAGTCTCTCCCCTCCACTCACTGGTAGTGTGCAGGTGTGCCAGGGCGCTGGCCAGGCCGTGGGCGAGGGTGGCGAACCCGGTCCAGTCGACCGGAGCCCGCACGAGACGGTCGCGTAACGACTCCGAGCACAGCTCTAATACCACCAGCTGAGAGCGACCGCCCGCCTCCACCAGGGACGAGCGACTGTCGCTGCCTGGAGGTACACATAGGACTTATAAAATATTTCCACGAAGGTAAGAAAACGAAGGAAAATATACAGCGACACTAAAATCAAGTTCTCAAAAAAATCGTTTCACTGTGTACTTAGGAAGTTCACGAGCCTCAATACAAGTTATCGGTGTTCACGTAGTATGAATACTGTCATAGTTTTGTATTCGGAACTGATGGTACGTTATACTCACCATAGTACCTCAGGATGTTGGGGTGCGCCAGATGCGGCATGGCGTATATGGCGGCCTCCTTCCTCCAGGCGGCCGGGCTGCAGTACAGCTTCACGGCCACGGGCCGAGCGCCCAGCACGCCGCGCCACACCGACCCGAACTTACCCTGACCTGACACGGACACACGGGACGAACATAAGACACAGGACGGAACAGACATACCCGGAACCACGAGCCAAGAGATTGGAGGCGTGGAATGTACCTTTATAAACTGATCACTAGTGCAAGTAACTTGACAAATGTGTTTAAAAACTGCTAGTATGAACGTTTTCTACTCTACCAGTTACTAAGACGTGTTTTTAGTTACCGATGTGTTCGATGAGCGTGATGTTGTCCACACACAGCAGGCCTGTGGCGAGTCCGTCAGGCCCGGAGCCCATCACCTCACCTGCACGAGCACACGCCGACATTAACTTATAGTAACATATATATCGTCACCCTGTCGAGTTGTTTGTCCTGAGGAGGGATCATCACAACTGGACAGTCTTGATTCCTATGACCCTTCGTGTTCTCAATACTTCTGTAGTATATTAATGAGCTGTTGATATGATCGCTAGAATTCCCCCTCGATGGTATTATTTTGTGGAACATAGTGACTACCCTCAACATCCCCCATATATCGAACTCTCCTCTGTGCAAGTCACCTTTCTCCAAGTCCAGGCCGTCGCTCATGTCTCCCTTGTCCAGGCCCGGCCTGCTGCAGTACATCTTCCTGAACACGATGGCCATCAGCATGACCGCCACGAGCGCCAGCACGGCGGACGCCAGCACGCTGGAGTAGTTCGCGCCGCGAGTGCTCTTCATAGTTGACTCGGCTTTGATCGTCACTGACTCCTCCTTGAGGGTCGCTGGAAGGTAGAGGGTCCGTGAGGTATTAACATCTGGGGGTGAAGACACTCGGTGTGTCTGTTTAGTCATATAGAGCACAGAGTCTAACCGTTCCGGCTACTCACTGAAGCAGTTGAGTTATTGTAATTATATTTTCAATAATAAGGAGTAAGGGATAACTTTCACAGCAGGATGCGGGCGCGGCTGGTACATGAGACCATACAATATGGATTTATCATCGAAGCAACTCATGGGAGTGCATCTGATATGTTGACCTCTGGCGGTTTCATCAAATGATGTGTATGCTGGCGTCACTTACTGATGTCAGCGTTGCACAGACTCCTCGTACAGCAACAGAACCTGGTCCGCGGCAGTCGAGCCGTGACTCGAGTACACTTGTCACAGGCTCGCCCGCCCTGGGACGAGCGCCAGCAGCCTGGCCAGGAGAAACAGATTACCACATACAGACATACAGATATATACATTATTTTCATATATGTTTCGTTTAAATTTCACCCGACGTTCACTTAACCGTGTTTTTGATCAGACGAATAGATAGAGTCTGTTGGATAGAGTTAGGTAGAGAACATTAATATTACTCAATAAATGTATTAAAGTCAGAAATAATCTCGTTTTGTTTACAAACATGACTAAAACATGTTTACAATTTAACTGATCCTTCGAAACAACTAACCCTGTCCTAGGACGGTGATGTTTGCATCATTGTCCTGGTGCCACAGGGTGTAGCAGAATGCTTTAGGGTCCGTGCACTTCTCCACCTGAGCCAATTCCCCGCTCGGAAGTGTTGTCTCCGTTATATCGCCTCTGTCTGTCAAATACATTTCTGTTCATGAGAATTTCTATTAAATTTAATTATTTTCCTATATGAACTCTGGACTTATATAATATTTTTTTTATTGGGATAGATGTAACTTAGAATACAACACTTGTTGTATTATGAGCCTAAGCTACTTTGTGTTATGTATACTGATATTAACCAGCCGGCTCCAATTAAAACCAAGTATATTAACATTAAAAGTAGTATTAAAATTTAGCATTAGTTAGCAACTGTTTTAATAAATTATAAAAATATGAATTTCATATAAAAACAAGAGAGGAATTGTAAAGTTAGGTAGACTGTATTTACTTGTTACAATACTCACCAAATATTTCATTTTCGACTGTAAACTGAGCATTTCCATCGTGATAAGACGGAGTGACACTTAACGCCACACTGTGTATTTTGTACAAACAGGATATGGTCGGGCCAGGAGTAGTCGGAGCGTCTGTCACAATCACTGCCGCCTTCACTTTGTACTTCCTTGAATCAGTGCTTTTTTGCTGATCTTTTGCCTCCATGGGTTTGTCCATCTGATCAACGACTTCATCCCCAACGGACACAGGGGCTACTTGGTTTATGTCGTCCGATGTACTCAACAGCTCGTTGCCTATTTGTTTGACACTCCTCTTCACGATAACTTTGGGCTGGTCCTGGGCTAAGATCCAGTATGGGTCATCGAGATTGTTCAATTGACTAGTTCTTCTGTGGTGATATTTAGTGAAAGTTCTCACATAGTGAGAAGGTTTCTGCTGATGGATGCTATTCGTGGCGTCTTCAGAGTCGTGCGGTCTTGAGGTAAGGACTTTAGCGGTGAAGATGAACATAAACAGCACCACACATTTGAGTAAAGGAGTCACCCTCTGAGACAACATACCATCCATCATTTTGGTAACTTAATAATTCTATCACTCTCCGCCTCAATTCTACATTATTGAAAGTTGAGAGGTGAACTATTCTAGGTCATTAAGTGCAACCTAATTGCAGCTAGGCAACGACATTGCATATTATTGATTTTTATTCGCGGAACGTAAACTCGGCCAAAACGCTCAACCTTTTGATGTTGTATTTATTAACACTTTTAACTTAATATTTTAAAAGTATTATATTACAAATAAAGTTGGATTTAATGACTTTAATAACTAATTACACGCAGTTATAAACATTTGTACTATTTTAATTAAGCTAATAATTTTTTTCAACAAGCAGAACAAAATAACCCGCACTCATAAAGTATTTTTAAATAGATTTAGTTTGTTTTTCGAATAAATCACATCGCGGGGCAATTTAACATTTCAAAAGCAATTAAAACAAGAATCGATCGAATGTTGACAAACACATTTCATTACTTGCCGACATATTGAGTATTGACTTTTCCGTTTCGTCCAATAAATTAAGCTAAAAATATTTTCATATCTAATTGTTATAAGATTATAAACTTGAAAAGAATATTAACAAATTCCTAGATTTTTTTTTTAAAATAAGAAAATTATTAAATCATAAGAGAAGATAAATTTAACAAGTTAACAGCGTATTAAACATGACAGTGACGTTTCCAATATTATTCCAATATGTCAAATTCGTAAAAGTCAGAAACTCCACGGACGAAGACGGTTTCCTCGTCGCTGTCTCAATTGGAAACAATTAATTAATCGATGTCAGATAACTCGTATAAAGAAATTCAAAAAATTAAAACACAACGCACGTGTTTGTAGAGATTAAGTCAAAATGTCTTCTATCGGTCCGACAGAAGAAATAGATGAGGTTAAGGAGCGCGCCCATTTTCAAGCAGTGGTGAACGCTTTTAAATATTACAAGTAAGTCACTTAATCGTCGAAAAAGTTTACGATTATTTGGATTACAAATAAAAATTGTTAAACATTTTTTCCTAATACGATTTTTTAAATTATCTCTCGCGAGTTACGAGTCTTCCATAGCAACAACAAATCATTAGACTAATAGTTTTGGATACAATATGCTTTGTTTACGTCCATAACGTGTGTGCCAATTTGAGCATAACGACCTTCGAATTAAGGTGTAGTTTACTGTCAAGGCATTTTTTATCAATCTGTTCCAACTGGGACAGGAGAATTGAGATGGAAATATATTTGGATTTAAAATATAGAATAACATTAATTACTAACATTTCGTATAAATTTATAACTTTCGTCGACACTAATAACAATAAATCGGTCTGGTATGTCAGTACATCATATAATTATTTAGGAAAAAATGTATTTCTTATAATCTATTCACATTTTATCATGTTAGAATTTCTTTTGTCATATGATGCAATTCATTTGTCTGTAATGATAGTGACAATGATTTAACTGTGAGCTGTGTTACAGTTTGTGTTGACTGAGTTAAAAGACTCACCAGCTCATTTTAACCTCTGGTTAAATTTAACTTAAATTATCAAACACAATTCAGTTAAACGGATAAAAGATGATGAAACTGTCAACAGGATATGTAGTTAAGTCTCATTACAAGTTATATGATGCGAAAAAAATTATATTATTTAAAAAACATCAAATATAAAAAAGGTTTTATTGCTTTTGGTAAACTTCTTTTTATAATTAAAAAAAAAAAAATTAAATGAATTCTATAAATTTCATAAAATTATGCAATAATTTTTGTAATCTGGGGGCTGGTCATGGGTAAATCCTTATGAAGTATCCGTTATTGAGGATATTGTACAAATACAGCTGATAAGAAATTTATCAATATAGTATACTAGCTTCATCAGAACACACATGTAGTTGTGTCGGTTGTTCTGCTATAGCAGTTCTTGTAGTATAACAAGGACCTTGTATTATAGACTATGCAGCCTTGAGAGGATACACAAGTCGGAGAAAATCATCTCAATGCTGCCGCCGAGTGATCAGAGACGATTGGACAGATACCGAACGTACCTCACCAAGTTCAAGAGGTGTCTGGACGTTAACAACGATGTGGTCCACCTCATCATCAAGGATGTGGACACCATGTTTGAGAATGTGGAACACAGCACCAACGGCAGCCACGGAACAGAGAACTTTGGATGTAATTACAACAACTGTGAGATAACATCCCTCAAGCAGCACAAGATGCAGCACGATGTGGAAAAGGTTTGATAGCTTTGGACTATTCTAGTAATGAATCGTAGAGGTACAAACTGGACTAATTAATACTTCTCAGTACAACAGAACCTTAAAGTGATTCAAGTTTGTATAAAGCCTTCAAAGGAAATGATTGCATTCTATATCATGAGAAGCTAAATGTTTGTTTTGATTATTTTCATAGTTGATTATGTTTCCTTTGAGCGTTAAAGATTAACGAATTCTCTGCTTGATTTCTTAATCAAACTTTTAAACACATACTGACAAGCCGCAAAAGTTAATTTTTGTATGTATATTTTATAGTACGGCCAACGAAACGAGATAAATTATATAAATATTATGATAATTTCCGTCCCGTTGTATTTGAACCTAAATTGTTTTACGTCTTTCGTATCTTCGACATTAAAAGTGTAATAAGTTAACGCTCGTTCGTCCTTTTATCAGATGAGATTTTGTTTTTTATCTGTAAATTATCAAATAATATGAATTTATACATTAATAACGCGAATGAGTCGCGGTACTTGGTCCTGATAATGTTGTTGATATATAAAAAAAACGTTAAGTGGTCTTTCGATTGTCTGCTATTTGAAAGTAATGTCGGACACTGGAACAACGGACCGCTTGATCGTTTAGTAATACTTAGATTTTGTTGAGAATTTTGAAAAAAGTATTACCTTGTAGTTGATTAATATCTACTTGTAAGCTTCTGTCGATCTGTCTGTAAAGAACAGCCGAACTGACTCAGCTGTTGTACTTCAAGACTCTTTGAGAATTATTGATAATCTATTGATACAAATATTCAATACGTTAACGAATCGAAAAGACAAGGAATATTCAAATCATTGGATCTGTTTTTTCTGTTACACTGGTCGTAGAGAACAGCTTAAATGATATACAGAGTCCAACATGTCATAAGTTTTTCGATTCGAATCTCGGTTCGTGAAGGTAGCTCGTGATGAACAGTCTTAGCTTTGTGTGGTGAAAGAAAGCAATTTGCGAAGTGTTGTTGGTTGCTTCTCCTCACACGAGTCATGTGGGCGGCAGGTGCAGTCGGTGCTGAAGAACATCGTCCGCGACTGGAGCGCGGCGGGCGAAGTGGAGCGCGACCAGTGCTACAAGCCCATCCTGGACGAGCTGGAGGAGAGGTATCCTCGCCAGGAACACTGGTCGGTACCGGGGCGGGGAAACTGTTCATATGTCTAGATATGTATGTGTGCGTGTGTGGGCGTGAGTGCGTGCGTGTGTGTCTGTAGAAACAGATTTGTTTACATACTCCTAAATGATGGCATCGTAAGTTTGTCCATGATCTGGTTTCCTGTCGAGTCCTGTGCCACTTCCACGTGTAATGTTTCCTCCAGCAGCCGGTCGGCGGTCCGCGTGCTGGTTCCGGGCGCGGGCCTGGGCCGCCTCGCCTGGGAGGTGGCCGGCCGAGGGTTCTCGTGTCAGGGGAACGAGTTCTCCCTCTTCATGTTGTTCGCCAGCAACTTCATACTCAATAAGTGTGTCGAAGTGAGTCCTCGTATCGTGTCTCAGTTAAAGAAATACTGTTCATTAATCGATGGAATTGACTAAATGTTTTTATTTGCTCACAAAAAATGCTTAAGACGGCTATTGCTCGAACAGTCTTTATTTTATTTGAATATCTTCATAACAACATTAAATTGCGTACTCCTATAGTAGGTTCTCTGATAAAATGGTGTCTTTTCAAAGATCTAACGGGAGAACATTAAATTTATATAAACATGTATCCGGACATAGTTTCTTTCGTTATAACTGTATGTGCGCGCGTCAGGCGAACTCGTACACGGTGTACCCGTGGGTCCACCAGTACGTGAACCACCTGACGTGCGAGCACCAGACGGCGGGCGTGTCGTTCCCGGACGTGCCCCCCGCCGCTCATCATCAACACCAACAACAACACTTCTCCATCGCCGCCGGGGACTTCCTCAAGGTGAGCACTCGCTAACAACAAGGAAAATATAAAACGTGTACCTGCTACAGCAACGAGTTAAAAAAAGATGTCAGCTAAGTCATTACTCCACGGTTACAATAAACATTACCTAAGCGATGTGATCGCATCCCTTGCACGTGGAGGTGGAATGTTCCAGGTGTACACCGAGCTGGACGAGTGGCACTGTATAGCGACCTGCTTCTTCATCGACTGCGCTCCCAACGTTATAGAGTTCATCGAGAGGATATACCACATACTGAGGCCGGGCGGACTGTGGATCAACCTCGGACCGTTGCTGTATCACTATAGGTGACTTTATACATATGATACCATCTTTATATAATCCAGATAAGATTTATCTAATGTACTCCATAATAATCCTCCAATGTACACAGTAATACTCCAATGTACTCAGTAATACTCCAATGTACTCAGTAATACTCCAATGTACTCAGTAATACTCCAATGTACTCAGTAATACTCCAATGTACTCAGTAATACTCCAATGTACTCAGTAATACTCCAATGTACTCAGTAATACTCCAATGTACACAGTAATACTCCAAAGTACTCAGTAATACTCCAATGTACTCAGTAATACTCCAATGTACACAGTAATACTCCAATGTATATACGTTTCTCGAATACTACTGGTTTTTAGTTATTCTGTTTCTGCATGGTTCCGTCGACTCGATTACTATCAGTGATCTGTGAGCGTGAACCGTGATCACGGCCAGACGAGATGAAAGTATCAGTCAGTTAGTCGCTTATTCGTCAAAGATTTCCTAATTCTTAATTTAGAAAATACGCGTAGTATCGAAAAATTAGGTTCATTTAAATGTGTAAACGAAGATCTTAGATAGCATTATGCTCCAATGTACACGATCATACACTGATGTACACAATAATTACCTGTATATACAACACATTATGTTTTGTACACGAGAACATTCTAAGGAGTGATAGAGAGTGATCCGGACCATGAACCGTATAGTCTGTGGTTTCAGCGACATGCCCAACGAGATTAGTATCGAGCCGCCCTACGACATCCTGCTGGACATCATCCAAGACGTGGGATTCGAGATTCTGGTGAGTGACGACCCTCGGCACTCGGCGCGAGCGCAGCCTTTGGTCGAGCAACCGTTACATCTTATTATTATTTAGACGTTAGCCTTTAGGCGGTGGGTTAAAAGATCTTAAGGAAAGCGATTTTGAGATAATACAATTAATATAAAAGATTTTTACGAATTATTTAAACAAATATGTCGGAGCTCCGCCAGGTAGGGTGTTGGAGCAGACCCTGTTCCCCATCGCCAGCAATGACCTTCCATATGATATACACCAGAAATAAGTTCTCTGTGCTGGCTTCACTATTTCTTACATGAGAATTATGAATATTATTGTTTAGAAAAATGTATGTATCATTATTCAGTCTAATCGGTAATGATGTTCTAATTTGGATGTAACTCCAACAGAAGGAGCAGACGTCGGTGAGGACGAGGTACGCGCAGAACCCCAACTCTATGATGCAACACGAATACAATTCGGTGTTTTTCGTGTGCAGGAAGGCCACGTGAGTGGTCGGACTCACCGGAGCTTCCACACCCAGACTGTAATATAGTTACGTGCTCCGCCAGAACTAGCTTTAGAAACGTTTCCCACCCCCCCGCTCGTCCTCGCCCCGCCTCCGTCCACAGCCGAGATGAGCGTGTGTTTGTTGCATGTGATCAGACAGCAGCACCGCGGTGTGAGTTACATAGAGAAATGTTAGTTTAATAAATACATCGGGTTGTGTTTGAAATGCTCGTCTTTGTTCCGGAGCGCTCGTCCACAATCCTCGGGTCTTCCCGGTCCGGATCCACGTCACAGATAATATAAAAGATTAAATCTAAATGAAAGTATAGTATTCATTCTGTGAGCGTTTTATTTAAGTACTGTATGTAGTATCGGCCTATGTTGTGAGCGTTGTCGTTTGAGTGTGACATCTTAGCGAAGGTGAGGAACTGCCTCCTCAGCCTCAGCAGCTTCTGTTGGTTGATGTTCTGTATGAAGTCAACTTCCAGAACGCATCCGGGGTAGTCGGGGAACTTCACTACATCCAGGTTCAACTGCTTCGAGTCCAGGATCTGTTTCGATATCTCCTGAGTCACTTTGTCTATCTCATACAGGAAATTTGCAGAACACAGAGGAGGCTGCAACGTTATTAATAAAGAATTAGTTGACAAATATTTTATCTTTTATCTTATATGTATATATAATACATTTTTAAATTCTGACAAATTCTGTGTTATGTGTTTATTCTCATCATGTTTGTTATATTACAAATAGGTCTGTAGGAAATCACATTCAGCTGTCTCTTTGTAATTTCAATGTAACAGCTGGTTTAGTTTTGTGTGTTTGTCTGTATGTTCTGACTAATGTATAGAACGACTGGAGCCTATTTGAAGGGAAGTTTTTTGAGTTCTAAAGGAGTAACATGGCTATTACTCTACATTGTTCAATTAAAGGACGATTTCCAAAATATATGTTTAATTCAAAAGGTTACTTCTTGAGGCAGTTCCATTGTCTCTAAGTTAGGTTCTGATAAGGGGGCTGTGAGAAACCAAATGTAACCCCTTCAGGGTAATCATGGTTTACAGGCAAAGAGTCTGCTAATAGTTAGTCCTACTATAACATATTGTAGATGATAATATAAGTTTGCTTTCAAGTAAAAACTACTTGAAGGTTTTTATGAAAATACTCCAGTAAAAAATTATCCCTTCATTTCGTGTATCTTCCTAGGGATTGAGGTCTAACAGTCCTATAGTGTATGAAGTCACACACACACTATAGATGTCACTCCCGTTTGATTAAATTATTATTTCAACTTGGTACATTTCTCTCCGAGTCCAGTTGCAGAGTCAAGGACATAGTAGTAATGATAAACTAATATAAGTGAACCCGGAGTAGTGCTCGGATATTTATAATCTGAAACCCATACTTACGTTCTGTGTGCTCATGTTTGGCGGAGGAGGTTTCTTCTCAAACAGCACGGAATACACTTCATCGAGATTCAATTCATCAGAAAGTTGTGCGGTGAAGAGCGGGCTGTCCCATCTATTGTTGGAGTTTGGTTCTTCAAACCTGTTTTATGATTAATACTGTATACCTGTATACAAAACTTTGAATAATTCTGTTTAATCAAAAATAAAAACATTGTTTATAGTAAATAAGACCATTGGTGAAAAATAATAATAGATGTGATACCGACTGGTGTCGCTACACGGATATATCACATGCAGGAATTTACAAACCAAAAATTAGAAAATATCTGTATGGAGTTTGATGATGTAACTCATGGTAAGGAAACATAGGTGATGACATAATACATATCTTACAGAATTTCAGTTAACTAATAGCAGAGTTTTTTACCTTAACTTAGTGATAGCATTAAACACTTCCTCGGTATAAGGTTCTGATGTCTGGCCACTCTCCTTACTATCAGTATTTTGATTAATTCTTAACAAATTGCTCTCCCATGCCTCTTGATGGTTGCGGATGGTGTATAGGGTGCACTGGGTGGACTTTGAAGCTTTCGATGCACAGTATAATTCATATCTAAACCCTAAAGTGGAAGTTGACTTTTAAAACTATTGTAGTATGAAACATATTAAGTAAAAATTTAAATTTGTTTAATGCTACATTACATACATTAAATATCAAAGACAGTGCTGTAATGTCGTACCTTTTATATAGTTACTTCCATCTAAAATAACAACTCCGTCTTTACCGATGAGCCGTATAACTTCTGATTTAAGATATCCTCTGATTCGCTTCTCCTTTTGCGAATCTAAATACATTGAATTTCTCTCATAACCCAGTTTCTTGATAGCTTCATCTTCTGATACGATTTCAACTTGTTTTTTGTGTTTGTTCTCAAAAAACTCTTTCAATTGTCTCGCCCTACTTGTCTTACCACTGACGGGTGTACCGCATATTATTATAAGAGGCATATTTGGTCTTTTATCCTAAAATAATAATGTGTCAATATTTTAATAATACCAATAGTTTTCATAAGTTCGTTCTACAATATGTTGAAAAATTGTCTCTTGTCAAAAATGACTTCGACAACGAGGCGATTGACACTTGGACACAGATATAACTAGTTGAATACACATTACATCAAATCAGTGAAATTTTAAAATAAATCATGAAATAACTTGATTAAACAGTGTTATTTAGAATATACTGGTAATACATTACAATAATTTTTAATATACTGTAAATTTCAAGTAAAGGTACCGAATTTAGAAAAAACTAGTCAGTCAGTCAGTCTAGTTATTAAAATCTACCAATTATTAAAGAAATGTAGGAATATCTAGGAAGCCTGTTTCCTGTTCAATATACGAGTTAGCTAATGTATTTTAAAAAGTAATATTAAAGAAAAACTATGGAGTATCAGTTAAAAAAAAATCTTTGGCAAAGGTTTAAATGATTTTAATGAACTCAAAGGCAAATTGTGAATGAATTAAAAATCAAAGGTTTTTACCGACATTAGTATTTAAACACGTTCGATAATATATTGAAATCCTACAAGAAGAGAGAGAAGCGCCTACATCCTCTCAGATGACGTGACGAACTTGGCGCCTACGGTGAAGGACTAACAAATAATTTGATACAAATTCGATAAGCCTAATCTTATAGTGTTATAAGGTCAAAGTCTTCAAGTTTATAATATTTAGGAAGTTATGATTAAAACTACCTCACATTTAGTCCTAAAAAATATTATTTTATTGGCATTTTTTTCTGAAAATGATTATATCTATATATTAAATAAATAATTTAAACAAAATAGTTATATCCCGGAATTTTTCAAATATAGGCGTAGTAATTATATGTACATGGTTGGCTTAACATCTTAGTATGGTAATTTTTTTAATGTACGAATAAACATATGCATTAATTTTTAATTTAACATCATTTTAAGAACACTTACTATGTATATTTAATGAGAACTTAATGATGAAGTCAAAATAAAAAATAATTTGAGAAATAAGTAGTGTCGGATCTGGTTAGAGAACAGAATTTCATGAATCATTATACCGTACGTAGTGTTGTCTGTTTGTTCGAGAGTTTTCTGTGACGCTCCAGAAAAGTTCTCATTGCTAAAATTCTGGTTAGATAATATTAGAGTACTACTTATACCTGTCTTTCAATTAATTACTCCTGTCTCTTAAATTCTTTATTTATTAGTTGTCTTCTACTTTATATTATAATATTCTGATAAATACTAAAAAAAATTAGAAACCATTAACCGATCGTTTTATCTATAGCCGCCAAACCTATACACAACCCGCTTATTTTAAGACTTACTTTATACACGGAGCTATTGTCGTTTTTATTCATAGATCTTATTATAGTATAAACGTAGTTTATTGAATAGGAAACGTGAAACGCTTCGTGTGTAGTGTGACGATGAAGACTGATTGTAAGCATACAGATTATATTCGTAGAAAACGTTTCAGTGAATATTATATGAAAACGAATTCTTCGCGTCTGTAGTGTGACTTGGATTTTTAATATTAAATATTTTATGCTAAGAATTTCGATAAATCTATAAGTAATATCAATAAATAAATATATATATATACACACATATATATATATATATATATAATGTATTAAGTTAGTGTGCCTCGTGCCTGCGACGGTTCTTACACGAGTTAGTTACCAAGTCCTTTTAATTAAGTATCGAAGTCTTTGTTTGCAACAATGAATACAATAAATCAGTCAGTCTCAGGCCAACGTTGGCAGCACCTAGTGAAAATAGATTGTATTAAGACGTAATGTATTTATTTTTATTATTTAATATTTAGACAACAAATCCACTTAAAATAAATCGTTTAAACTTTCCTCACACCTGTAAGAACGAAGGGAGGGAGCCATTATTAAATTGTATATTTTTACATTTTCATTGACCTCGGGAAGAATGTTCATAATATTTTCATAGTTTTAATCAAATCTCTTGACTGGACCGTTCAAAACGTCCTATTAAAAAGTTGAATAGCGTATTAAGAATACACGGCGGGTAAAATTATACATATTTTATAGAAGTAATGTCATTTTGATGACATTTTTATTTTATTTTACCTTCACGGCTAAAATAATCGGCGTCATAAAGTTACATATTTCCTCTCCGAGGACTTCTCCGCTCCTGAAACAATTCCCACCATAACTTTTCCGAGTGGCGAAGACACAAACAGAACTGCCTCGCATTTATAATATCAATATACATATGTATGTTGTGTATGTTTGTTTGTGTGTGTATCATGAGCTCATAAATAAGCAATATTCTTTGAGTCTTGTGTCTTCTTAACATACCTATTCTGTTTTGTCTATGGTCACAACTCGGGAAGGAGTCGGAGGCAGTTCAAGGAGGCGAATCATTGAGTTTATCTAGACTTGCTCACTTAAACTGTGTGTTTGTTTATTCATGTACTTGTCTCTTGTGCGTGATTAAGTACTTTTTTCATGGATGTGATCATCACTAAATTGTTAGCTCTCTTTTATAATAATTAAACTGATTTTAAGTTCATTATATAGAAACATTATTGATTAATCAATATTAATGACACAGTCGCATAAAGTAAAGTATAAAATATACAATACCAATACAGATGTCGAATCTGGAACGTGAATTCCTGAGAGATTAATAAAATGTAAGCTAATTCCTGCGATTGTTCTGGAACAAGTTAAGCGAGACGTCGGACAATTAGAAGTAACAATACGAAAGAAATAAAACAAAGAAATAAAACGATCGAAAGACAAATATTAGAAGAAATTAAGATGAACTGGTGTTGTAGCGCTGGGAGCTTTGCGAGGATTACACTGATCCGGGCGGCGCACCACTGACGGCCTTGTGTAGCTGGGTATAGCTTCTCACAGAATATATCACGAATGATGAATTTTATATTTAAACGTAAGAAAAGAAAATGAGGTAGTCTTTATAATATGGTTTAGTGTAACTTTGCCTTTAAATATATTTTTAGTTTGATGTCATGTGAGCCACTGCAAACAATAATTTAATGAAATGTTTGAGAATCGCACGTTATTTATAAACGACGTGAATATTTATAAAATCCACTAAAATATTAACAGAATTGTAAAGTCAATTAAAAATCTCTATGAAGCAATATATCTTATATATTATAATATCTCCTGTAGTGCGGTGTGCTCAATCCGAACCTCCTGAAATAAAAGCCTGGGCCTGCCAATCTGGGACTCAGTCGCCGACAGCACACCCTGAGGGGACAAGCGATACTCACATTAACAGGTGAATATCAATATATATATACATTTTAAAGTTTTATATCCTCGCTTAAATGTCTTTGTTCGGTATTAATGTATTAATATTCACTTCAAAGTGAAAAGTAATATTTCCTTGTTGTTTATTTAATAAGTTTTTTGCTTAAAGTTATTTTAAGATTCGTACTTGTTTTAATTTTTACGTATTCTACTTTGTGTGTGTTTCTGTTTTTAGCTATGTATTGCCTCACCTGGCTCGTGCTCGTCGCACTCAGAATAACTTTTAAAATGTTTTATGACAATTACCGTAACCGCACAGTTTCATTCACTGTGCTTATATAAATTCTGTATTATTTAGTTTTATTCATTCTGTATTCTTCCTGCACATTTGCATCGTCACACTGCATACGAAGCGTGTCGAGTTTCCCCTTTAATTACCGTTGTAAATATTAAAATGTCCTAAGTATTGTGAATGAGAATCTATCAACGCTCCCTGTGTATTGTCTACAGTTTAAGAAGTGTAAAGCTTACAGCATCGCTCATTAATTCTCATTTCTAGACGACGGGAGTCGCGTCCAGAGACGAAGAGTAAAACAGAATATAAAGACGTGTCTATTGACTGCGTTAATCTTATGTTTATTTTTAATACATTCAGTCAATGCGCGGTCCCGTTATAACTTCATGTTTCCTGTTAGCGCTTAAAGTAAAGACAAATGCCTGAAAAAATATTAGAAATATGCCAAAATGATTTACAACATTATAATGTAGAGATTAATTTCAACGACGGGATTATGTATCAGTCGTGTTCATTGTGAAGGCATCGTGTTATCGGCTGTCGAGATTTCGATGAGTTTTTTATTAAAACGCCACTCGTGTTATCGCGACATCACATTACTCTCCTAATTCAATGATAAAGCTTATCTCATATTGATTTTGGAATGTTTTGTGAGTTTACATAAATATATAGACACGTCTGCTGTCGTCTGAATACACGACTAAGACAATCCACTTGAAAGGTTGCGTTGAAATTTCTTTCCTTTATGTTTGAATGAACTTAGTTTAATCGTTAATGTGTTGCACGCGTGCAGTCGTAACATCTTTACTGATGAGATTGGTCACACAGCTTATATTGACAGCTACATTTTCAGATATCATGATCACTTCATACTTGAGGAAGACAGACATTAGATTTCTACTGATTCTGTTTCTGTTATTCAAATTCCACTCGTGTGAAGACGCAATAAATACATTGTTTGAACAAATAAACGAGGCCACGGTTAAGTTTAATAGACTCGGAGCGGAAATAGCCTGGCAGTATTCAGTGGATCCCAACGATGCTGGACTTACACGAAGATCAGCGGATTATCAGTTGGAAAGAATCGTGTGGCAGCAGAGATCGTGTGAGGTAGTCGAGGGTTTGCATGAACAAGGGGCACTTAATGTAACCCAACAAAGACAGGCCCATCTTTTGTGTAGAGGTCCGAAATTCACTTATGAGGAAGCGAGGTACTAATGTAAAATATCAGATTTTGTTAAAAACTGTGTTTTCTCGGCTTAAGAATTATATTCCTTTCATCTTTAACTAAAAGTATTTGTCAGTGCCTAATTTTTGTTTCCAGAGCGATGAGTAATTTATATGATGGATTGCTGACCATATACTCTAACGCAGCGGTATGTGTTCCAAATATAAGTAATGTCGCTGATGGATTGTCTCATGAAGCTGTCATTAAACAGTACCTGGTGAAGTTAAACCGATTCGTTAAAGTTGATGGAAAAAATGTATCCCTAAAAACAGACAAAAATGCACCCAAGAGAGAAGCGATCTTCTGTATTAAAGGGGAGGAAGAATTTGATAAATTGATGAAAACGTCAAAAGATCCAGAAGTCTTGGAGTTTGTTTGGAAAATCTGGAGAGAAGACACGAGGTACATGCGAGCACCGTTCAGGGAACTGGTCAATGTGCAAAACGAAGCTGCTAGGAGAAATGGTTGGTCACGAATTATACAACTCATTTTATAGAAATATAATAATTGCATTTTAACTAATAAACTATGGTTATCCACGTAGGATAAAGGAAGTTTTCGTTTCATTTCTTTCGTCAGGATACACAAATATTGGTGAATCTTGGAGAGACGAGCTGGAGATTGATGATCTTCGTATGTTTTGCCGACGCCTGTATCAAAGTGTCAAACCTTTGTATGAGCTGGTGCACGGGGTCGTCCGATTTTACCTTCGACAGCGATATGGAGATGTGGTCTCTGCGAGAGGACCGATACCCGCACACTTGTTAGGTAAAAATGGATACGAATTTAATAGATTTTTACATCCTACAATGTTTTATATCAATGCCTAAGAATGTGTCATAAATTTTTTTATCGATTGCATATAAAACAATATAGTGTTATTTACATATCATTAATGTTTATATTTCTCAAAATTAGTTTACATTCTTTCGTAACGCAGTGCAAAGATCCAGTAAATTAATTGATTTAAGTGATAAAATTAGTTTTTTTCTTAAGATGAACCGGTTTTTTCTGTTATTTTCATCATCGACTTCAACTAGTTTGTGATCTGGATATCTTTCTAGAAAATCTAAAAGAGATTTAAAGCCTCACGGAGGACCGCCTTGTGGCTAAGATTAATTGACATCGGATTGGTATCAATCAATAATAACACTTTAAGACATAAACGAATCATGCTTTTTGTTTGTTATTTGGTAGGAAACTTGTGGTCGTACAACTGGGAGCCGTTAGCAGAATTCATCATCCCCAAAACTATAGACTTGGATGACCGCATGAAGAGTTTAAATTGGACCGTTATCGATATGGTGAGGGGCGAGGGGCGAGGGGCGAGGGGCGAAGGGCGAGGGGCGAGGGGTTACTGAGATTTGATTTAATTTTGATTATCTTTAGATCACACTTTTTAAATATAAGCCACAACAATTTCATTTTTCATTTGGTAACACTAACGAATTTATTTTCATAGGTTTTTTTCCTTAGTAAATAGTTTTATAATATATAAAGAAAAAAACTGTATAAAGGTAATAAATGTGTGTTAATAAAATCTTTTCAAGGATAAAATAAAATATTATAATAACTTCTTAAACACAACATAGATAGATTTGAACCCGTACTGTCTGCTTAAACCATGCAGGTAAAACGGGCCGACGACTTCTACATCTCCCTGGGCCTTCCGGCCATGACGGAGACCTTTTGGAGCAAGTCTCTGATGACTCGTGTCAATGATAACGAGCGGTGTCACGGAACAGCCGCTGACATGTTTAAAGATGGAGACTTCAGGTCAGTTAGTGTTGATATGGAAATCTTAAGGATCTGTATCAGACAGCTCGACAAAAGTTATAAAATATAGTAAAGGCGGATTTGAATATACAGTTAAATAGGTTTGTTAGAATTACTTCAAAGATAAAGTGTTTTTAGGTGATTTTCTTAACGAACCGGATCTAAATAAATATATTTCCTAAAAGTTTAAAGTGTTTCCACGTTATCTATTAAAATCATCGTCTTCCAGTCTCTTTGTAAAGCTAGGTGTTGTCTTCTGACTACGTTCTCAATGATCATCGTTATTTACAACGTTTAATTTCGTCTTTTTGTGACGGCCTCTTCTCATTGATCCTTATAGTCCTTTTTGTGAGATGACTTCCACCCCTCGGAATAATATGACTATACCGCAATTTTTTTCCACTCGTAAATCTTTATCCCTCCACTGATGCTACTTTCAAAGTTCTTCTTTCATATTTATTTCTAATCCTAGGTATTCTTGTCACACCACACTCCGTTTCAATATTTGCACCTCTGTGGCACACAATTCCTTTCAGCCACCTCTCGTCTCATAGATTTTCCATTTCATCTAACCAGCATTTATTCGGCTCAGGGTATTGACGTGAATGTTACGTATTGGTCAGACTGAACTTCAGCTATACAATTTTCAGTTTCTCATGCCAATTTAACTATCTGCTTTGAACCTTAAGCCACCTTTTTCTCTACGTACAATGTCGTCGACACGCAGTATACACCAAGGTGCTTCCTTTAGAGATGTCTTAGTATATGACGTCTTTTGCAGAGAGTTGTAGAATAAACTCGAATGGGTTTTGTTATATATCTCTTTTAATCCTAAATGTCTATCCCTTTTTCCTATACTTTCATATTGTGTTACATGAGTTTTAATTCTCTATATTTATTGCAATCCTGTACTTCACCATTGTTTATAAAGATGCATAGGCGAGTTTTTGCACCGTTCCTCATGAAACGTCTCTTCTTGCATGACTTTATTGAAGAACAAAGTCAGCAATATTGGATTACTTTGACGTCAATAAAACTTTCACCAAACTCTCCAGCTCTCGTTTCCTTCCATTTGATTTTTTGTAAGTTCCCTGTAAGTTACTACGGCCAATCTCCGTCTTTTAAACTGATTGTTAATTTTATTTCAAGCTCTATGATATTTCTCGCGTTTTCGCGGTCACAACTAACGCTCTTCTTTCATAACTAACTTCCCATGTCCTCCCCATTCGGGGTGCGACAACTTTGCCTATTTCCCACATTTGGCAGATATTTCAGTTATGGTTTCACAAGTTGGAATAAAACCATACTAAACTTTAATTGTGTTTGATTATCATTAAAGGTTAGTATCGCAAAAATTATAAATTCTTTATGTATCTCGAGGTTGCGTTTCACAGACTCTTGTATTGTTCTGGAACAAGTTTCGAAGACTTCTCCGTGCTGCATCACGAAATGGGCCACATCCAGTATTACATGGCGTATCAACATCGACCCGGTCTTTTTAGGGTGAGTTGAACAATGCTTCAAAAAACATTCATAGCCTCCGAAAGATTTCTTAAATATTTTTATTTTTTAATTTCAAACCAAGTTTTTAACAGCGCGGTCGACGCTTGGGTTGTGTAATTGATTGTTTTATTTCTTTTTTAAAGTACTAGTTTACTTCAGTTTTACTATATTCTTGGATTTATTCAATTTCATACAAAAGTTCTAAAGATCTATTTGATTTTCAGCTCCATATTATTTTTATTTCTTTGTAAGATTTATATATCCACGTGTTTCTGTGTATTAATAATGTCGCGAAAATGAAAAAACAAAACCTTGGGCTCTATATTGCAATTTAACAATTGTTACAGCAAGCGAATACAGCGCTGCATGAAAGCGTCGGCGATGCTATAATGTATGGAGTGAGAACTCCTCAACATCTTCACAGAGTACGGCTCCTTAATGACACAGAGCTGTTCGATGTTAACAATAATAATAAAATAAACGTTCGGAAAACAACAGTAAAAATGGTTAATGCACATAGAATATACAAGAATAATATAGAATCTGACACAAGTAAGATAGCAGCGTTCATAGATGACAGCGACGTCGGAGATATAAGTACCGATGATATTCTTATTTTGAAGCAGGCTCTGAATAAATTACCCCAAATACCATTTTCGCTGCTAATAGACGAGTACAGGTGGAGGTATTTTGAAGGTAGTTTGGATGAAAATTCTCTGAACCGTCACTTCTGGGACATGGTTCGTGAACTCCAAGGTGTCGTCCCCCCAGAACGGAGAGGGGAGGAGTACTTCGATGTAGGTGCTGTGTTTCACGTCGCTGACAATACACCGTACATCAGGTGAGAATGTAGAGGAACTATGTTTAGGATGTTTTTCGACATGTAAAGGAAAAACCAAGATATAAAAATGTTAACCTGGATTCCTCACAAAATATTACCAGCTAAGTTTCTTATGGCCTAAGACTGACTGACCTAACAATTTCCATTTCCAATACTTTACATAATAAAGCATTATATACTATAATGTTCTTTCTATTCAGATACTTCCTGAGCTCGTTTCTGCAGCATCAGCTGTTTGAGTCTCTGTGCCGCGCCTCTGTTAGGGGTCGAAGACCACGATGGATGCCGGCTAAGTGGGACCTTCTGCGGTGTGATATATACGGCTCTAAGGTCGCCGGCAAAATATTGAAGTGAGACAACAGTAATTGGCTTCTGGCTAATAATCCCGAATAAACAGATCTTAAACGAGTATTTTAATCGGATAGTATCTTTATGTTACTGTATTTTCTTTGCAGAGATTTAATGTCTCGAGGATCATCACAACCCTGGCGTCAGATATTAGAAGAAACTATCGGAGAAAGTAACATATCAGCCACATCACTGAACACGTACTACAGACCGCTCTATAAACTGCTGACGCGATTGGTACAAAAATACCGCATTCCTATTGGCTGGTAGACGCTTCCTGGCTCTTCAACGTTCTAATGCGTGCGGACGAATAGAATTATGGAATAAAACAATTCTTTAAATTAATAAATATATATAATTAACTTAATCTCATTAAATAGTGCATCTGTTTGAAGAACCTTAGACATTAGACATATGCTATAAAATTACAACACTTAATAAAAAAATATTATAAAATACATTGATCGTAATAATTTATTAAAGCGTTATACATCAATTATACTTATTTACAATAAAACTAGGTTTATGGTGATGATGTCGGACGAAGTAATTACTATCTACATCCAAGTATTGTATTGTATTTACAAACGAAGACATCCGAGTATTGTCGTAAGTTGTTCGTTAATTTTTATTATCACATTTTGATTAATTTACAGAACACAAGTTACATCGGTACAGTATCGTGTCAGACTGTCAGTTTGACCGACTGCTGGTTTGTTATTCTGAATTATTATTATCTTAATGAACGCAAAGGAACTGAGCATTTCAATAACCCCTATGAAAGGATGCACACATTCACATTCGACTCGGGGAAGGGTTCCTTCACGACATTATAAATACACAAAAATTATCTCAGCCGATGACGGTCAAGGTAAACTTCATTTGGTTCAAACTCGACAGCTCGATGGTGTATTCGAGTCCTTATTCTATGGACGAACGGTCTAGTCTGATCGAGACGGTCTACTTAACATAACCTAACGGTCCAGGCTACGTGAGAGTGGTGGCATGTGAGATCCAGTCCACCGTGTGCGCCACTCGGTGGTAGATGCCCGGCTGGCCGCGGGAGGCGCAGGAGTAGCCGGCGGAGACCACTCCTACCAGGGTCCAGCGACCACCTCGCTCCAGCATGAGCGGTCCGCCGCTGTCTCCCTGACAACTGTCCTTGCCGCCTCCGCGGTATCCCGCACACAGCATCTCGGGGTATATCACCACGTTGATACCTGCAACAACAATTATTATTGGATTAGTTAATGTGGATTAGGAAATCTACGGTAATAGGATAGTTAATGTCATCATTTGGTTCGTTGTTTGACATGGAAGAAAAGTGACTATTGACCAAATCATTTAACAGTTATAGCGGTTTTCCTAGAATTTTACTCGTTTCAAAGACTCGTAACAAATATGTCAATAACTTCAAGATTGTTTTTTTCTTCATTGATTAAAACATCACAGATTATAATGACCATTAGCTCGATGCCATCGTTCGCACACTCTGTTGTCTATGACGGGCACGTCGACGGCCTGTAGGGTCCGAGGGCGAAGTCTCGAGCCGGGACTGAGGGCGCCCCAGCCTGCCGCCCATCCGTACTGACCCAGGAAGTCGGACCCTCGCTCCGGAAGACAGATCGGAGCTGGTGGTGTGAGGATTTAAGTTTATACAAATTATTTTAAGGATTTAAGTTTATACAAATAATATAAAAAGAGACGATTTATATAATGTATATTTTAAGACAAGGAAAACAAAAGATGAAAACTGAATCGGTTTCCTGCCCAAGTGACATTAAAGAAAAATAAAATTTTTGGGCATTAAACCAAGTTTCTACTAGATGACATGTACTGTTAGATTCAGTTTGTTGTTTTATTAAACCAAACAACAGCAATACTTACCTATATGCGGCATGTATTGTACGTTTCTGTCTAGAGTGAGGACGGCCACGTCAAAACGATCAGCTTGAGGTGTGAACTTGAAGAGCGGGTGAACCTGAAGTAAAAAAAACATGTCATAAAATAATGTAGAAGTAGGCTTTATATATACAAGCATGCCCGTGTGTTGCGGGTAGTCGTTAAAAAAGCTGGAATGCTTTCGTTGTCATTTTATTATCGGGCAGTTCGCGAAATAAATAGTAACTTAAGTTTTCAGTTCTTTATCGCAGTCAAAAACGATTCAGTGGACAAGAGCTACTTATTATAGTTTATCAAATATCCCATAAAATTGTACCTTGATAGATCTGACGCCGAAGGTATAAGCTGGGAAGGGTTCCGCCGCGGAGTTGATGACGTAGTCGCCGAGGGTGACGCGGACATGTCGGGGCTGAGCCCTCGCTACACAGTGACCAGCTGTGACAACGTGGCGACGAGATATCAGGGACCCCCCACACCTGGAACCAACAATATACATACATGTGGGTAGATTCAGATACATCGCTCTTGAAGTACACTAAGAAGCCTGTAAAAAGAATAGGCTGAAATGTTTCTGTACATAGATAGTTTTACATTTTATTTCTTCCCAAGTTAGTAACTTCAATTGTATCTGTATGCGAGTTTAAAATTAATGAAAGTATGTTTTATTTTAATCTTAAATAGTTTCATCTTTAACCAGTTCGTGTGTATTGTCGTTCTCAATAACTGTACATTATGAAACTTAAACTACCATTCCGTGTAACAGTACCCAGTAATGGGACAATTAATTTAACAGCACGACCGTACATTTCTTGAGTCCATATATTTTGCGTCATGAGAATGTTTTGAAACAAACCAATTGAGTTAACTCCGACACTAATTTTATTGTCTGTAATAAAATAATGTTTACGAAATATCGGTGTGCTTAAACAATTTTATACATTTTTTCTATTTCAAGAGAGGCATGCATTTCGTTTGAGTACCTATTTATATATTATTTTATATATATGTGTATGTAGGTACATATGTACAATAAAACAATTTTTTGTATGCATATTATCAGAACTTACTTCATTTAATGATTGTCTCAACAACATCCTTCATAGATAATAATACTTGCAATCTATTTTCTTGTCGTCAGAACGAGAAAACAAATTTTAAAGATAAGTTTAAAAGGATCTATGTTTTGTTAATTTTTTTAATGCATACAAGACCAATATAATGACAGTTTACAAAAATTAATAGTTTGCGATATCCTTATTAAATTTGAACGCAATTAAGCTGATATTATTTTAGAATCAAACAAATGTAGCAATGCATTTTGTAATGAAAATTTTCTTTGCGCAAGCAGTGTGTTCTAGTAAAATTTGGGAAAAATCTACCAGAGCAAGAGATTATCAAGAAATGTACACTAAGATGTGATAAAAATATAAGAGGAATGTGCGAAAGTTCATGCAAGGCTAGACACCATGAGGAAGGCTACACAGCTTTCAAACATATGATCAATGTAGCTTTTGTATCGATCGAAAGATATTACAGAACTTTTTTAATTCAAGAAGTATTTTTACATAAATGAATAAATACTTAAGTTCAAAATGATTGTATTTCTTCTGTGTAATATAAAAAGATTTATCTACAAGAAGAAAACTGTTTACATAAAGAATTGCAACTAAAGCTATATTCTACTGGTTATCTCCGGATGCATTATCTGCATGCATGCATTTGCATCTCGAGTGTCGTCTCTTTCGCACATTTACCTCTCTATCCAACATTGTTTCCAACCAATAAGCTCGAAAATCGACATAAGATTGTTGCATCTGTAAAGTAATTATTAGTATTAGTAGGGTTACTACCGAACGAGTGTTGCCATGTTACAAAAATGTCCATTTTGGTAGGAATTATTATATAAAATAATATGTTAGTGGGATTGTTATTAATGTTATATAATACAATATATTTTACAGTGGTCATTTTAAAGTAGGTGACCAGCGAGAGAGCAGTGTGGCGAGGGCCTTATGTAATGGTAATGAGGTTGTGTTTGAATACACGTGACCTCATGCCGACTACAATACATTATATAAGACCCTTAAACTGGTTCATGACGCACGCGGAGCTGAAAGTGACCACAATAAATGATCCCTGTTAACTGTATTTTTATCACTACAACGAGGTCCACTTATATTGATAGTTAATTAATCGATTAAGCTAAGAAATATATATTGATATAAATTATTAAAATTTCTTTAAGTCATACTTATTCATGATTTTTTAATGATTGAAGTTTTAACAAAATTATTTAAATTATAAAATCAAGACCAGTATCTCCTGTGAACTAATCAAATGTACAAGTATACTACACTACACGTACATTTTATAAGTCAAAGTTCTATAAAAGACAATGTTTCTAACATATTCTATTATAATAATAAGGTAATTCAACCTTGAGGATCCTATTCTGATGTAGGCCTGCCAGGGGAAGCTGCCGAAGCCAGCGTCGTCACCTCCGACGATGCGTCGTTGTGCCGTCTGCTTATTCCCCGCAACACCACAGCCTGGAAACGGATCACAGTAGACTTAGTAATGCGTGAGTCTAACACGCAGTCTAGACTAAGCGTAGCTTCCGCTAGACCACGACAAAATTATAACATATGACTCTTAGAGAACTAATTACGGAGACTAGGTTATAAGCTTTTCTTGGCACCAAAGAATTCGGGAGTATCTAGAGCGAGTGCAAATTTAATAATCATGATATTTTTTTGTATTTCCAAATTTAATTGCATATTATTTACTTCGTAGGGTTTGGGTTTTAATGTAAAATAACTATTCCAACTTATTAATTTTATAAGTTAATGATTATTTATAACATCTCTGTTTCTAACAAAGATTCGATTACCTTCAAAATTTTTCTTCTCTACTGGTTTGACGGTTGTTATAAGTTTCGGAAATCTCAAAAATTTTATTCCATAAATAGATTTGAAATAAAGAACGAACAGTAAAATGAACACACAACACCTCATGCTGGAGACGCTTCACGTGACATACGAGTGTAACACTTTGTAACGCGGTGTCAGGATGGATATTAAAGTAAGAATCGCACACGTCTTGAACTTTATAATTATAGAAGGCGAGTGAAAAAGTCGACTCGACAGTTACATCATATCTGGTTCATAACAAAACTTAAAAGGAAGCAAACGTTCTTTAACGTAATTCGGCATTACTTTACGGAAACGTAACGCGGTATCACTGGTCGATCAGGCGGAGGATGCGAAAGAGACAGATCTCCTCCGCTGATTTCACGTAAGAAGATATACTCGCATATATTCTATACTTTATAACTCGACATTTAGATAGTATTAGTTTTCGATTCTCGAAATGTCGAGTTACAAAGTGCTTATTTGAACTCACTTGCTCAAAATTATTCCATAATGCTGTTTCTTTTTCAGTTGTCGATAAATAATAAAAATGTCGTTAGTTTTTATGAAATTGGAGTCAATAGCGTATTAAATGTATATATTATGTAACGAGGAAGCATTGCAAAGGCGCGGAACCAATCGGAGTCGCAGCCCGTGGCGTTTCGCGTGTTGTGTGCTCGATTAACATACTTAACATGCTTTTATTATCATATCAACATTTCATATTTTATTAAGGTAAATTGTTATATGTTATTGAACTAAATTACTCTAACGGGGATTCCCAAAAATCTTAGACGTTGAAATGATATATTTAAAAGTCGATCGCGCAATGTGAAGGCACTCAAAATTTTCTAAACGCTGTTTTATTTTAAATATTCGAATATTTATTATTGTTGATTTTGTAAATAAATTTCCGTCTTCAACATGTACGCCGTGGATCCTGTCGCCCGCCGCCTGCCGGCCGCCGCACTGTCCGTCTGACAGATTTATTTATTTCTTTCTTTCTATGAATAATAAAAGAGTTTAAGAATTTCTAAAATCTGGTCAAAAATATTTCTTTTAACAAGATGTTTATCCTAATCATCGCCTCTCATCTACACTGGTTGTAATTCTCTGACGTAATGGATGTATTTTAGGTGAAACTAAAAGGTTAATTTTGAATTTACAGTGTATGTTGGGCTTAACTTAAACTGTTCACAATAAGAACTTAGAACACAGGCTACCAAATGTATTAGAATGCATACATGAAATAAATACCTCTTTACTTTTAATGAACAATTTTTTGTTTGGAATCGGCAGCAAAAAAAATTACAACCAATACAAGTAAAGACAAAAACTATTTATTTAATGAGCAACGATGTGAACTTAAATAATATGTATTCTGATGATTCGACACGCGGAGTACCGACTTAGAAAGTGGATGATTAGGTGTGTTTTGTGTAAACATGACTTGCATTACAGTGCACAGTCGGTTATAATGGACATTTGAATGGTTACAAATTCTTATCTTTTACGTTTTCTATTGTAATTTCGACCAAATCAAACTGACACAGAACTTTAACTGGAGAACTTATGATCTAAGCCAAGTTTATCGCCTGACGCACTTAAATTGTTACATTCAGACAGAAATTACAAAAAATATATAGATTTTTCTTGTTTTGTTTAACTTTTAGGACAGTCTAACTAATCGAATGTTTGTTCTAAATGAATTGGCCAGAAGCAGTATCTTATAGACTTATACTAACAACATTAGTATTCAAGATGAGTATTAATTCCACTACCCTGTGTTTGTTAATATAAGCTCGAAACCGCAGCCCTAGTAAGCTACCTCTTCATAACACCTAAAGGAGTAACAGATCAGGAACGTACGTCGTGGTTTAACTGAGGACAGACTTTATTGAAGTTATATGTTCGTCTGTGTCACGGTGAAACATGGTAACACTTGAACTTTCACGGTATGCGGTGACCAACAGTGTGACGGCCGATGTCATCAAGGAGGCTTCACTCATATGTTAGGGGATATTGTTGATATACATTAGATTAAATTATAAGCAGTTATTCTAAGGCTATAAACAAGTAACCTCTTTGGATTACACAGATGCTAAATGTCATAAAATGCACCAATTTATTATAATCTTCCAAATAACTGGTAAACGTATCTCTGGTTCCACTCCGTTACAAGTTACGAGCGGCCTTTCAGTCGGTAGAAAGTATTTTGTAATTTGCACAATATGTTACACCAATATATATCTGTTGCTCTGTTTGTTTGTTGTTTGTTTACTGTAATAGCTTTTGTGTTATGGTACGTAGATTCGATTCCCGATCAGGCAAACAAATGCTTTTATCGGGCTTGCATTCAGTTCAAGTTAGTTAAGAAACCAAGATATAAGTTATACAGAGAGAATAACGTTAATAAAAATCTTCCGTAATATGATGTTAATAGCAAACAATTTGCCAAATATAATATACGAGGATACGGTCGCTTATATTATTACAGTAAATACGAAGTATTACAAACGAATGTTTTGAAAGCTATCCATTATACACGCAAGAAGACCCATAGCATTGTAACCATTGAGCGGTGTCTGTGAAATTATAGCCCACACACTATTAACACACACATTGAAAAACAATTTGACATTGGAAATATCCGTCAAACGATATATTATATATAAAATTACGAGATTATTGTGGTGCGGGTGAAGGCTTGTCTTTGAGGTGATTATGGGTTGTAAATAACCACAGTTATAATACTTAAACAATTACAATAAATCTTGGTATATTATTACCTGAACTCTAATACATTTAAATGTGTTTTTTTTTGCAAGAATAACTTCTGAACTGTTCGTGTCGGTGTGATAATGTATTCGGACTGAGGATGATCTAAGAACCGCCAAGTTTGAGCGTTATATCACCCGACCCGAAACTTTCACCGCCCGCCGACTGGCGCGTCATCTTTGTTTGTCAACATCAAGAACAATAGCAAATAAATTTTATTTCTGGGTTTTGGAGTTTTTGTAAGTAATATAAAAGTATAGTTATAGATTTATTTAGTGTTCCGATAAATAGTTTGTTGAAATCCTGTCAAAGAAAATTACGATTTTATAGTCACGTGAACTCGGGTTATACATTGATAAGTTTTTTTTTTAATTATATTATTTTAATTATATTACAAAGATTTGAAACGATTAGCTGTTGTAATCTTATGTTTGATGATTTCGTGAAGAAAAAGCATTTATAAACAATAATAAGAGTTAGTGCAAGCCCTAGATGTGTGGAGTGGAGGAGAATTGACTCGTTTGGTAGAAGATATTAGAGAATTCCACGGGGTCCAAGATCTGATGAAGAAGATATGAAGAAGCTATTCATCACTTGGACGCTTGTGACCCTGAATAAATATAAAGATACCGTTGAGCACACAGAGATAACATTCTGTTGCTACAACTTCTAAACAGTTAAAAATAAATTATCATCGAGTCTGAACGTATACAAGTTGCTAAACCAGAAGCTTCGTTAACTTCAAGCAGAGAACTCACTGACATGTCTGATTGGTCGTTAGATCATTCAGAGCTTTAAAACCTCCATTAATTGTTTGGACATATCTGTGACACACATACAGAAACTATTAATATTCATCTTATATTATATAATACTGTCTATTTGATACACATACGACACAAGTGACATAACGAGGAAGACGTCCCCGCGGCATATTAATAAGGTCGGTCGACTTATTGTAATATATTCCGCACATTGTATGTCCTTGAATGAAAAGCGACCTTGTACTCACTTGTATTTAAATCAGTTAATAATTATTCCATTAAACTACACACTAATACCCGACTTTAAACTTTTGTTAACTAAAACTCATTTTGTTTTGTCTGATCCAAAATCTCCTAGCTTACGTGTCCCGGAATTAACATAAATTAACTGTTTATTATATTTTATTATCATTTTACATAACTTCATATACAGGATTTCCTATCAAACAGGAAATTATGCCTTGTCTTAATGACCTACGTCGAACTGTTGAAGATTTCAATACAGTTGTTGTATTTGCATCAGGGAATCATTTAACGGACAAACTCTCAAGCAACTCGCGCGAAGATGTTCGTTATTTCAATTGGAACGATCACTAATCAGTTATTATTCAACAGCGATCCGAGTGACACACTTAGACGTGTTTGTGGATGTGATCTGTGTGCCGAGTGTTGCTTAATGTGATATTATGTCACTAGAAAGTCGATGCTAGCTGTTTGACCAACTTATTCGTGTAGTTACATCACCGAAGGCCCGGATGGAGCCTCGCGCGGCGATCCCTGTCGGATGATAGGATTACTGGTGAACTCCCAGCAGATAGTTTGATTTGATAACAACATAGTAAAGGAAAGGGATGAAAACGTCTCTGATATGAGTGATGCTTGGTAATCTTTGTTACAGTGAATCATGAGTCATGGTTTTTTTACTCTTTGGCGATTTGGCAACAGAAGAAATAGCCTCACACTTCCATTTTTACTTAGAGTGGATTGAACTATTTAAGACAAGTCTTATTTAGTCGTATTTTCTGTTTATAACATTCTACATATTGTGTTTATAAAAAGTTTGATGCACAATTAATAATGGCACTGCGAAAACGACCAGTCTCCTATTCTGAGTTTAAAGTTCAGATCAGGTTAAGGTGGGAAAACTTAGCTGTCAGATGATTGCTGGCGGTATTTTATCTGGTTCTGTCAGGAGACCAGGCGAGAGATCTAACATACTGTTTTTCATTTTCGAATTAAATACTTGCACGATGGCTTACTTGGCAAAAGATATTGTGTAAGTTGCAGCTTCTATCTGGCTCATGTCAATGAATTAATTCCGTTTTCTTCATTATATATTACATTCCCATGAAATGATACCTCAAAATTCGTTTCCTAACTCCAAACAGTTCCCATAGCTCTCGTAACATATCGTAATAATCAAAGAATACTTACTTCCTCTCATTATAAAAACAATATCTAATGCAGAGTATTGCCATGTTGGTAATTAAAGTGGGCGCGGAGATTTATCGTCATGTTGGTAGACCGTTCCGTTTTTATACGGATATGCCTCTCTGTGTCACTTTCCCTCAATGAATTTCAATCTATAGCACCTTTTTTGTGTAATTTATTCAAAGATATATGGACCGACGTAACATTTTCGATGAAATAAAAAAAAAAGTGAAACAAAGGTATTCATATCGTCTTCGATCAACTTTAACTACGCAAGGCTATTGTTTTAACTGTGCCTCGTATCTGTATGGTTCAGACTCAATCATAAACTAACTTTCGCTTGGTATGCTCTAAATATGAAGCGCCATTGTTTTCTCACAACTAAGCGATGGAAACATAAGTATAATTTGAAATTTTTATTAATTATAAAATTAAATATATATATATTTATTTTATTTTGTTTTTGATGAGAAAATTTTTTTTTTTGAAATTTTCTAAATATAATTTCACTTGAGTGTGGCAATACCAGTGTTATAATGTCTGTATGTTCAAGCTAAATATTCATCCGTATGTTAAAAAGGAAACGCGTTCTCAATAATTATATGTAAAAGATAGCTAAAGATAACATGTGAGTATAAACCGAGCGGAAGGTGGCGCTGATGACATATTACGACGTGACGCGCTACAGACTGAAATGACAGACGGAAGTTATTATCTGTGGAGTGTTATCAGCTGTTTGAGTGACACAGACTACGTTAGACCATAATGAGATCTAAGATCTTCGCGAGTTTTATTCATTTAAATGAAACTAGTATTTTTCGAATAAACTACGCGTGATTTATTTTTGTAAAAAACTACATACTCCCAACGTTTCGGTTACTTTTCAGCAATCGTGATCACGCGTAGTTTATCCGAAAAATACTAGTTTCACTTATACGTTAGACCATTTGAATATCATATTATTATGAATCTTTCTTAACGAGATCAGGTGTTTTTTGCTAATAAAAGCGTAAAACATGAATTATTCCTTTATAATCTTAAAGTTATATATATTTATTATCTTTTAAAAAACATCATCATGGCTTTTATGACACTATAAAATTAATAGATTAACTTAGCTCTAACATTTTCCTGCATGTTTTTACTTATGAAGCACACATCTCGTTAAACTCCAAAGAGTTAGTTATGCGTCTGTTTGTTCCCCGACGCCCTCAACACTGACATCAAGATTATAGTTTAAACCGTTCCTTCTTGAAATTTTCAGTACTGACCTCAAACTAACAACAATAAAATTAATCCATAGAGCATGTTTAAACAATAGATAAGAACATTATCCGTGTCTCGTTTCTAATTCAAATACTTACGATATTCATAATGTGCGAGGATTTATTAATGGACAACTTTTAACGCTCCGTTTGTAGTGTGGCGAATCTAACTTGGACTAAACATCAATTTAGTAGATTTTGGACATCATTCATAAATAAAATGCAAAGCAATATGAGTATGAGATGGAATATAAACAAAAAACAATCAGCGAATAGAAATAAAAATAACATTAACTCACTTCGATTAATAAATTACGATCTCGAAGGTGTTGTATTGTTTTAGTACAGATTGATCTATCCTAGAATTTCACATTCACTAAATGTGACAAAAAGGTCAAGACTTGAAGATCATTCTATATTTAATAATGGTAAAACTAAAATTTTTACAAAATTAAACCCCCTTCCAATTAATAGCCATTTTAAGATTATGCTGGCACGAGCGAGGAATTTAATCGAGATATAATTTTGGTAAAGAGCTGATACTCTTACAAGGCTGGATCGATACGAATCAAACAGCTGAGAACCACTACAAGAAAACTGGCGCACAAATGAAAAAAACTGCATCAATCAGTCAATCCGTTCCAGAGCTGCGATGCCAGAGGCAGATACACAGAGACATGGACGTGCAACTTATAACACTTTCTGCATTCTAAACGTAATTAATTAAGTATACATATACAAGCTACATGCGAAACAAAGACTCAGACTCAGACTCAGTCAGACTCGTCTCTAATAATAAACAAAGTAATGAGAACGAAGTTAGAAAACACAAGCTGTGTAGAGCCGTCGTGACGTTCATCAGCAGTTTATAAAAAAGATCTCATATATAATACACACTTTCACTCATCGATCTTCGGACTGAAATGATTCGGATTTCAGAATCTGTGGGATCTGATGAGGTGAGATGAGTTCTGATGAGATCTGATTGTCAGTCTGTAAACAGTCATCATTACAGACTCAGGCTGACACATTGTTACTAATACCACTTTTGATTTCTGAAATAAATACCATCAGTCCTAACGTTTGCGATTAAAAAGCTGTAGTCCTGTAGTATACACGGTTGAGGTATAAACAGAGGAACTGGCGTTATCAAAGTAAACCGCGAACTGTAATGTAAAAATGAACAAATGTTCTGTGTGTCTGTGAGGCATTCAAGACAGATATTTCTTTAGTCTTAAAAGTGACCCGTTATTAAGTATTTGTCCAAAGTCTTATCTATTGTCACGATTTGTTTCATTTAAACTAGTTCAGTCGTTTAAAAGCCTCAAATAGATTCTCCCACAGGTAATATCTCATCATCAGACCAAAAAAAAAACCGATTTTATTTGAAAGTAAAATTCAATGTTAATAATATTACAAAATCTGTTTTATTTATAATAGAAATATTTAAATGTGATTGCGTAAATCCTCTTACTTCTGAATCACGAGATCCGCCAGCTGGTTGTTGAGCGAGACTCAACCTTATGACTACAACATAAAACATAATATTTAATAACGCGACGTAAAGAAACTTCACACTGGGCCGTAGGATTTGTCATGTGTTTGGGAGATATCATTAAAATAACCGCATTTCATAATTATTCCTATTAAAATTACAAAATTTTGCCATTCTGGTTAACATTTAACCTTCCGAAAAAGTTAAGCAATAAAGAATCTATGTCAGCGTATCTCAGGATGCCAGTCGTTATTTTTATTTGCAAAGATTATATTCGAGAAATATTCAATCGTTTAAAATCCGTTAACGCGTTTGAAAGTAAAAGTATTTTACGAGCGGTTCTCATTTTGCCAGTTTAATTCTCCAATTCTCCATATTACAGTCATTTAAAGTGATAAATCCTTTCAAGTGAGATGCTCTCGTTAGGCCCCATTTTATTTTTATGGTCAAGTCATAATACTTTGAAAACGATTGACTTTATTACGGCGATTCATCAACCAAAATCAGCGTCTAAATATCCGCTAACGAAATGTGCCATTAAGATAATCATTATTGTATGAAATAAAAATGAAGCGTTCTCCGTAGACTTTTATGAATAATGGAATCTGATTAGTCTTGTTGCTAATTTACTTGTTTACTCAAATTTAAATTAAAAAATCACATCAAAGTGTTGTCAAGCAAATTGTAAGCATTGATTTAGCTTCAATTATCGAAAAATATACGTCTCACAACATAAAAATGATTGACGAGTAAGATTTTGAGTTATAAATAATATAGTTTGGGATTACTATTACGTGATGTTGAACTCTACCAAGAAACATATAGTTTAAAATCTGTATATGACAGATAATGTTATTATATATAGGAGTGCATTGTTCGTTCGTGTGTGAGCGAGTCGAGCCCCGTGAGCGTCAGCGCCGGCCTCAGTGAAAGTCATTACGTGACCAACCGACACTGTGTCAAGAACTACACTTTTTGAGATATTTTGTAATTAATTTATACGGAAATCAATATTTTGTTTATATATTTCGTAATACTTAATTTGAGTACAGGTTATGAATAAAAAATATATGTCAAGTTATGAGACATTATTATAAAAGGGTAATGTTTATGTATACTTACCTGAAACCTTACGAGGAAAGCGGAAATATGGACATTATTCTGTTAATAATATGTACACAGAGATGTGAGGAAGCAAGACATAGTTAGAAAAGAGCAAGGAAGATAATGATAGTGAGATGAGAGTACCTGGAGACGGTTCCGGAGCAAGTATGGAGCATCAGACGGGAACATTCTAGCTATGTCTTGCCACACGACCACATCAGAGCTCAGTTAGTTCAATAACCTACACACCCTCACACCGAATTGTAATTATGACACAAACATCGGGATGTGCAGAACCAGAGGGCTGGTCAGCTGATCAGAATCCTCTGGTGGGTTATCGCTTTGCTGAACGAGATTGCGGGTGAAATGGAGCGTTCAGAAATAACGCAATTACCGGAGAAAACATTTGAGATCATCATTACGTAACGGTGTGATGGATTGCAGACGGTAACTTACTCTCATCGTTTATAACCGGACCATAGCTAAGTCCTTCGTTCGGTGTGAATTCTAAGCTGTTGGAGTCTTGTACCCCGAGGATGCCGGACTTGGCTACTCTGTGACAACAGCCTTTGAGCAAGCTCCCGCAGGAACCGTCCAGTAGTCCTCCGACCATCCAGCAATAGAAAAAGAACTCGCACGTCCCGCCCTGGGGACAGTTTTTCTCATATTGTCTCTCTAATTTCTTACTCTCTATCAGCGCAGGGTTAGGCTTGTCCAAAACTCTCCCTCTTCTCCCACTATCTCTATTAGTGCTCGTGATTTCTTTTATAATGTCGTTTATCTTCTGTATCTGCTCGTCCGATATCGGTTTGAACTCTGGCAGCACGGAACTCACGTTCGCGTGCTCCTGAAATATTCTCTCGGTCAACTCTGTCTGAACAAACATTGGTTTTTTTAGTGTATAGCGCCGTGGTTCGTATGATCTTATAATGTATCGCAATCTTTCTATTTCGTTGCTCTGAGCTCGATGTGGATCGTTGGCATCTGTACGGAAATAAAATAGAATATAATACAGTGGAAGAAGAGAACGGATGGATGAAATGAGAGATGAAGGAGCAGTTGAGATGATTAGTGAGGATTTTTTTATGTACATGGTAGATATGTGTTAGTTATAAACATGCATTAATTCGATGTACACAATACATAAGAATTCTGAAAGGAATCTTTGGTAGTTTACTAGTTTATGATGACTGAGAAACTATTTAATAAGATCAAAGTTCGAACTAGTCGATAGACAGGGGTTTCAAATAGAAAAAAATAATAAAAAACAAAACTACTAAAAGATTGGAAGGAATAAGTTGTGAACTTTGTATAGAAACAGTAACACTTATACCATAAAATATATTTAAAGACATTTACACAGAAATTCTAATTTTACATTTCATAATTAAAAATGACAGAAGACTTTGGCGAAGCTACTTAAGGGCAGGTAACCTTCAAGGCGTCACAAAGTAACGGCTCGCGTCGTTTTAATGTATAGTAGACGCTATAGCTCAGTTTACACAGAGACGGTAAGGCAATATAAAAAGTATCGCAGCTTCCTCGTGTGATGTTTGTATAAGTAATATAATAATATATGTCTCTTATATAGTTTCTTAATGTTAGATTATTATATGAATAAGAATTAATTAATGCATCATAACATATTGACGATTAGAATTGCGAAGTAAAAATTTATATTGAAACGGATGATATTAAAATATCCGTGAAATATATCGGAGGTTTAAAGGAATAGGAAATTTCTGTTTGAAACTAAACTATATAAGGTACAGTACTCTGAATGACTTACAGACGACCTAAGGACGAACAGATTATATTATAACAAAATAAATACAACTACGTTTATATATATTTAAAACACAGCATTTAATGTAAGTGGTAACGAAACTTTAACTATATAGTTTGTGAGTTCCTCTTCCGGCCAGCGTGAAGCGATTTAACCGTAAGTGCTCAGTTACTTAATAACAAATTTACTTCTAAAAAATATTTGTTTAGTATATAGTGAATGAAGTACTCTAAACTGTGTGTATTTAGTCTGCCGTCGGTGCCTCGTGGTAAGTGTAAGTAGGATGTACGCTCACACTAAGTTCACAGCTGACTGTAACTTTCACGTGCCGGTCTCGTAATATTATATAATTAAAGTGCAATTTGTATTGTGTTAAAGTTGTCATAGCTGAGAGTGATCGGCCGCCATTTTGAAATATAATTTGACAGTAGAACTGCTAGGATTTTATTAAAAAGTAAGGTTAGGTTATAGAAAGTGAAAAATAAACTAACCACGGGTCTATTACAGTTAACTGAGTGGAAAATAAGTTAAATAATAATTTTAATTACTTAATCAATTAAACATTTACACCACCGTTCTTGATACACTTTGAAATAATTTGAAGCGCAATGTGAATATACATCTTCGTTAACAATTTTGTTAGCGAGTTATTTAATCTCAGATATAGAAAACGTAAATTTTTATTGATACCGTTCGTGCATATTGATTTGTCATTATAAAAAAAAATATACTGTAACGATAAAAAAATTCATAAAAAAATTTATGAAGCTTAAAAGACGAAGAACATACTACTTGGAATAATCATACAAGTGTGACGTCACACTTTCGGTTTCAGTCTTATTACAGTACAGTTGTAACAACTCAACAACTGTACATAATTAGTTCATGTTGCAACTACAGACTTGAACGGGAGTCATTGACATGACACGAGAGCGAGACCACTATATACGGATATATGATGTTAGAGAGGGATAGACATATGTGTGTGTGTCAAGCGCGTGGCAGTGAAATCTATTAAGGTAGAGCATCTTTAAATAAGTTCTCTTATTAAATTATATATATTGTCTGTATAATTAATGTGTTTGAAATAAATGAATAAGAAGTACTGCATCTGTCCAGTTTGAAACAACAAAAGATTTGTGGCTGAATATACTATGCAGTTGACTTTTACTGGCGTTTATATAAAAAAAAATTAACGTCAAAATTTTTGTTAACATCAATATTAAACTATATATTAAGGATGTCCAACGAATATTTTGATTTCATATCTCCCGTGTAACTCTTTTTTTGTTAACTGTAAACATAGAACAGGTATTGATGCATATATTAATGCATACATATGTATAATTCACAATCAGAATACATCTATAGGTTTACACCACGCTTTCAAGAAGTGAATAATGTTTTAACATTTTTTAGGTGATAATACGTTTATTTCTAAAGTTAAGTCAAATTTTCAAAGACAGCGTCGTGTAGTTAATATTAGTAAAGGAAAATTTTAATTTTACTTTAAAATTAAATTTTAATTTTACTTTAAAATTAAATTTTAATTATTTTATTTTATATTTAATAACTATTATTATGTATACATTATGAACTTCGCCTTAACATCAATCACCACACTAGCGAGGAGTCGTGCGTGATGAACACGACTTCCCCAGTTTTTAATATATTATATATTTTCCGTAAATTACATGTTAATATACTAAGTTACTCTCCATGAGTCGTTATAATAATGGAACAACTAAATTTATATATATTCTAATACGAAAGATTGTTTAAATTGCTGTGTTCGTCTTGCATGGAGCGAGAATATTTCTGAGGACGCGAATTTTTGGATAATTTAAACGAAATACAGTACAGTCGAGCAATATTAGAAAAAACTATTTCAAAACCCTTCTTGTACAGCTAGCAACACCATCCTCTGAGTACGTTTAGCAAACAACTTTTACTTATGCGGGTCGAAAAATAAAAAAAAAAATCTAAAAATATTAAACTAACTAGTCGACATTATATAATACAATAATGATAATTGTTCAAACGAAATGTTAGAATTAATTCAGTCATCAGTTTTCTTCAAACAAACAGATAATAAAGTAAAGCTTGGTACACACATATATTCTCGTTTTTTTTTAATGTAAACACATATTATGATTATGTCAGAGGTCAGGTGCGTATAATTCCTACATTATATAAGTGTGTGACATAACATCAAATGTCACGTTGGATAACTGTCAGACGGCCAGGCCCAGGAAAATATCAGTCACGTCATTGAACAAGATTTTATCGACATGTTTGGCAATCTAATAGATACAGCTTACATGACGAAGTCCAGATTTTATAACTGTATATGTATAAATATTAAATTTTCTTACAATACTTTAAGATATTTTAAATTATAATATACGCAACAAGGATCTGTGCATGTGAAAGCATTTCGCGTGTATTCTTAGTGAAATATTCTTAAAATTCCTTGTTTTATTCAAACAATAAGAATATGAGATGATTTCTAGACGACGAGACCGTGAGATGGAGGTGAAATTAGTTTTCACTGATGGCCCAGCAAAAAACTTGATTAAACATGGGAACTATTGTCACCGAGGAAAGTGTTCGTAATTCATTTAAATTTGACGGTCGATGAAGTGGGTCAGGAGTTAGGAGTCAGGGGTCAGGGGGCAAGTGGACTGTGATGATTTCGATGTAGTTAATCGATTTTAATGCGAGGTCCCCGATGACACTAAATCGACAATGTCCTACTGCAACTGTCATCCATATTGCTAAAGATCATTTTCAAGTATATTCACGCACGTTTGATATTTTCTAAGCATTTTATTTTACCACTTACAAACTGGAATGAATCTTGTCCAATTAGTTACAATAAACATTCTACATTCTGAACTTTAAATAGAAATAACTTACTCTAATTTGTCAGTTGTGTTGACAGCGTCACTGGTGACAGTTGACATCAGGACCTTTGTCATTTTGGGTTGAATAAAATCTACTAGGAAACATGACTGACATTTGATAAGTCAAAAATGTTTTGATAATCCTATCATCATCTACCTGTATATAGTGATTTTACCTTGGCTCTGTCCGAATCATGAAGTACACACTTCATACAATCTCTCACGACTCACACTCTCAAACTGACTGACTGTCTTTAATTATAAAGCTATTAGTAATGGACTCATAAAATTGATATCTACTATTTTATATACATTTAAAATATACATTATTTTATTCATTATTATGTAACAGAACAACAGTTATCACTTATCACCGACAACATTAAAGTAGATCTAACAATCGTAGTAATGAACAGCGCACGAAGCGAATTATATATCGTAGTGTTGTTTATGCATATATATAAAGCAGAATACATGTAAATTAATTTGTTTTTTTTTCGTTTTACATGCAGCGAAAAGTAGGCTTTGAGTTTGATTGGAATTTCGCTTTGATTTATATATTGCGTGATTCAGTCACTTACGAACAAAAATACTAACGTTAGGTCGCCAGCTGTTTCGCTAATACAACAATATTATTCATAGTAAAGTAGAAACTTTTACAATTATATCACAGTATTTATATTAGTATTAATGGAATTGTTTTGAACTAATTCTGAGACTATACGCTATCGAAAGTACTCCAAGTGGTAATGAGTAGAAACACCATGTTTCTGATCACTAGCGGTCTCATGATGGACTGATTCCACTCCTTGTTGGTTTAATTTTATTTAAATGATGAAGTGTGTGAATGAAGAAGTGAATGATGTCAACGTATAGATTAAAATATGAATGAAAATGAATGGTTTTGAGAGATAAAAATCTCTTGAACATTTTTATTTTTTTTTATATATTATTACTCTACACATGTTTTTAATATTTTTCTTGTATTTTTTTTTTTTTATATATAGAAAACGTGTAAATATTGTGAATATGTTTAACGCGTCGAATAGAAAAGTTTTAAAGGGGAAAAGACGGAGACCGTTAAAATTATTTTGATTATAAACGAGCGCATGCGGAAACGGCCTCTATCGCAAGTCGCTAAGGTGTAAGATCGCTTGTCCCACACGAAACTCTCATTTTTCATAGTTGCGTGACAAAATGTCGCGTGCGAAGAGTCGAAGGGAAGGATCGCAATATCTCAAACACAGTAAGGCTCAGTGTCGTGTGACTGAGAGTCGTTCAACGATTTAAATGATATCCTGTTTGTTGACTTATCAATGGTGAGTTTAAACGAACTCAATCTCTGCGGTTTCTTAGAGTTCCTCGACTCGTCACCATGAGGTGGAGGAGCCTCCTGGTATCCTCATGATGTGAGTCACCTTCCTCATGACCTCTATCGTGGCCGTACACTAATGCGACTGTACGCCTGTCGGTAGTGTCAGTTTGTCACATGTACCAGCTATTAAACATGTTAACAAGTGAGCGTTACCTTTATTACAAATATTGATTGAAAGTGATTTCCATTCAGCGCGTCTCTCCTAAAGAAACTTCCTCATTTAAACTTATTGATTCAGAAACATTTGTGTTGCGAGCGTTCGGTTATTTGTCGTTATATATTATATATATAATGACAGAACTTGTGTTAAGTTATATAATAGTTATTAATGTCCTACAAATATATAATAATAAAAAACATTTAAATATGTCTTTGTCTTTGTATGAAGAGGTTTTCTTTTCAATGTATCACCAACAGACAAATTAAATTAAACTTTTTATATGTTTCGTATTAAGTAAAAATGTATTTGTTGCAATATAAACTTAGTGACATATTATTTTCTTAAGATCATGATATAAAAATATTCACATATATATTGTTAAATTTTTAATGGAACATTATTTATATGAACGCTTCCGTAAACGTCAAATCAGATCTCTCCGTCATTTGAAACTAACTTTCATGTTCCAACGATATAAGTCGCTTTGTTTACAACCAATAACTATTAATAAATAGAACCTGTAATGCATTATATATTGTTTAGATACTATTATAAAATGTTCTTGAGGTAGGGTCAGTTGATTTAACCGTTGAGTTAAATGTACACTTAATAAGCGTGTGGTCTTAACTCACCTCTCTCAGAGAAGGCGTCGTTGTTGACTGGGGATGACGAGATGTCCTGGAGCGTCTGGTCTTCGGCGCCGATGTCGCTGGTGCCGAAGTTTTGTTCACGGAACACGACATTGTCATTGAAATTAGGTCCCGCGTGAGAGTTGGTCAGCACTGAGTTACCGTCTGGGGAATAAGGGAACACTACGCGAGGACTGCGCGCCTTCCAGCCACTGTTAGGATAGTACCCCGCTCTCGGTGGTGAGGAAATCAGGGGTTCGAACGCGTAGTTCGGGGCGTACGGTCCACCGAACCTGCCTTGATAGAACTTGGGATACATCCGCGGCATGTAGAATCTCTCCGTGCCCAAGGCTTCTACCTTCCGCGGCTCCTCCGTGACGTCCGCGGAGGTGAAGTCATAGTCCGTGGTGTCATCGAACTTGATTCTGGAGTGTTTGTTCTCCGTCAGGTCGATCTCTCCGCGCCCGAGAGGCTGGCTGTTCTCTTCTTCGTCCAGGAACTGCACTCTCCTGAACCTCCTCCTGTAACTCCTGGGCACGAACATGGGTACACTCCTCTGTCTCTGGTATATGCTGAGCGCGCGACTCGTCTCCCCGGAGACGCCCGTGCCCACAGCCAGCATCATCAGTACGAACCTCCATTGACTTTCGCTCAACATGTTGCCCATTAGTGTAAGGGTTTCACTCTCATTGTCCGCGGCGCGTGTTTTTTGTATCACGTTCTCATTGTTCGATGCCTGGTGCTGTGCGGGCGGCTGTCGGACGCGGACTGGGTGGGAGTCGCGGCCGCCTCGACCCCCACTGGGCCGCTGCAGCCTTACGTAAACAGATTTACGTGTGAGTTTTACGTAACCGCCTTGATAACGTTGCCGGGCAACCGTGTTTTTGGAGAGACGTCACCGAGAAAAGGCTCCCTTATATAGATTATCAAAACGTGTTAACGTGTTGTTAAAAAACTTAAACTATATTTTTGGTGAGATTCAACCGATTGTCTCTTCCTGATATATCCATTTAGTTTTCCTCTCTTTCTCGAGAATGTACTTTACATATCTCTACAGAATTTATAACCATGTTGAACGCATAACAAGAATGTTAATAAAATGTAACGTGTGTCGCCGTTACTACTTTTATAGCTCGAAGACTTCACGCGCCGGGAACTTTCTATAAGATCGGGTTACTATTAGCTACGGGGACTCTGTTTCTCGTGTAGTCATTTATTTATCGACGAATATATGACTTATTAGTATATTTAACAATCTTTACATCGAATTACTGTAGCTTTACTCTGGATCTAACCATATCTACTAAATACTGTTATGTTTAAGACTAGAATATATAAAACCTGTTGATATCTCCATTAAGTAATTCTTGAATCCACGAGCACCATCTATGAGAAGCAGACATAACAAAGGCCTTTCTCTTTTACAATCTAAATGTACTTGAAGAATGGGTCGCTAGATGGCGCTGTGCTGAATTTCAAAGCTGCAAGTAAAAGATATCAACGAGCATGCATTTACTTTACGAAACAGTAAGGTAATATTAAGAACTATTTATTCCTACATACTTGTATGTTAACTTTTGAAAAAGTTCCGTAGAACTATAGTGATCATGATTGTATGGTATTTTACAGAATAATTCATTTAGAGAAGTTTTTTTTTTAATGCTAAGGCTTCATTCACACTGGAATATTGCAATATACAGCCAATTTTTACGTTTTATTTGTGAGACGGATTATATAGAAGTTATTTAGTTTTGCAACCGTCATAAGGTTCATACGTCAACTAGACCTTTTAAATTACTTGTTGACTGTAACGAATATTTTATGTAGTTCAGGTAAATTGTAAAAAAAAGAAACATTGCATCCGCCTGTTTAAATTAAACGAATTATATATTTAATTATAACGAATAAATATCCTTATATTCATAGTTTTTTAGGGGTCCAATCACTCACTCCAGGAAGTGCTTCTCATTCTAAATGACCCTCCTCACATATTAATTTCTTTCAAAACCCAGCTGACTCGCGTCGGTTGAACATTTTTTCAGATAAATATATCTATAACATAAGAAAATAAAATACAAGAATTAAAGGACAGAGACATAAATTTTCAGATAAACGTCGAGAGAAAATACATTTGACATGAAAATATAGCCAGGAATGTGTTTCAACAGAGGCTGGCGCCGCATTACATAAACAAAACCTTCACTAGCGACCGAGTGCATTGTAATGGGTTATAAATTAAAATTTAAATGTAAACTTTTTCATGTTTTGTATGTGCATATTAATTTTATGATGCCTTTAACAATATTTATATAGAATGAAGTAGTTATATAATCTTTTTTTTACTGTCACATAAATAAGGTTTTACGGGTGTCTGGCGCTGCGTCAGGTTTCATCTGGTTGTACAAGGTACACTCATAAACTGGTCAGCTGTAAGCTGTCGAGGGAGAAGGATTCAGGAGAAGAGAGAGAGAGAGAGAGCACTTCAGTGGGAGTGAGTTAAAACATTATGATAGTCTGCAAATATGAAGAGCTTAAATTGATTTAGAATAAAGGATTTTACATAAATATGCCCATGGAATATAATACTGTTAACTTTAGTAACAAATTGAGAAGTTAAGATATAAATACTCAGAATTCCGGATAAATTATGTTCTACGGCCTAGTCTGACATCCAGTCTATATTGTCTTAAAGTTTTATAAAAATCCGCGAAACAGTTTTTGCGTGACAGTGAACAAACATCCAAACATCTGTACATTCTCACGAACTTTCTCATTTATAATGTTAGTAGAGAGTGGGATAGTTTGTTTCTTGGACGAGTTGGATTTGTGGATAAATGTCAAATTTAGACAAAATTCCTTCTCCATGAAAAGTAAAGACGTGTTCCTAATCAGATTCATCTTTCCTTCGTATTTTTGTCTAAATCTTCACTGTTCCAAAGACTCGGATGGAACAAAATAAAGCAGTGATCACAACGACGGGTCGATGTTGCTCTTGGTTAGAGTATCTAAGTCCAAGTAATATTTTAAGAAATTAAATAATACATATGTATCTGTATCGAGATAACGGAATCCATATCAATAAAAAATCTCCATGAAATATAAATAATATAAATATTTACGATGTCAGATGAATCAGCGGTAAAAGTTTGGAATATTTGGTGCGACCTACATTCACGAGGCTCTTTATATGAAAGCATTCATAATACAGTCTTGAAACATTCATTTAAATTTTAATTTATTAATTTAAACGTAAATGTTTTACTTTAATTGTGCCGTGTAAAACTCTGTTCGTGATGACTTAAATTAAAATCGTAAAATGAAAATCGAAATCGCAACAACTCGTCCTCGTGTAGTTAAAATATATAGCAACAGTATAAGAAATCGATTAAGTTTATCGTTAAAATTAACTTCGACGACATGCTTTCGGAGTAAGACACAGTGGAACATTTAACCGGAGCTGTTACTATCATGACAGTGAAATACAAACCGGGCCTCGGGCCTCGGGCCTGCGACGAGAAAACTGTCGAGTAACAACAGTCCGACACCAGAGCTCGCTCGACACTGACGGCTCGAAACAACATATTAATATATACAGGAATAACAACACAAAAACAAGCGGCCTGGAGATATAACAGAGATCTGATAAATTTATTTTAATGGTGTTTATAATTAGTAATAATATTGTCGACGAGAACAGTCCGTTTGAGTGAAAGTGGTTTTAGTTCTAAAAGTGAAAGGTGTTGCAGGTGAGTGCAGTCCTCGGAGCCTGTTCTATATAATAAGATTAGGTGTTAGTGAGGTGACTCCCAGCCCCCGGCTCCCGGCTCCTGACCTACAACAGACAACACACGTCGAGCGAACCTAGCATAGGTTTTGACTTGAAAGTAGAAAAAAATATATATAAAGATCTCATCCCGTCAGCCCTCGATCACGGTCGCTGAAAAGTTACCGAAACTTCGGGAGTATGCAGCTTTTAAAAATTATAAAATACGCGTAGTAATCTGAAAATATTAGTTTTATTGGAATGAATAAGATCTTTAGTTAAAAACGTATATAAAATAGTTCAAAGTAATTTAAATTCTTACAAAATTTGTATGTTATTTTCATTCAATGTCAGTTTAATTTAAATTACAATAACTACACCCGAGAGCAATAAATCAAAACGTGCGTCGCGTGTCTGTTCTTTACAACCAGATCACCGAGTCATCTTTCCAGCACTCGCTTTATAAATCCTTTTCATTTCATAAATTCTTAAACAAAAAAAAAATAATAATTAAAATATTTCTATTATTTAATCTCTATTTTATTTAGGATTATTTAATTCCTTGTTTCAAATTCCGTGGTTCTACATAATATAAAATATGACTGCTTAGGCATCAGTCGTTTTAAACAAAGATACATATACGTATGGATTTAATTTACATTTAATAGACCCGTCTCTCTTTATGCTGAATATTTTATAATCATTATGTTCGAGCTTCATGTCAAACTAATGACAGTTAATTAAATGTCGAGGAATTTTTTTAATATCATATAAAAGTAACCTCAGTTCCGTAAAAAATATGATATACAACAATATGTAACTTTTTCTAGTATTGTTTGATTTTAAGTTTTTTTTTTTATTTAACAGTAATTTTACTTAATTACTAACTAACTAACTTTATTTTATACAAAACCATTTGAGCGAGGATGAACAGAAAATATTAAGGAATTAATTCAACTCCATTCACAAAGTGCACGCCGTGATAGAAACTCGACAAGACACGAAGTAATCTTATAATTGTGCTAGCTTGATCGAAACAAACTTAACATTGTTTAAACTAAACATTTAAATATTCAAAGCGTTAATATTAATTTCGTTTAATGCAAACGGTCGCGTCTTTTAACACCTTATTAAGTTATTAGTGCTATTGAACTTGGCTCACTAAGTTAATATAATCAATGTGTGTTATCTGAGTAGCGCTGGCTGGGTTTACTCGGAACCTGTCTCCCTAACTGATATTTTATATAAGTTTGTATGTTCGTAACAAAACGTTGTAAGCCTCAAGATACAGACCTTCAATAGACTAAGAACGTGAAAATCTAATTTCAATTAAAAATGATTCTTTTTTTCATCATCATCATCATCATTTTTTTTCAATAAATTTTAATTAAAACGCTCGTTTCCGTCACGTTTTGCACATTCTGTTTCACGTCAGTCTGTCTGACAGATCCTTTACAAGTGTAATTTCCGATGCTCATATGTAAATATATTATTATTTTAGGAAACTCCAACGACCTATTTCATGTAAAGCAGACAACGTCTCTCTTACGCATGTGAAGTGAAATTTCGCGTTTGTCATTTCTTTGTCTTTTATTTCTTTAAGGAGCATTTTTCTAAACTCTTTTCATCTTAAAATATATTGTTCTCAGCGACGCGGACAATATTTTAGTTTGTGACAAACCTCGCTTATTTCTCAAACGAAGTAAAAACTCAAACGAACAAAGAACTGTTGCTGTTAGTGATTTTAAATATATATTAAATTGTAAATGATTTATTTGATTGTAGTTAAATAGTTTAGTTAATGTTTGAACCTTGTTTGAATTCCAAGTATAATACAGAGTCAACTTTCTTTCTTAACCTTGTGTCGTGTTTGTGAATCTAATTGTCGAGAAATTAGTTATTTGTGATGTCCTAAAAGTGCATTGACGCGTCGCCGCTCTCTCACGCCTTAAATAATAAAGTAGGCTTTACGTCAAGATATGGAAAGCCTTCGGAAGTTAATTTCAAGTAAATGTAAGTTAGTCATATGTAAACAAAATGAGAGACTGATTTTTAAAGATACCTACTTTTTATAACTTTCAAATTATAATTTAAAAGAATATAATCGTTTGTTTTTTAAAGCCTTTTTTTAAGGGAATAATAATAACTTAATGAGTCAAGTAACATTCATCCAAGTTTATATTATAGTCACTCACAGATTCACAGATTTTCGCAAATCGTTGTATCAACGTAGGTTCGTGAACGAGAGATAAATAAACATTCAGATTCGTACTAAGCGTATCTCGTTTTATAGTCACTCTGTATAATTGCTGATATCGCTAGTAACTTGTCTTTAAATCAATGTTCTCAGGATCCGTTGAAATCCGCCGAAAAATCAAGATTTGCGTCATGTCAGAATATTGCACGAGAACCTTATCATGTTCACGGTGAAGAGGCAAGCGAAGTCATGGATACCGATACAGGACAGGAAAATAAAAAACTGTTTTATCACCAAAAAACTATCGAACAGTCCCAAGAATGTATTTAAAAGGCGAGCCTTTAAATGGCGGAAACCTAAATGCCAGACGGTTAACATAATCATACCTCTCATGATCTTGAACTTTGCTGGACACACCAGCTCGGAGAGTAAGACTTTTTTTTAAAAATATTTTCTTCTTCAATTGCTGTCTTCCTATACTCCTCAATCAATATATTCCAGGTCTTAGTAACAGAGTCCTGGCCTCACTCCTGGGATACCCGACCACGTGTACTGTTGGTTCTCAAGTGCGAGCCTGTTCTCTGTCGCTGACTTGTTGGCTTCGCGGTGGCATCAGGGTGAAGGGTTGCGGAGGAAGCTGGTTGTTCTCATGCTGTTACACAGCCCGGGACAGCTATGACTATGATAACTCGTAAGCTATTATTATGTATATAGAAACATTCGGACCGTATTAAAATTAAGAGATGGATAAAAATGACTTGTAACGAGAAAAGTCTATTATTAGAATCTTCCTATATTCGATATTTTTGTTTTATTGAAGTCTCTATCACAATGTCTGTTAGAAGCTTTTATATAAAATATAGTTTCATTTTTATTTTTTAAGCAGTGATTAATAATAAGTTATTATATAGTTACATTATTTTATAATCATTCCGGCGTCACTGTTTTTTTTTGGCGCAAATTTTATGTGTCAGCCAGAGTAATGAGTATTAAATTAATCAAATTTTCTCTTCGGTGGTTTCGTTCCTGTGTGTTGTCTTCACGTTATATGCACTCTTTCTTACAGAATCCCCTCTTCCGACTGGAAATACAAAATACCGCCGAAGTTACGTCAAGTACCTCAGAGGAATGTGGTGCCAACTAACGTGTTCCGACGGAGAGTCGACGACGACATTAGTCAGGTATTGTTTTGGAACACATGTGTATAGACTAAGAGGTTTTTACGTTAAGGAACTGGAAGGGACTATAGGATTGTGTGAGACAGAAAATAAAGATGAATTAGGGCATCGTGGAATTTCTTAATGCACAGTGGAAGACAGAATTATTGTTGAAAAAAGGGAGATGTAATAACCTTAGTAGAGACCGGTTCTGTCCTGGGTAAGACATTAAAAGACAACAGTGAGATATATGTAGTTGTTTCTTGGGATGTTGATCAGAAGTTAGCAGAAAGTGTATGTATTAGCTAAGGTTGTTTAAATTAACGGTGTATTTACAATGTTTGTTAAATATTTAGCTTCATATATCATCATCAGCATCATCATCCTCATCACCATCATCAGACTATCAGCCCACTGCTGAGCAGAGGCCTTCAAATATATATGATATAACCAATTTAACGTGAAGGTCCGTACCTGTCGTATATTCTCTCTATTCCGCATGTCGCTAGATGGAGTGCGGCCTCTCCTCAAGTCGCATGCTCCAGAAGCGTATCATCGGCGGTCGGGAGGCCAGGGTCGCGGAGTTCCCCTGGCAGGCTCACGTCAGGATCTCAGAGTTCCAGTGCGGCGGAGTCTTAAGTGAGTTGCTAATAAATTAGTTAAAAACATCTCACCATACATTAAATAAAAAGTTTATCTTGAAATGAGATCTCTTAATCTCTTCCTCGGGTCATGGGTATTGTGATATTCAGTTATCTTAATTAATTGATTTTACGATTTTCACATCTTTAAAGTAATTATTTATTTGTCGTGTTTTTTTGAGTATTGACTCATTCTTAATTAACTAAACCTTAAATATCTTTATTAATTGATCTCAGTATCTCGTTGGTACGTGGCGACGGCAGCTCACTGCGTGTCCCGAGCTCGTCCTAGGGATGTGGCCGTGTGGCTCGGAGCACTTGACACCACCTCTGGGGATAAAAGCGCGAGAAAAATTGGGTATCATCACATTTTAATATACTCAGCAGCCCAGACTCAAAAGACATATTCATTAAAGTTTTTGGGACAACATCTTTGGAGATCATTGATAACTACAGTTATCGTAAGCGTCTCAACACTATTTGTTTTTTGTATTATCTTAGAGTCTTGGTTATTCAGTGATTCTGTTTGTTTTCTAAATACAAGTTAATGTGAAACATCTTCCACAAAGACTTCAAGTCAAGTATTTTATAGACATCAATTCTATTTCCAGGGTCGTCCAGAAAATCCTCCACCCCCTCTTCCAGTTTCGCATGACCCAACCTGACCGGTACGACATAGCGTTGCTAAAACTCTCCCGACCTGTGACCTACACTAGTCACATCCTCCCGATCTGTCTGCCCGACGGAGATTTCGAACTCCGCGGCAAGTCAGGGGTCATCGCCGGTTGGGGCAAGACCGATACCAGCAACGGTCACACTGGCACTAACTTACTACGGTCCGCTACTGTACCGATTTTGAGTAAGACTTTCAGAGTATTTCTCATTTAAATTTATTTGAAATTTTTACTCTATCAATAGGCAGTTTGTAGCTTTTTGCCTTTAGGACATGTGTTACTTAAAATCAGTTTTGATAATTACTTTATAATTAATCAGAGCACAGTATGAAGTCGAAAATCTTTTCTATATCTCCGATGACATTGTAAATAAAATATTCCTTAAATCGCAACAGATTCCACATATTCCTACTTTTTTGGACCATAGAAAATTAACAGCACAGTAATTTTTTTCGGATTGAAATCAATTTTTTTAGGTAATAAATATTTTTTTTCCTTTTGTTTCCTTTTCTGGACACTTCTTGGTATCCAAGAACTAAGATGAGCTTCTTCCGCATGTTTCCAAGGCAGTAATTGTCGACATGTATTTATTTAGTTGTTTTTCTGCAGGCACCGAACAATGTATCACCTGGCACCAGAGTAAGCAGATCTCTGTTGAAATACATTCGGAGATGATCTGCGCCGGACATTCAGACGGACACCAAGATGCGTGTCTAGGTAAAGTATGACAGATTTTAAATATTCAGTTGTTCAGAACACGAAGAGGGAAGCGGAAATAGAATAACGTGAGGTGGTTTTGGTAATGGGGGATTAGAATATTTTATGGTAATTGACATGCGAACTTAACTTGAGTTCCGTTGAAATCAGAAAGTATCTTTATTACAATATAACTGTATTTTTTGGGTTATTACCAAACTTCAAGTACATTCATTGCTTACTATCTAGGTGACTCTGGAGGTCCCCTAATAGTGTTGGACAGGGGTCGTTACTACCTGGCCGGTATCACCTCGGCCGGGTTCGGCTGCGGCGTCGACCACCAGCCAGGGATCTATCACAACGTGCGGGTCACCGCTGGCTGGATCAGAGACGTCATCACCAGATATGGTGACCTCTAGGAACTATTTACAAACAGGACTGATTTATGTGTTTAGGATGGACTACGGTTTTTACATATATGTATGTACTGTACTTCTCAAATTGTTTATTTACGTAAAAAATATTTTTTTGCACATGTAATCTGACAGTTGTCGAACTGTTGAGCTTTATGTATAACATAATTATTCTGTAAAATCATTAGTTCTAAAGGAATTTGTTTTTCCCTAACCCAGAATAGGTCGCTTGCTTTGTATTTTCACATTGTACATTCCAGTATCGCCGTAGCTTGAGGTTTGTCGCGATGATAATTTATTGTTATTTAATAAGGCATTTCTTAATAATGTAATTAGACTAATGTGTGTTGAATATTTTTGTAAGCTCGTATTAGGTTGTAGTTATTTACTCGCCACCAGTGATTGGCTGATCTCTTTCGTTATTCTTAAAATCGATGTCAGAATAAAAATATTTAAAACATCATCCGACGTTTCTTATGGCACCATAGATCTAATGTTATTTTCCTATGTTTTGTTCCCAAAGTATGGACATTTCAATCATAATTTTACTGAAAGTTGTGAAAAAACAACAAAATCTAAATAATCCTAATGAACGCGAATACAATTTACGTATAAGAAAAGATGTGTTTGAGGTAATGAGACAAAATCCCAGTTTATTCCTCATCTTCAAAGTTTTAAGGCTTGTACACCTAACTGTTTTCTATATTACATCAAACAGCGGTTTCGTTCACATATTTAGATAGTACAGTAATGTTTTTTCATTTGCATTTATATGACAAACGATGCTCTTTTTAACTAAGGCTGATGTAAAAAGTTAATTTAGCTTGGCTTCGCGTGGATTATAAGGAATGCACACATCAGGTAAGTTGTTACAAAAAAACTGAAGGTTGATGATTGATACGTGTATCTGCAACATTATTGTTTGTGTCGAAGTCGCGGGAAGAAACTAGTGTACGACACAACACTGTTACTTGTTATATAATATAGATTATTCAAAAATATATATTTGCTAATTACTTCGTTATTTCAAAGAGGCCTACTTATATCATTTCATATTTTAATGGCGCCATCAAAGACCAGATCGTTATACTTATGATTAATACACAATTAATATTAATGGATGGTTTGCTAATGGTGTCGCTTCAAATATTAAGGAATTTTATGTATTCGTGTGTCTCGCGGAATCACTTTCAACTTTAAAATGAAACTAGACAAGTCGGCTGATTGAAACTGAACTTTATGATCTTACAATAAAGATTCAGTTGCAATGTACCGGACGTTAAGGTTGGTAACCGGTTGAATCAGACGGTGCAACAGATTCTAAGCTGTATGTCTTTGGCTGAGAGTTCATTTCGTCTTGTTTCATATAATGTAGTAACGGTTGTGTGTGCTGCAAATGTCAAACAGTCCAGTAGAACATGATGCCGCGGTGCGCTAACGTCGCTCTGGTAGTTTGAATTTTAAAAACTCATATATATTTGTGAATATTACAAAAAGTGTACAGTATGGTGGGTAGAAAGTGCTTATTGTTAACGATCTTCGCCGTCCTGGCGTCGGTTTTGGACGGACAGACCTTGGGAGGTGAGTGAAAGGAGTCGGAGCAAACAGCTTATAATAAGGAATAACACTGTGAACTTGGATACACCGTTGAGTCATTCGGTTATTAAAAAAATACATAATTAAGTGCCAAATTTGGTCTACATGGAAATGGTTCAGTTTTCGGGGCTTTCGACTTTAATATCTCAAGTTTTGGTGATTTTGTCCGTCGAGGTCAAACGTTGATTATGACTAGAATTTTAAATTACATATTTAAAGCTTCATTAGGTTTCCTCAACCGAAAATATTATAAGACCCTTACTAGATTTTGTATGTACATATGTGTGTGTGCTCCAAAACATATCCCTTTTTTATTTTCCGAATGTCTTTATACATAACTTAGTATGAATTTCATCAAAATCGTTTCAGCATTTCATTCTTTAGAAGTGATTTATATTAAAAGTAATACTATTAGTTTATTTTCCGGCTTGTTGTTTTATAACTAATAACTATCCGTGTATAATGTACGTTAGTTTGCTAAATTTACATATAATGATAGTAGTTATAAATTAAATTGTTTATTCGTCGCAAGCAGAGTCAGGAAACCATTATTAGTAAGGCGTTGAGCGTTAGGTCCGAGCTTATATAGTCGTTTATGTGTAAATATTTCTTAAGCATAAAGAAACAGGAAAACCTTAAACGGAATGAGAAGCTTTGATCGTTTGTGATACTTGAATTGTATAAAACATGTATATTTCTTTGATTTGTTTTAATTTTAATTTTATTAATTTATGAAACAAGCAGCAAGTATCAATAGCCGATACCTAAAACGATATATATCTATATACATATGTATATATATATATATTGTTCTGTGGATCCAAATATGTTATCATCGGCACTGCTGAATCGATTTTGATCAACCTCTAGGTATTTGATAGCGCTTTTGAATTCTGTTTAAAAACTTCCGTCGACATGACATGCTAAGCCACCAGTGTAGATGCTTTGGTCACTCTCAGCTTGGATTTTGGAGAAGTCAAGTATAACATAGCTGGAGATTTTATTGTGTTTTCACGAATAGCTGAGTAACTTTGTCGTTTATCTGAACCATGATATATTATAATAAATTATTTAGTATCAAATCAGATTCGTCTTAACCTAAAACACTTATAACACCACGCGGTCATCACTCACATTGGAATTCATTAAACACAATTTGAATAAACTTTTACAACTAATTGACTGGCTCCACGTTGTTTTTTTTGTGATTGTTAAAAACACGAACATCTAGAAAGTGTTCAGATAAAATTAACTGACCGTACGCTTACTCTGAGTTTGGACTGTTGCACTCATTCACAAATCTTATCACGTTATATTATCGTAGCTTATTGAATGAGAAACGTGAAACGATACGTTTGTAGTGTGCAATGGAAAATCGTGGTAACTGTTATGAAGTATAAAGTATTGTAACAAAAAAAATATAATTTCGCTTATTATAATAGTATGAATAAAAGTATTGTTTTAATATTAAAGGCGTGCGGAGCGAGACATCAGACGGGGTTCGAGTGTAACCTTCCTCTGTAACCACTCTCTGATTATTTAATACTTGTTAATGTGTAATTATAATTAATATTCGTATGACGCAGCGGCACAGGTGTCTCTTGAACAAACATCGAGACCTCGGGAAGCGTCTTTCTAATTAAATTAAATATTCTTGATAAGAGTGAACTGTAGGCTTTTGATTAACATAAATAATGTGCATGTTATCGGGATTCCCGTTGTCTTTGGACTCTATTAGGCTGATTTTTTTCCTGCATTGTTGACTCTGTTCGTTGTTATGTGAACATTTAGAATGTTAAGAAATAATTTAAAGAAACCATCAGGTATACTGATGTGTTTGTGCGATTAACACAACATACAACGAGGTGATGATAAATATAGAAAAAATTGTATTTATATAGAATAGAATAGTATTCAAGGAAATCGATACATTTAAAAAAAGTAAAATTAAGATTTAATTCAAAAGATGATTTTTTTTTAATATTTTGAACGAATGTCTTTTGGTTACTTTAAAATCTATAGTAAAAATAAAATATAATCTATATATAATTAAATGAAGACGAACAAAACAAAACAGTCTTCAAGAATATCTGAAGGACAAAATAAAATAAAGTCAGGAATGACATATTTGTTAAAAAAACTTTATTGATGGCAACAAAACTATTGATCTACTAAATATTTATTGATAGCTGTATATCAAAAGTTTGTGTCGGACGGTGTCTTGTAAATAACGGGTATAATTGTTAGTATATGTGTAGTCCCTTGAGAACACGTTTGTTGTAGCGAAAAACAAACTAAATCATTAAAGTTGTATACAGTAAAAAAAAAAATAATGATTAAATAAACGCCCTTATTCCATTCGACAAACTCCTTCGTGTTTCCTCCACACAGTACTCAAGATTATAATTCGTCCAACAAATAAAAATGTTGATATTGGCTGAATATTAAACAATTCCAGTGCGAATGAAGCCATGGCATGAATGAAAGTTATATAGATTTTCATTTTTGTTAACTTCCTCAATTACTACTCTTAGTTTCTCAATTACTATTCTTACTTAGTTTATGGTAAACTGCATATCATGTCTGCAAAAATATTGATCTCCTTAACAAAACAAAGAATACTTTAAAAACGATATGTATTTGACGGAATTATCTCTATTGTAAAATTTAAAAAAAAATCGAGTGTTGAACCTGCTTTTTTTAAAGTCGGTTAACAATATATAAACGAATTTATAGTCAAAAATTTCTATTGTAAAAGTTAAAAAACTGTCCCAACAATTAGGCCGCTGTGACAACGCTGTGAAACAATTGAACGCACTCGCACACAAAACCCAGCAGCGTGAAATTACGACTTGGCTGTGACGTTAAATATTAATATAACTGTCTTTGAGTTTCTCACTTATTGACAAACAAACATACTATCAAGACAAACTGTTAAAAATTACTTGAAGCAAACATTTGTGGCGACCCTATCCTGTGCCAACCCTATCCTTGAGATTCCTTTCTGGGACTGCTTGGTTAGTTGTTTGTCTTAATTCCACACAAACTATATCATGGCATCTATTAGATGGCTAATAAATTATATCAAAAAAATATTAAGTAACTGCTCTGTTTCTTCCGAAATAAACCAGCTGTTTACTCATTAGGAACCTCAAAGAAAAAAACACGTTATTTAAAGGACGCGTCAAAATTTTTACGATATCTTTACTCTAGTGTCACACATAGTACTACTGAACTTTAGTTCATCCAATGTGCTAAAATCCTAAGTCGTCATTTTCGCTTCCAGGTCCTATGCATGGTAAGGTTGTGGTGTGCTACGTCGCGACCTGGGCAGTTTACAGACCTGGTGCTGGAAAGTTTGATTTATCTGACATCGATCCAACGTTGTGCACCCACCTCATATACTCCTTCGCTGGCTTGGATCAGAGTACTGGCGGAATAAAGAGTCTCGGTAATTGGAATTAATTTTACGTATTATTAGACGTAGATTGAGATAATAGAATGATAATAAAATTCATAAATTTCATATTACAGAAGTGTTAATCGTATCACCAAAATATGTGGCTAAATACGACGCCAACAAATAATTATCCTTAAAATGTTTTGTAATCACTAGATCCGTGGCAAGATTTGGAAAAAGATTATGGAAAAGGTGGATACAAAAGGCTCGTGTCCCTCAAAGCGAAATATCCTCACCTGAAGGTCACTGTGGCTATCGGTGGATGGAACGAAGGTTCCAGCAAATACTCCGAGATGGCGTCCAAAAATGAAACTAGGGCGAAGTTTGTGCAAAGTGTGGTTCAGTTTTTGGAGTAAGTTTACGCTTACCGAAATTAAATACTCAAGAACTAATTAGTCATGATCTCTCAATACTGAACCTTAGAAAAAATAAGAAAACGTATAATTAATTATTTATTTCGATATCTTTTATTAAAACCATTTTAACACTTTTCATGACAGTGACAAAGAGTATTCTTATAGCCTTAGTTACACTGAAACTATTCATTGATACGCCAAAAACTGCAATACTATAAGAGAACATTAACAAAAATCTAATAATTTTCTCAGCACCTACAACTTTGACGGACTGGATTTGGACTGGGAGTATCCGACTAAGAGAGGAGGAGCTCCTGAAGACAAAGCAAATTATGTAGCCATGGTCAAGGTGAGCGATGAGGGATGAGCACTTGAGGGAAATGCCGTAACGTTCAATAATTCTTTTATTTCGTCGCCCCCAGCTGGGGAAAGTTTTGCTAAACTTGTATTTATAATGAGTGGTAACGATAGTACGCTTGGGTTTCACATAGTATAATCAATAAAGGTTTTTTGTTGTAATAAAAGCTTTGCCAAGCAGCTAACTGACTATAGAAATGATAATCTCTCATAGTTACCATATTCTTTTGTATCATCAGTAATCTTTGTGATAAGTAAACGACGAAAAGTTTGAGAGTTTTTAGATAACACCTCATTGAATTTCTCTACTTCTATCTTATCATCTAAACTATCTTTTAAATTCAACCTCCTATTTCAAATAGCTCAAGGCTACAAAGTGCTTAAGTATGTCAGTGTTGTCCTTAAGCAACCTGTGCACGGCAAGCAAGGCAGTGTCAGATACACCTATACAGATGTCTACCTGATAGTGTCAGATTTATTTATTATCATATATTTGATTTCAGGAACTGAAGGATGCCTTCGAGAGTAGAGGCTATATTCTAACAGCGGCTCTCGGCGCCGGCAAAGACACCATGGACTCAGCCTACGACCTCGCGAAACTCAGTCGATACCTGGACTTCATTCATATGATGTGTTACGACTACCACGGAACTTGGGACAAAATCGTCGGAGCCAACGCTCCCTTGAGGGGGACCACTGATGACGACGTCTTGAGTGTGGTGAGTTGACGTTATACTATCAAGTAGACTTATTTAAGCTCCAACAGACGTATGTGTAATTTATGTAGATCAAGGGCGTAAAACTATTTGATTGTTGAGTCAGTATCTGATGTAGCAGATTATATTAGTGAGATCTCCAACCTAAATATAGATGACTCTTTGATCCTAGAACACAAAATATTTCAAAATAATATAAAATTTCAATGTATATCCTTCTTTCTTCTTCTTCTACTTTCCTCATGAACAGATCCGGATGAACTGTATGTATGTATATTTATTTAGGTGTAATTTCTTTTTTGTTTTATATAATTTTTTAAACAATAACATTTGTTACCAGGAATATACAATCAAATATATGCTATCACACGGAGTCAGTCCTTACAAGCTCGTTCTCGGCCTACCGTTGTACGGACGAAACTTCTATCTGACTAACCCAGCGGAGAGGAATATAAAATTTGGAGTAACTCCAGTCAAGGACGTCGGGTTCTCTGGACCCTTTACAAGAGAAAACGGTTTTATAGGATATAACGAGGTTATTATAACTGTAACATTATAATAAGAGTGGCTTGGGAACCAACTATCAGCAATAGTACTCATTCTCTACACCTTAACTGTTTTTATTAGCTTTTTATTAGCTTCACATGTATGTTTGTATGTTTGTTTGTAACCGACTTCTTTGGGCGCGATTTTGACCCACTTTAAACGGCCAGATTTCGTTCAAACTTTGTAGATTTATCGAGGACCGATGACAATACTAGTGTATTTCTATTTGATAAAATTATTCCATTTTTCAATTTACAAAATATGATTTTTAATAATTTATATAATTTTCATCTAAAGTCGATAAGGTATGTAAAAATGTATTTTATTTAATTTATTACAATTATATTAATTTAATACATTTTTTTTATTCACACTATTATTAATTTATATTTATTGAAATTTTTAACACTATTTTCTTAATTTAAATTTATTAAAATTTATATTCTATTTTTTAGTTCGGTTTTCTATAAAAAGCGTGTTTTTTAGTTTTATTTTTTATTTTTATTAAGTATATCTTTTGGAAACCTCATCGAGTAAAGTTACTTGTTATCACATCATCAGATCTGCATGGAGATTACTAACAAGTCGTCTAAGTGGAGTCACCACTGGGACGAGCGAAGTTCTACGGCCTACCTCCGAGACAACGACCGCGTCATCACTTACGACAACCCTAGGTCCATCGCCATTAAAGTGAAGTGAGACAGTTACTTATTATTCAGTTTTAAAAACAACTTGTTTCAAAATCATCCGACGACCGATGTTATCGATGTTATTGTAAACTAAATGAGAATAAGCTTCTGTAAAGAAGTAACATGTGAGTTAAATACTCATGTTTGAATGAAACTAATGTATTCGGATTACTTCGCGTATTTTTATATTTTTAAAAACTACATACTCCCAAAGTTTCAGTTACTTTGCAGCATCCGTGATCACAGACAGACGAGATGAGAGAATAATAAAATAAGAGTAGTAATCCGAAAATAAGAATTTACATAAAATGAATACTCCCGCAAGTTTCAGATATCATTACTCTTATTTGAGTTTGATAAGTCTACGTTCAAGCTGAGTTATTGAGTGACAATCACATTTTCTTTTTTGGGGAAACTTATTTTCCGCAATATAATGTTTAAACTTTAACTAACAGAAGAAAATCACTTTCATAGTCTTTTATATCTACAAATACATATGTTTTTAACATAAAGCAATCTTGAGGCAAACATTAGTATTAGAAATCATATAAAGGAAACGTGTCTTCTATGCCGCAAAGAAAGAAAACATTCAACATATATAAAATGCTTTATTGACTGACTCGAGTCAGCGCTAAACGCTTTTTTGTACAAGCAACTGGAGAGCGATAGTCCGGAGGTTATTAGTTCGAAACCTACTCATGAATATCACTCCACATTGTCCATTTGTGTTTGAAATCAAGTTGTTCTATAATGTTTAAAAATTAACACAATATATTTGTCGTTAGAATGGCTATTGATTACGGTCTGGGCGGTTTGATGGTGTGGAGCATGGACACGGATGACTTCAAGGGCTCCTGTGATAAGGAAGCTGATACCTATCTGGATTACGTGGAGAGATACGAGGAAATAAAAGATGACCCCGTTCTGATGAAGGCGTTGAAGAACCTTAAACTACCGGACGGTATGTATCAGTCCACTTAACTAATAGAAGTCTCTGAGAAGACTGCAATATGTAATTATAATTCTATCATGAAGATAGTTGGAAAGCCTTTGAAGGTGTGAAGATTTAGAGAAAAGCAAGCTTTGAGATTAGTAGAGACTGAATATATCTTTTAACAGTCATCAATGATATCCGTCAGGGGTAACAGGGAAGGATTGTTTAATGTGTATTTCGAAAAGGCTTTTCTCTGGAAAACATTATATTATATTTTTATTTGTTATCGAAATCAAAGTAACCATCTTATTATAAGGTTTGTTTTTGTTATCACGCACATGGTCATAATATTGATGTTTAACTAAAACTAACATTTTCGCAGAGCTACGCGTTTTTTTATTATTTAAAAAATAACATTTTCATCTCGTCTGCCCGTGATCACGGTGGCTGCCAAGTAACCGAAACGTCGGGATTATGTAGTTTAAAATAAAAAGAAACGCGTAGTAATCCGGAAATTTTATTTTATTTAAATGAATACTAGCGAGTCTTAGATATCATTATTGATACTGCAAAGAAAAATGTCTTAAATAACATACCCTAATAGTTAAAAACACAAACAGTTCGAAATAATGTTTACGTTTCCTTGAAGAAGTATGTTAAATTTCAGCAAACCGTATAGAGAACCTCAGTAGACGCACGTCTTACGTGGCGGCCAACAACAAGCTCCACCTGCGTCTGCCGGAGCCAGAGTACTCCAACTACATCATAATGAGGACCATCAACGACGCGACCACCCTCGCGTTAGAGGAGAAGAGAATATTTGATGAGATGAAGAGAGTCACTAAAGAGAATGAGGTTACACCTGGAGACGATCCAGGTGCGTCCAGCATGATGTATGGCAGTGTATTGTGTGTAGCCATGGGTGTACTGCTGTTACAGGTCTTGGTATGATCAGGGTACTGTTGGGTAGAGCGCGTTGAGTATGATAAATGTATATAATATATTAGTTGTTAGTTTAGATTTTAATGCGACATGAGTTTTTTTACGATCTTAAATTGATTTGTATAAAATGTGTTTTTGTTTATTCTAACATAAATTTCAGTTTTCATTCTGTACATGACAAATTTATTTTTCATTTTTCATTTCCTTCTCGTTACTTCGTATCAAATGTGTGTCCTAATGTTTTTGTACGTTATTAAATACTCTATTTTGTGATACCTACATTTTCTGTTAGAGAGATTTTATTATTTTTTGTCATAAAATAAAGTGTATGGATGGATTGATTGTTTATTTATTACATTTTAATATCATAGACTTTACTATATGTAAGACTTAACGTTAGGCATGATTGCAGAATTAGTAGTAAAAAAATTACGGTAAATGACCAACGGTATTCTATATAATCTGTCAAAACTTCAATTACTATTTACCATGTCATGTAATATTTCAGCACTCGTGTTTAATAAAAACCAGTCTTGATTAAATGTATGGGACTTCAACAACCAATAATATTGACGTAAGATATTGTTCAAGATCCCAATGAGAACCTTTTTTTGTAATTGATAAAAGTTTAATGTTCCTTTATGTTTAGAAATTAATATTGAACTAATAAATGGATAAGTCTACGTGTCCCAGCTTTAGTAGTAATTAAATCTACATCACGTAGAGCCATTCAGATCAGCTTGTATAAATGTCTGAATGAAGTCGGCGAAAACTGAATTACAATTGCATATTTATATTTCTTTTACCTCTCAAATTTGTCCTAAACAAGCGACAGTTGTAGCGTGAACTACATGTAAACATACCCTGAAATCGGGCCGCTTAGAGTTTGAACGTTTCACTGTAAGAGCCGGATTGTAATGTTTAGAATGTAATAAAAAAGCTTTCAATAGTTCATGTAATAATTTTTATGTACCATAGAAACAAACTTCTGAGCACGTCCGTATACACGGGGAGCTGCCCTCCTCTATAGTGTCGGTTCTTTTTAATTTAATGCGATCGATTTCTTCAACGACTTTGTTTTCTTCCGAGATCAATCTTATCGCATTGTTTATGGTCCTCAGTAGAGGGTAGTTCGAGAAGTTGGCCTTCGGTAATGTCACTGTTGGCTTGTTGTCTATGATGGTGTAGAAACTGATCTTATTTTCAGCTGGAATTTAAATTATACATTATTTTAATAGTCTGCTGTGTGGAGTAAAGTTTACAAAGTGAGATTATAATCTTAAAATTTACATAATGTGGTAAATAAAATTGAATAAGGTTTTGAAATAGTTTAGTTCATCTGGATATCATTTCTTATATTTACCTTCAGCTAAGTTTTCCAAAGCTTGCTTCAAGGTGGCTTCGTCCGAAAACTTCTTATACCTTGCGATGTAATCAGCATACGTGTCATGTTCCTCGTCACAGGCTCCACGGAAGTCGTCAGTCACTATGCTCCAAGATGAGAAGCCTCCCAGCTCATAGTCTAGACCCAGCCTGGAAGAATGATCATGATTAAATGGGTATCTGTCGTAGGAACTAACAATAATCATAAAAGTTTTAATTTAAACTATGAAAATCTAAATGAACTTATTTGATTGGATTATATTCAGGGTACGTCTAAGGGCATCTAAGTGTTTTCTAGTTTTGGTTTAGCATTAAAAAAAGAATTATACTAATTTTTGAAACATACTTCACTTTATCCGCAATGGTCCGTGGACTGTCATAACTTATAAACTTGTCGCCATTCCTGAGGTAGGCTGTACTGGACTTCTCATGCCAACCCTTTGTCCAACCAGAGGTTCTGTTACTGAATGCTGAACATATCTGAAAATATACACTGATGTGACTTGAAACTAAACATATACTTGAATATTTTGATAAGGACATTTTTTGCGCTCAAGACTTAAATATTAAAAAAAAATACTTTAGCGATAGATGTCTTATACCTCGTTGTACCCCATAAAAGCTGGTTCTTTACTCAAGGGTCCAGAAAAACCAATAGTCTGTGTGGCAGTGGAATAATATTCGACATTTTTAATGTCTCCGTGGACGAGGTTGTATGTCCTTCCGTACATCGGCAGGCCAAGGATCAATTTACCCATTGTCATGCCGCGATCTCTCAGGTATCGTATCGTGTAATCCTGGAACACAAAAGGGAAAAAGCGTTTTGCGTGAGAGTTAAGCTTCTATATTATATTACTTGATAAGTTTATTTTAATTTTATTATTGAAGACATTTTCTCGGTCTACTGAGGTAGCATTGGACCTTACGAATATTATGAAGATTACTTACTACACTGAGAATGTCACCGACAGTTCTTCCTTTGATTGGAGCATGGGGAGCTATAATTCCATCCCACGGGCCGTGGTAGTCATACGTCATGAGATAGATGAAGTCCAGGTAGTAATTGAGTTGGTCAAGATCATAGACAGCATTCATATCCTCTTTAGTAGTTCTGATGGCCGCGGTCAGTAAGTAGCTTTTTGGTTCGAAAGCTTCCGATAGCTCCTGAAATACATTAGATTTATATGAATTAAGTGGTGAATATTTGAATGAAAATCTATGTCCAGTAACTATGGAAGATTACGTGACTATGTGGTTTAGATTGATTTATTGAATTAAATATATGTAGCCAATATTACGTGGGTTTGGTCTATAGTATGGTTTTATGTAGATGTGGAGATGCTTAAATCAATCCTACAAGATGAGGGACTGAAATTAGGGGAATCTAAATATTTAACATGTTATGATAGGCTACAGAAATAACAGCAGTAAAACTACGTCCATTTGTGAGTATAACATTCACATAATGACAGAAACATTATAAATATATTGTATATTTAAAATAAATAACACAAATAACCCTTAAAGTTGAGTGTACTATATAGATTTTGACTTCACGAGTAATAATGATTTTTTCACACATGTAGGACTCTGCCTAAACTAGCTTCAACATTAGCTTCTTTGATTATTTTTTATAACATTTCCTTATAATTCGCGTTATAAATTATTGTTATAATATGTTCTGCGTCAATGTTCTGCTATAATTGGAACTGTCATAAGGAAAATACATCGAGAAAATAAAATCGCAAGCGTTGAGTTCGTTCACTTTAATTCAAATATTTGTCCATCTGCTTTAAATCGACTTCCATATTAATATATGATAATATAAGAAACGAATTATATAGTCTGAGTATATGTGACAAAAATCTACTTTAAGTTTGAAATGAGTATATTGAAACAAATAACGAATTAATTTAAAGTGCACACAACCTAATATTTTTTTTTGGCGGACCGGTTCTTGTATTATTCACGTTATAAAATGAGTTATTGAAAAAACAAATAAGACAACGATCAGAACAGTATTTGGAAATATATCCATCTTGGAATAAGTTTACTGGTTTCTGAATGCATATATTTTATAACCATTCTTCAAGATATGTAGTTTTTAGGTTAGATTGTAAAACACAGACATACAATTATCAATTAAGTAACTCGAAAACTACTATTTGAAGTAAATTCAGGAAAGTTTTAGGAGATAAAATGAAAAACCTCTAAGCTTTCCATGGATTCACCAAGCGAATGCCGGGTCCATCGCATTGCAGGGAGAGGTGCTTTAACAGTGCCTAGGACTTGCGACCCAGGTGTTGGTTTAAGGGGCCCCTATCTAACGCGCGTTAAACGCTCACTTCCACCGTCCAAGCTCCTCTCTCTACCTAACCAAATTTGAAACGAACATACTAGGGCTGTCTTCGAAGTATGATTGTGCTATACCTTGAGAAGTGTCACGTATGTTGTCCTATCTATTTTCTGCCCCCCCCTCCCTGTTGGATAATCCCAGTGCAAGTCGAGACCATCAAACTTGTATTTACTGTAACATTAAAATAAAACATTTATTGCAGATAACTGGAAATTAATATGTATAAACATGTTCAAAATAAAGATCTTGTGTCAGCTTAAAAGAATGTCGTAAGAGGTTGCAGAGATTGTTTTGAATCCCCAAACACAAGTCACAAATAGAAGGGATTACATCAAAAAACATAATATTGTACTTACGCCAAGAATTCCATGACACTATCTATAAAAGTTTTTCTGGCTGCTGGGTCTGCGGCCAACTTGGAGTATTTCGTGGATCCCTCGTTCCACCCGCCCACAGAGATCGTCACTTTAAGGTGGGGATGCTTCTCTTTGAAGGCCACAACTCTCTTGTAGGCTGCCCTGCCATAATTATCTTCTAAGTCTTGCCAAGGGTCTGTTGGTAACATATATATTATTACTACGAAACATTTTTATGTGGTTAAGACTATTTTTTACGAACCTATTTTTCTAAGTCAATATTCAAAATGTATACAAGTTCAAGAAACGTAAGGAAATATTTAAATAAATATTTAATTTAAAGCAATTTTCAATTTAATATTATAATTCTATTCCGATACAGCTTTGTTCGCCGGCATCTGCAGTGGAGCCGTATAATAAGCGAGAATGCCGTCTCTTAAATGGAACTGCTGATAAAAAATGACACTAAAATATAGAATTAAACAAGACAACACTCACCAAGACTCTTGATCTTGTTGGTCTCTTCATCAAATCCAGCGAAACAGTACACGAGGTGTGTACACAGCGAGGGTTCAATGTCTTCGATGTTGAAGGCACCGGCTCCAGGTCTGTACACGGCCCAGCTTGATATGAGGCACACGATCAGCTTGTCGTGTGGAGGGGCTGTAATTTATGACATATACGGACATACAGCGAAAGTTACATTCAAATATATAAGTTAAAAGTAAACAAAAAAGTAAGCAAGTAAAGTAAAAATCTGAAACTTGTAAAAATTTGTTAGCTACCGCCTCATCTAAACTCTGATTACTTATATAAACCACATTTCATCAATATTCGCTACTCGCTCATTATGTTGACGAATTTTGATTGTTGATAACTAAACTGGTCCAAGACTTTTTGGTAAAGTTAACCTCCTTATGTCAAACAGAGTTCAAAATAAACGATATCATCAACAAGTACAGGCTTGAAGCGAGTGCTTACAAGTCAGGTACCATTTAAAAATAGTTTAAATCTACCAGCGACTGGATGAAGTAACTTATATACTTTTAACTGACCATCACCTTTTCATTTTAAATATAGTAAGACAAAGTAATTTCCGTATTAGTGAGCGGATTTTAGAATGAGCCGGCAACTTGACATTAGATTTATTAATACGCTAAGTCTATGCAGATCAGTGCAGCCGACATGACATGTGATACAGAATCTTTGATAATAAATAACGCTTTAGAAGATGGCTTATAGTTACGTCTTAAATTAATTTCAAACTTGGACGTAATATTGATGACATAATTGGTAACACCAAACAGAGTTATAATTAAGTCAAACCACAATAACAGTTACGTTAGTAAGTCGGTTTTACCCGCGGGTATACTCGGCTTACTGTTGATCAACGCTTTATTTATGTACACTAATACATCCTAAGTCCTCGTATGATAATAATTCTGGTTTCTCCAATCCTAATTATAGATAATCAAGTTTTATTGAATGTTTGGACTCAGAAGAATGATTATCTCTTGATATATGTTCGTCTGTTAATGCTAGTTTATATTATATAATATTGTAACAATTCCGACAACATTTTCATTTAATAATTTGTTATCTTAAACGTTCCAAATTAAAGAATCCTTAAAAAAAAATCCTAATCTTTTCCTTTCCTTGTGAATTAAGAAAAATAAACATCGTGTTTTTCATATTATAAACACAAAACTCCGCCATTTTGTCTTTTAAATGATGATGTCTTTTAAATATTATGTATGTGTTAAATATTATTACATTGATTACACGTACTAGTAAAAACATAATACACCCTTTTAGCTTCTCCACAGTCGGGTATTGACTAGCACACACTAATTACTATGATAATAATTCTAATCTATGCTTCGTGAACTGTATAAAGAGCGGGATAGACTGCTGGTATAAAATATGTTCTTAACAATCCTTTTATATAGACAAACCGATACATCTGAGAAAATTACGTATGTATTTATTAAATTGCATTGCGGTAAATAAGCTTACTCCAAGTTACCACCAGACAAAAACGTTAAACACTTCGTATGTATGACGCTACACACTTGTGGTAATCATTGCATAGCAATTACTGATAACTGCCAGTTCAAATGTTAGATATGGATTAATGTATTAATAGAAAGAGGTATTAAATCTGGACTGGTCGTTTCTATGTTTTTAATTAAGGGGAAATTCTTGTATTTTTTCCTGTTTGTGTCAATATTAAGTTTTGCATTTGACTCTTGACTTTTATCCACATTATTCTCTTAACAGTGTTTTGACTAAATTATTTTATTGTCTGACATATTGAATGATATACATAGTAATTATTAAAATGCTTACGTTTTCCTTTTGGTACGTTCTGGCAATTAAGTTGTGTGAGGTTTAACAGAAATACGACTAAATATAACGATTTAACAAACATGTCTGCGTCAGTGAAGATTTGACGAGCGTCGCAGAGGACGTCCGACCAGAAACTGGTTAGTAAAGATGACAGCACGCTCTCAGCTCTGTGTCTTATGACTTATATGAATGTTTATATTTTATTAACAGTTTATACATAATATAATGTTAATTAGCCTGAAATATTTTGTGTATTTTTTTTATTCTTGCACTGTCTAAAGCGACTTTTTTATTATCTAATGAGAATAAGTGAATATTACATATTATTTAACAGCATAACTTGTTTGTTAATAGAACACCTAACAAGCGGGATTTCCATTGTTTTTATTCATACGGAACAAAATCTTGGCTTATTACATCAGTTCTCAGTCAATAAAGATTACTTTGATTTAATATAAATTTAGTTTGTAATATATGTTGAATGAAAGCTGAGTTACATCTGGGTATTTTAAAACTCATAGCTTGCAATATAAAAAATAATTTTAGTACAATTAAAGTGATGTTAAAACATTGCAAATAACTTGAATACTCTTAAATCACACAACCTGGTAACGTTTGGTTCATAGTTATACTATTTCTATAAATTGGAATATCAGATACGTCATCAAAGCAATAATTGATTGCCAATCGAATTCTATGTAACCAGTTGTTGGATTTTGTTTTCGTATTATCCATCAGCCACTTAATCTTCCATCTGATGTGAAGTATCCTCGATGTTCACTACATATATAAGTATATATATATGCAGTCACCAATCATTAATGAGGTTAACAATTTATGTTTTTCATTCTCTACTAAAGGCGACAAACATTCTCTAAACATGACAAAGGCGTTTTGAAACCCGATAATTTCCAGTTTGTTTCGACTTGGGTTATTATTGCTAACTGTTATTTTTGTTAGTTCTTTTGATTTGATTTACTTTATAACTGGAGAGTCGATTTATTTTCTAGTCTTACCACAAGTTACAAGGTTACACTACATACCGAGCGTTTTTAGTATCTCAATCAATACATAAAATGCTTTAAATATATATATGTAGTAAGCGTTCAAAGCAGATCCTCAACCTATTCTCCTCCAATAATAAGCATTGAAAGCTCCAACCTATTCAGTTTCAGTGTCATTCAACATTTCTTTCCAAGATTTCGATGGTCCTTGCTGACACTCTCAGATCAACACCCTCATGGGTATCTGGCCAGGAGTCAGGACAGACTCATCACCAAATGGACCCTCGACTAGGTTATCCTTATTAATATAAAAACCTTCTTCACTAACTATCATAGTTTTTAGTTACATAACTCTGAACAATAATTCATGTTGTTAAGTTAGTTTTATCAGCAAATAAATAATATTGGTCGGCTGGATATAAGCCTTAATAAGGTACCAAGGCATTGACTGTGGACAAACAACTAGCAATGTATGTCATGAAATAACTTCGTTTTATTATTGACGTGTATAAGTCCTCATCCCATATTTATTTCAGTGTATTGTAAATCTTTATGCGAATTCAAATTCGGTTTTGTATCAAACATTTTTCTGTCAGTCGACAACAGAAATGTTGGAGTGAGTCATCGTTTGGGTTTATAAAGTCGTGTTATTAAAATGACAGTTCAGTGAGGAGCGCGCTCTGGTGGGACGGAGAGTGTGATGTCACTGTCATGGAAGGGAGTGCTTTTCTTCATAGCATCATGTTCAGCTATCGCCGCGGGACAGGGTGTGAGCGGTAAGGACTTGTTACTTGTAATAAAATTGATATAATCAAGCCAGTGGAACAGTAGAATAGTACAAAAAATAATTTAGTATTAATATATATATATATATTCAATAGTATCCAACCTATTAACTGAAATAAATTTTGGTTAATTCTAAGTTATAGAAAATATTCTGGTGAATTTAAGAAAAAATGATTTTAATTAAAACTTTAGAATGAATTTTCAGAACTAAAATGATATAACAGTCGTGGTAATTTTGGTAATTAATACGAGGAAAACTAAAAGATTTCAAGGACTATTCCGGAATAAGATACAAACATATACATAAGATATTTGTTAAATTATTAAGATTAAATTTTTTATTCAATACTTTCAAATAGAAGTATGTAGATCTAAAATGTTCTATAATATAACAAAAGAAAGTAAGGTGGTCTGGTCTGGTCTGGTCTGTGACATCATCATATTCGAAGGCTTCTCCAACCCCTTCATAGCTTTAGCAAATATATGCAATAATAAACTTAATATCTTCAAAAATTAAAAGAAAAATCTTAATTTTTTCGAAGGCCGTAGGTGGTGTTGGCTAACAAAAAACTACTACAGAGGCTAATAGACATACTGACTGGTTTACACACTTGTAGCAAAACAAACTCTTTACATTCTCATAAACACTTTGATCACATTAACCTTTGACACATCAAAATATAATATTGACTTTTATGTAAGCTCCCAACAAGCTAAATATTTACACTAACATTAAGGATACTAGTTTAAAAGGTTAAAACAGTCCCAAAAAGTCCTCTATCTATTTATATCTAAAATGATAGACTAGACTATTGCCAGGACTATTGACTTTTTTATATCTCAAAGGGCGAACGAGCTGACGGTCCTGACGGTAAGTAGTTACCGTCGCCCATGGACGTCCGCAAAACAAGAGGCGTTGTATATACGTTGCCGACCTTGTTTGTGGAAAACTAGACTACTGACTATTTATATCTATTTATAGCAAATAACTGTTATTTTTACATAATAGCCAAACGGTTTGTTGAATGATAAATACGAGACCAAGACTATTCCAGACATCTACAAACACTGTTTTTATATATTTTCCTTTGACAGAAGCTGTTAAAATTTGTCTGATGCTCGAATATCCCTAAGAGGCTCAAGTTTTAACGACAACTAGATGGAATTTACGACAAGCTTTACCGTTAAATTAGTTCTTGTTCTTGTCAGAAAAGGAGCGTTCTTCTTAATTCACCTTTATTATATGTCCTCCTGACCTAAACATCTATTTATTTTTGCGCCCGCAAGCCGCGTAGCTGTTACTACAAGTGATTACAAGTGGCCTTACCATCTGATGCGAGCTGAGGAACACAATGAATTCCTTATTCAGCAGTCAGTCAGTTATATTTGTACCACACTTCTTCATGTAGTGTCTAAAAGTGTAATGTTTTTTGAGTTTATACACTGAAAGACTAGAGTGAATTACGTTAGTGAATAGTATTGAACAGTTACGCATATACGTAGCTTTACGTTTTGTTTTTTGAATTCTCTATTTAAATAAGAATAACGTGGAAAGTGGAACCTTGAAAGAACTAAAATTGGAATTTACGTTTATTGAAAATCGATGTTTTTTATTTGAAAAATATGAAATATCTATTTCGTAGGTTATAATCTGATGTTATTTTTTTACTCTGAGATATTTATTATACAACTAATGGCCTCTTATAATTATAAAACACATGGCAATATCTGACCTGGAACAGAACCTGTTGTAAACATGGGATCGATGAAATTTCATGAAATCTCGATAATTTTCTAATAAATTGTTAACTTGTCGGGCATTCATAAAAAAGGCACCACTGTTATTTGATCTACTCCTAAGTTTTACAAAAATCAATTCAGATTTTTTTTTTGTTTTTGTATTAAACATAGTCAGCCAGCAGCCATGATAATTTTAATAAATCTCAGTTATTTAACACATTATAAGAGTATTTTCTATTATAGTCTCCTTATCTGAACTTTATTTCCTCATTAATTGAGAGCACTTGCAAGTGTTATCCCATACTATATATATTTTCCTGTTTGTTTTATTCCAGATGCTATTACTATTTTGCGATTATCTCCACATACATTTTCCTCTCCCACCACAATACAATATGAAGACACAATATTTTTTACCGAATCTTAATGCATTATTTGTTTTGATTTCCAGGCCCAAAGCACGGAAAGAATATCGTATGTTTTCTGGCCTCCTGGTCTCATTATAGGCTGGACCCGATCAAGTTCCACTTATCCGACTTGGACCCATCGTTATGTACTCACCTAGTTTACTCGTTCGCTGTTCTCGATGAAAACACCAATGAAATTAAAAGTTCAGGTAATTAATATGACGGTAATAGATTGGGTATTTGTTGAAAAAGAGAAAAGTGCATTTAACAAATTAACGTAACGTACGTCAACGTATGTCTTACGTGGTTGTACATTTATAGATGTACTTGTATAGACTTTTGTTTAGAAAAGGATAAAACATATACAGGTTTCTATTGAATTTCTTATTTTGACACAGGATTAAAGACCTAAAGTTACGAAGACCTGGTGACTCTATGGAGAGCTTAAAGTAAAAGTTAACTTTTGAAACTTACAGACGTAGGTCTGGATGTAGAGAATAAGGATACGACAGTTGGTTACAAAGGGTTTGTTGATCTCAAGACAAAGAATCCTCATCTCAAAGTGACCTTGTGTATCGGAGGCTGGAATGAGGGGTCCCAAAAATTTTCCCTAATGGCTAAAAGTCCACATTCAAGAAAACAGTTTATACAGAGTGTTATCAAATTTCTACAGTAAGTGTACAATCTGAAAAAATATGTAATTACGATTTCACTCTGTATTGAAAGAAAAATATTATAATTATACAGAATAATAAGATTCTCTATGGGTTGGAATTCAGTTAAAGCTATTTGTTTTTGAATTAATTCAAATAATATATTACATTGCCAATTTATTGACTTTTTAGACGAGTAATTGAGTAATTAATTCTTCCAATACTTTTCACAACTAATCACTTCCAGAACGTATAATTTCGATGGTCTCGACATTATGTGGAAGTATCCGACGACGAGGGGCGGCGACAAACAGGACAAAGATAACTTCGTTATTTTAGTTAAGGTACGTGTTTACTTGAAATTATATAATAATAGTAATTGTATAACGAAAACCAACATAATTTGAATCATTTAAAACCGTCACGATCTCAAGGCTTCTCATAATTTTTCTCCTGAAGAGTATTTTTAATCAAAATGAATTTCATAAAAACATTATTTTTAACTATCAACGGCAGATCCACACGTTTCCACTAATGAAAAATATTTGCGTCTCAAATCCATAGAGAATAAATAATAAGGAGTTGTTTTTGAATCATTAGTTTCGATGTTAGAACCTAAATTCATATCTTTTATTCTTCAGGAACTAAAGGAGGCTTTCAGTCCACACGACTTTATTTTAACAGCATCTTTGTCTGGGATTAAACATGTGATGGAACCAGCATACGACTTGGTCCAGTTGAACAAATACTTAGACATGATCCATGTTTTGGGCTACGACTACCATGGTCCGTGGAATGGCATACTTGGGGCAAATTCACCGTTGTCTTCCACCTCTCAAGATAACTTCCGTAGCGTGGCAAGTCATAAAAAACAATCGCTTAAAATTATCACTTTCATTACAACAAAGATAACGAATGATTTAATTTTTCGTTTCCAGGAATACACTATAAGATACATGATAGCTTTTGGCGTGAGTCCTGAGAAAATAAACCTAGAGTTGCCCCTGTTTGGAAGAACTCTCCTCTTAAGCAACCCAAAAGAGGAACGAGTGAAATTCGGTCAAACGAAAGTTCAGGGCGTCGGCTTCCCTGGACCAATAATAAAAGGAATACATTATTACGCATACAGTGAGGTGAGTTATACTGGAAAGACTAGTTTTTTATCAACACAAGTTTTAAATGGTATTAAAAAAATTGCTTCTATATAAACCATTATTTAAATATATTTATGTGAGCAAAAATATCTTTTTTGTAAAGCAGTGTAAAATAAAGACAATATATAATTAATGGTGTATTATACCATATTGTTTCGAACAAAAGATTTTTATTCGAGGTCAGTTTTTTGGACTCCAAAATATTTTTATCATAACCTTTACCAAACGTGACTGTTAATATAACTCTACACTGAAAATATTGGATCAGCGAATATATTAAAGTACTTTACAAAGCACCTTTAAAATAATGTTACAATTACCCTTTACTCCCATATCTAGATCTGTATGGAACTGACCAACAAATCCATACCCTGGGATTATCATTGGGATGAAGAGTCTTCCACACCATATCTCCGGGATAAAGATCGTATCATATCGTATGACAATCCTCGCTCCATAGCAAATAAAGTTAAGTAAGTTGTCCTAAAACTATTAGGTACCAATTCCTAAACATATTTAAACCTCAAGATTTTGGCAGTTAGACTTTGGCAAAAATTAATTAAATTTTAATATCTGTAGACTTCATTGTTTTTGCTCTTAATCGATTTTTATTTTAATAACTTTTTCTGTAAAATGGGTGTTCGAAAAAATGTGCTTCTAGAACTAATATAGGTACATTTCCCAGATTTTTATGACACAATGATTACTGCAGTCTCTCAAGGTTACTTCTCATTGAACAGATTAATTGTGACACTTAATTTCTTTCGTTAGACTGGCTATAGACTATAACCTGGGAGGCTTCATGGTGTGGAGCGTGGACACGGACGATTTCAAAGGTCTTTGCGATCTTCGCAATGATGCTTACGATGACTACGAGGCGAGGATTAACAGGATATCAGACGATCCCATGCTACAGGACGCCATAGACAAACTAGATCTGTCAGACTGTGAGTTTAACTTATATTATCAAACCTAATACAATCAATCAAATTGTTATTTTAATTAAGATGATGATAAAAATAATCTATTTAAAAAGGTCGCGATGAAAGTTATAGCATTAATTTAATTTTTTAATATGACGAACTGTCTTGAAAGGTATTTATATCTACAGGCTCATTGTAATTGTAACCGTGTACATGTCTGAGATTTAAAACTATGAAGGTTGTATAAACGAGACTCTAGACAGGTACAGCCATCAGCAAATCTATACTTAAACAGAAATACACGGGCTTGGCCATTTATAATGCGTCACAAGTTGTTGGACGATTTGCTAAAAATATAATCGACAGCATTACACATATTTAAAAACAATTTTAAACATATGTTCCAGTGGATTTAAACGACGGTTATTACATTAAGATGGATAAGAAATTGGAATTCATCAAACCTAAGCAGGATTTCAAGAACTTCCAAATGCTGAGAACCATTAACCAGGCGACGTCTGTGGCTCTGGAAGAAATGAAGATTGTTCTCGCTATTTGGAACAAAAGAAGATTCGGAAATGGAATAAGCGGAACGAGTTTTGTTTTACCGACGAGCTTGGGAGGCTGCGAACAGTCCTGTCTCAGTTCTTGTTATAAAATGTGTCAGAATCCTTTTTTATAATAGCGTTAATACTTCTTATTTCTTATTAATGACCCATCATTATTGCATTGCATTTTTAACAATATATTTGTTCACGATTAATTAAATTTCGGAGCTCAATGTACTAGACTAGCGGACTATCGGATTTATTGACATTAGACTATTGAAGTGGTTACATAAATGTTTAAAACTATTTGTAATAAATAAGAAGTATTAAACAAACATTTTTATTAATAAAAAAATAAATAAAGGAACATGGGTTTGAATCACAGATCTTCATAGGGGGAGCCACATCTCACGTTGTAGAAATGATCACAGACCTGAAACAAAAAATATATTACTATATAGATGGAGATAAATAAGTAACGATTCAAAATAATTAAAAGTATTTGTTTAAAAAAATAAGAGCAAATACACTGAAAGACTAAATTGATACATAGTTTTTGATTTAGCGGAGGTAAAGCACATGTTGTTTCCAATAAACAAACTATACTTTGACTGTTGGTCTCACCTGGAATTGTTCGTTAAAAAGTGTTCCGTTGCTACATAGTTCTGAGCTCACGAGGCGCTGTCTCCAGCAAAAGTGGAAAGCCTGAAACAAATTTGTATTCAACAGTAAGTTACAGCTCGATGGAGTGGGGATAGGGCATCCAGAAATAAGGATAGGGATTAAATGATTACATTAATAGTTCCAGCTTAGAATCTGAGCAGAATAGTCATAAAATTTGTCATTAGTACTTAATCTGTTGAACATCAGGCTGTGTTGAAATATCACAACTCGCGTTCCGTCTGACTGAGAGGAGTGTAACATTAGTCAGCAGTGTGGGGTGTTACAACATTATTATTGAACTATTAAAATAGTTTTTTTCAGTTACTATCTGTGAGTGTTGCGGCCGGTCCAAACTTCCCTTCTCTAAGAATGCTTTTGCAATTTTCAATTATTTTTTTTAATCTAACAATTCCTAAGACACAGCTGGTGATCTCGTAAATACCTGACCGTCTGATCATTTGTCTTTAATATCATCAAATAACGTCTGTCAATGTTAAAGAATCAGTACAACTTAAAAGATACAGAGACTGTGTTATATTACAAACCTGACAACCGCTCTGAACATCCGCGTAGTATCCTCTGGGACGACCCTCACACGAGAACTTGGTAGGAGGGGGCTGGTCGAACACAGGGTACAGAGGCGGCTCGTGTTGTAGGTGTAGCAGGTGGTAGGTGGAGAAGTCTTCAGGCCGCTGGCATTGTGACGAGCTCACAGCTGGAAATTGACATTTGAAACTTTATTCTAAAATGATCATATTCAAATATATTTTCTTTTATATTAATTCATAACTAATTGTCAAAGAAAGTCACCCCCAGTTATTCTTTTTTACATCATCTACCTTTTAGTGACGTCCCATCAAATAATTATATCAGTTTCAGAGATTAGACGGAACAGAAAGACAGAGAGACCAAAGTATTACAAAAATATGGGGTTTTCCAATAGGGACGCTTGAACTTTGACAGCTGATTGCGGCCATGTTGTTTGAGTGACAGCTGTCAAATGCAGTGTGTTATATTCATTCCGTCCTCCCAAACCACCATGGCAGGTTGCAGTGTCGAGCAGCACGTGCAAATCATAAAATTGTTTTATGAAAATGGGTCTTCAGTTCGAGCAACGTTCCGCGCACTTCGCCCGTTTTACGGTCGCGATGATCGTCCTGCCGAGTCGACTATCCGTCGATTGGTGGACAAATTCGAGTCAACCGGGTCAGTTAACAATCAGCCGGTTCCCGTGCGTCAACGTAACGCGAGATCTGCCGAGAATATCGCCGCTGTGCGCGACAGTGTCCTCGAAAACCCGCGGCAGTCAATTCCGCGTCGCGCACAGGAACTCGGCCTTTCGCAGACGACAACTTGGCGAATTTTGCGTTGTGACTTGAGCCTGCACCCGTACAAGATCCAGCTGACCCAAGAGCTCAAGGTTAATGACCATAGACAGCGCCGTGTGTTCGCTGACTGGGCATTAGAGCAGTTGGAAGTTGACGCCGATTTTGGCAAAAAAATCATCTTCAGCGACGAGGCGCATTTTTGGATGAATGGCTATGTCAACAAGCAAAATTGCCGTATTTGGGACGAGACCAATCCACACGAGGTTCACCAAGTGGCAATGCACCCGCAGAAAGTGACTGTTTGGTGCGGATTTTGGGCCGGAGGCGTGATTGGTCCGTATTTTTTCGAAAACGATAATGGTGTGGCCGTCACCGTCAATGGTGAGCGATACCGGTCGATGATAACCAACTTCTTTTGGCCTGAAATCGAGAATATGGATCTGGACAACATGTGGTTTCAACAGGACGGCGCTACGTGCCACACAGCACACGCTACGATGGAAGAAAAGAAAGATCAAGCGCCCTTAATGGAAAACCCTATAGAATATTTGTAGGAATACATATATTCCGTGCGTACCTCAACAATATGTATGATCTGAAAACTTATTAGTAAAAAATACAAACCGAGGGTAAATTTTTTCTTATTTATTTTCGTCAGTTTTTCTAAATAATAAACTAAAGTTGTGTAAAAAAATTAAATTCTTAATGACATTACTCACCCAACAATAGAAGACAAGTTATTTTGAACATGTTCAATCAGAGTGAGGCGAGCGCGTGCCTTGTGCTGCTAGATTGTACTGATTTACTTTTAAAATTAATGTTTAGAAGTCGCCGACTAGATGTGGACGACGGTATGCGATATGTAATAATCACATACAATATATTGAATCTTATTAATTATAAAGGTAGACTTGACTTTGTTATAAAATATAAAAATTAAATAAATGGTAAAGAAATGGTTCATTATAGAATGAAAAAGGTATCTGAACTAGCAGGAATCGCATCTGAAATCTCACGCTCAGGAATATCATGTTGTAGTGGCTTTTAATAATTTCAGTATAAATAAAACGTTTGCTTACAAATATTATTATTTTTTATTAAATATACTTTTTTTTATATAGTTAAAGGTATACAATTCCTAAGAATCCCACTCTGTACAAGCAAAATGTTAAAAATACGAAACTTGCTTATATGTATATAATTCGAAGGCAGCTCTAGTATGTTTGGTCAAATTTGGTTAGGTAGAGAGAGGAGCTTGGACAGGGGAGGTGAGCGTTTAACGCTCGTTAAATAGGTGCCCCTTAAACCTACACCTGGCAAGTCCCAAGCACTGTTGAGGCTCCTCTCCCTGCAACGATGGACCCGGCACCCGCACGGTGAATCCATTGAATGCTAAGAGGTTTCGTTTCTAATAAGAATTACCCAACTAAACCTTATAACCTATACCTAAGACTACATGACTGCCCCGATGTTAGGATCCCAAAGAAATTCGCTTGTGCTGTACTATCATCATTCTGGTTAACAAGGCCAGGTGTTCGTGTTGCAGAGTCAGTATCTTCATTCCTAATATGATATTTTATCCATACAACGATGTGGCCCTAGCGATAATCGTTTAATTTTAAACATGTTGCGCGTACGTAACAAATTCCTCTTGATACCTTTCTCGTGATAAATCAACAAACACAGACTAATTATTCTTAACGTATATAATAATGTAAGGATTCTTTAATATTTAAATTATAAAAATGTTTTAGTTTTTATAACATCTGACTGTGTGTTCTTGCATAACACCGTCCGTAGGGTCAAGTATCAAATTTCGCGGAGATGAAGGTCACTGAAACCTTGCTATCCTTTGCTTATCGTATATTTAAGATTTATTTACAATTACTTCAAACGTAACACTACACCTGAGCCCCGTCCTCGCTTGTCAAGTCACCATGAATTCCAGGTGTAAAGACGAATTTCTTTTCGTTTCGTTCCTTTCCGCTCGATTTTAGACAATTTATTTATATAAATTATTATTACTTATATATATACTTGTATTGGAAATAACAAAAGTTTTAATGTGACTTAAAAGATTATATATGCGTACATAAAATTGTAACGAATCTAGAACCTGCATTTTTATTTTAACCAAAAAAATATTCTTGAAGTGCAGCAAAGGTCTTGAAACGGAGTCAGATAATTTTAATACTTGCCTTTGCCATAATTTAACACTCAAATATTCCATGTATCCGCCCAGCATCCCGTTTAGATGACAAGGTTACTGTCAAAAGATTTATCTACCCAGTTAATGAAGTAACGCCAGCCCGGTCACGAATGGCCGAATGTATCGCACATAATATTGAAATAGTTATATATTGGATAGCTTGATTGTATTGGACGGAACTGTAGTGTAGTAATGAGTTTAAAACGCTAACTGGGGGTCTTAAAGTTCATGCGATGAATGAAAGTCACTGAAACTGAACGTGTTTAGGTAGAGAAGACTTATACTAAGGATACGGTAAAAAGGGACATGAAATGTTATAAGAATTATATTATAAAAGAGGAAATTATTTCGGAGATAAGTGATAACTAGGCATGAAGCTACTCCTTGGAGAAAGTTTTTTTTTATGTTAATGGTGGCAAATGAGCAGACGGCCTACTTGGTGGGCAGTAGCTATCGTCGGCCAGGGACATTGCCAACCTTGTTTTTTTAGAAATGGGAAGGGTGGGAATAAGCGAATGTCAGGAAAAGGTGGGAATAGGGAAAGGGCAACCGGCTCTCACATTCATCGGACGAAATGCAGCCATTAGAGGCTACTTCACGCCGATCTTCTGTGAGAGGGTGGTCCTTCCCCGGCCGAGCCAGTCCATCTTCGATCTGTAGTTACATGACTACAGATAGGCTCTACCACCTTCAAAAATGGTGGATCAAGGATCAAGAACTATATTTATATTTTGAAGATGCTGTTAAAAACCATTGTTAGCAGGAACAGGAAGCAAGTGATATTTAATTGGTTAATATGAATCACAACACAAAAAATATTTGTGTGAGGAAGATCATGAAATGTCAGGAGGCGGTACAAGCACGACACGGCGAACCTTGTTAGAACACTACGTGTACCTCGTGAGATTGATATATAGAGGAAAGAATGATTGAAACTAAACTCATATTATACGGATTTACTCATCATCATCATCATCATCATCATCAGCCTATACTGGTCCACTGCTGGACATAGGCAAACGAATACCTTCATACTCCAAACGAATTTCTCCCAACGAGAATTTTTCATCTCGTCTACCCGTGATCACTGTTGCTGCAAAGTAACCGAAACATCGGGACTATGTAGATTAAAATAATTATAAACGCGTAACAAATCCGAAATATATTAGTTTTTTTTTTCAACTAACACGCGAAAGTCTTAGATCTCGTTATAGGAAGAATATCATTACAGAACAGTTGCATAAAAAAACTATATCTCATATAATGTTAATGTGGAATTTTTGTATGAATTGGTTAGAACAGCATTCCGGATAGATTCCGTATCAGAACGTTTAGCACATGTTTGCATCGCTTTACTACACACGAAGCGTTTCCCGTTTCTTATTAAATAGCCTCCGTTGTTACTATATGTAGTTATGTCTTTATAAACTCAATGTACAATATTTGTACATACGTCTAGAGCATAGAGAGAGATTTTTCTATATACCATCGATGTGCTGCGATTCATAAACAAACTCGTTAATTTGTTTGCATTTAGCGATATATGTGTAGTCACAGAAATGTTTATAAATAGATTGTTCAATGCACACTTAAAATAATATATTTTGTACATAAAATGTAAATACACAGCCTCCTGGGAAGGCAACCGTGTTCCTATTACGGTAAGCGACTACTCGCTAGCCATCAAGTGAGACAGTCACGTAAAAAATAACAGATGTTTGTAAAACATTACTAAACTTTAAATCAAGTGACACTAATATCAACTAAACATTGATAACAATACCTATAGTGAAACTTATTTACATCTCCATAATATTTTTAGGGCCATCTCTCGCATGTCGCATTACAGGCTAATTCGATGTGGGCTTAACAATTCTTTTATTATTTTAAGTGTAGATCGTTTAAATTTTTAAACATGTACATTTACGTATAGTAACATAGTCAGTGTAATAATAAATAGTAATTAATGAAGGCTGTACATATACTTAACACAATACAAACTCGGGGTAAAATATGGTACATTTGGACTTTATATAAGGACATCAAGAAACTTCAAGAGGAAGAGAAAAGAAAATTGTAAAGAACAAATTAGAGCAATGACCTTTATATTATATATTAAAAACAAATATATTATTATTAACAGTCGTGGTGGCCTGGAGGTTAAAGGCCCGCCTCTCACACGTGAGGGCGCGGGTTCGAAACCTGGCAAGTCCCATGTGATCTTTTCCGAGTCATATGTACTTTCTAAGAGTATTTAGACACCACTGGCTGGAACAGGCTACAGTAAGCATTGGGTCTACATAGCCCCAAAAAAGTGCTGGTGCAGAAGGAAAGGGGAAACCACTGCAACTATCTTCCCACGAAAGTCATCATGTATGCGGATCACTGATACGTGATGACCAAGACGAGTCTGCAAAGACTTTTCCGATGATGATTATGAAGAAGAAATTAATTATTATTAATAAATTTCAATCGAAACATAGAAATGATTTACAATTACCCTGAAAATAGACAGAGAAGACACCATCGTTATACCAGCTGGACCCCTGAAACAGTCAACTGAAAGTTGTCTAATGACCTCTTGGTCTCGTTTGTGAAATACAACCGACCTCGGACACGGGACTCCACCTGTGAGACATATTACATTATTCTGATTTCTGACAACCTCATTAATATTACATATACTTACAAATGACACTCCACGTACTTAGTAATTAAAATATAAGTGGTCGTATGTTATTATTTTATATTTTTTATCAATATTAGAATAGGTAAAATAATTTTTTGGGTAACGTAATACACTTGTATAAAAATGTGTAAGATGAGAATGTAAATCGAGCGATTATAGAAGTGTTTATTCTGTTCAAGTGTGACCAGTTCAAGAATGAACCGTAATGTTTAAAAATAACTACCTGAAGTTAATAAAAAATAAAGTGGTGATATGTAACAAAAGCTTTAGAATTTTTTTTTTAATTTTTATATAAAGTCCATTTGCATTCAAGACACCGATTTTAATTTTAATAAAAGTAAAACAATATGGCCGCTAAGTGCTATATCATAACAATCAAAAGAATTTAATCTATAACAATGTATAAAAAATTAATTATGCAGGAATTTAAAACAATGGCCATTAATCTTGTGTCAAGTACAATCGACAAATTATTTATCAATTGTCGATCGAGACACTTCAATTACGATCTTTATCATTTCTCATTCAACATATCGTTTACAACACTATTATTAGCACCGTTTTAGTTACCCATATCAATGGAGAGAGAGTTATTCCTATTTGCATCATCAGTAAATTTTGATAGCACTTCAGATTATAATCGTACTAGACTCGTACTCAAAATGTTTGGACAGCAACGCATCTGCAATGGAATAATTTGCAGATATCTATGGGAGAAAAAAATATTCAAAACTACAAACAAGTTATTTTCAATACAAAATGCAGGTCAGCCATTATTGAAGTGCATATAAAAAGAACAAGATGTTAATTTTATAGTAAAATCACCAAAAAGGTTAGTTACATATATTCTTTATCAACATAAGTAAATGTTATTGGCCATATTATAAGATAAAGTCGAATTATTAAATCCATTGCTTTGATAAGTTGAGTAATTAAAATGAAATACGCGTCGGTGCATGCAACATTATAAGGCAGCCCGCGGCTGGCAGGTGACGGCTCGCTCGAGACAGCTGTGATAAGAGTGGAAATATTTAGCAATTATTTATCTGTTCATTAACAAATACATACTCGGGATCGTGACTGCACCCGCGCTCTATTCGAGGGTAGGCGATGTATTTACCAGGCGGAATACGACACTATGTTCCAGAATTCTGAATTTGAGGACCAAACGAGCTCTATATTTGACCTTTTGCTGCCTCAGATAACTCCTGTAGGTTAATCAGACCACTGTATTATTAGCGGCATTGTACTCCGGGGGCAAACATTATTGCTGTATAAAGCTCAAGTACCCCTCACACCACACATGGAGTGATTCTCTCATGTATGTACTGGTGTACCCTCATATCTCATACCAACTTTGATGCAAAATGTAAAAACGAGCTGTGAGAATTTCCGATAATCCCACTTAACCAGGCATTGAACCTTTAAGTTTCACTTTGATGCAAAACGCAAAAACGAGCTGTGAGAATTTCCGATAATCCCACTTAACCAGGCGGCATTGAACCTTTAAGTTTCTGGAAACATCTACCCTCCCTGTATATGTTGCACCGCCTATACAATGGACGTGTTCCGAAGAACCGTTTGCCAGGATGCCAACGACTACTTGCTATCATCGCTCCATCCGTCTTCGACAGATAATTCATCCTCACCTGGGCTTTCCAGTGGTCGTAAACACTTGGGTTTCAGAGACATTTCTTTGCACGAACGCTGGCGCTATGGAATAAACTCTGTATTAATGTTTTCCCAAGGGACTACTGAATGGCACGAAGAGTGAATAGATAATAGAAGAGTAGGTAACTCACGACGGACAACAGTGACATGTTAACATCAGGCGAACATTACGCCTGTCTGCGCCGTCGCGGTATTAAACATCAAGTACAGAGCTTCCACATAACTCTTATTTCTGACTAATTTCAATGATTTTAAATTGAGATCAAATTGCTTCTGGCCGTGTCAAATGTTTATTGTATCTAAGTAATGTCGTACAAACCTGTTAAAAAAAATTCAGCGCATACGCGCCCTCCCACGCTCGTTTCTTTACGCAGTCAATCAAGCATGAAGATAATAATCTCAGCATACAGCAACGACTACAATGTTACAAAAACTATGAAATTTACTGCGCTCATAACAAGTTTGCACGGTCTATTACGTTAATAATGTGAAGATTTGTAAATGACAAACTGTTGACGCTACGTAAGTCAAAATAATATAATATTTTAAAGAATTTTGACCGTCACATATTTAGATGAAACTAAATCCTGGGATATGACTTATCTTTTCAATTTTACTTGACGCGCACTACGCGAATAGAATAACGAATCGCTGACGTTGACGACGAACAGCGAGCAATGAGTGATCACGGCAATGTTTAATTAGACGAAACATTGATAAAACCTGTTATACGAAAAATACATTTTAAACTGAAGTGATGTTTGGCGGTAAAAATAAACAAAACGCCTTTTATATGGATGGTAAGGAAAAGTTGCAACTTTTGAGTCGTTTATTTATTTATCAAGGACACTTAAAATTTAAAAAAATATGTTCTATTTCACAACACAATGTAGGTATACACTACATATTTTTCATAAAATGTCAATTCTAACGCCCGCGCCCGTGACTTGTATCGTTTGAGTATAGTTCTTGCATATTATTATACCTTCAGGTTAGATATACATGTTTTTAATCTATTTAATTGACGTAAAAAAATTGATTTTATTACTGTGACACGCTTTGGTGACGAAAATATAAATTATTTTTATCATTAAGCTTTTAATTTTGTGACAGAACTATAATGTAAGTTCTTTATATTTTCAAATAGATACAATACATCACTTACCACCTGTGACCGCGACTAGCATAAGGTTTAATATTTCCGAATAAAAATTAATACATTTTCTTATATAAAAGTAACCTAGGTAAGTTACCGTCTATTACATCAGCTATCTGACAGTGAGTTTTTCGTCAAAATCGGTTTTACCGTTTCTGAGATTAGGCGCAACAAACAGATATTTCAATATGATGTATTTTGTATAATTATATATGTACAAAGGAACTTTGAGTCACGTGGATGTTAGTTAGTTTCCTTTTATAACTCACATCATTATAGTTTGACTGAATACAATAAAAGTGAGGTAGATAACATTTAATAATTCCCATCACAATTTTAACATGAAGCAATAAAAGTCGTTTGAATATAATCTGATACAATGTAAATAACATTGTATCAGAGATATTTAAACAAATATACTCTGTGCCCTTATCACAAGTTAACATCGTCACACTACATACGCAGCGTTTTCAGTTTCTCATCCATAAATCTCCGCACAGGAGAGGATTAACTTAGAATTATAAGTAAAAAACGTGGAACGCTACGCATAGAACAGTTAAGATTCAAGTCTATTGTAAGTGCACTTTTTACTCAAAATGATATTAGACATTTTATATAGTAATTGTACAGATGTTATATTTCTTTTATTTAACTAAAACTATTATTTTTGGATTTACTACGCGTTTTTTAATTTTAAACTACATACTCCCGACGTTTCTGTTAATGGATTTAGAAAAAAATGATTGGATTTAAGAATTAGAACTTTACCATAGATTACTGAATAAGTGGCATGCAGAACATCACTCAAGTTACGAAATCTTTAGTAATTTAAAATATATATTTTTTAAATATTAATTACAAATGTCTTCTTCAGTAACGCTGTAGTAGTAGTACCTTTTTCATTATTTTAACTCTGTTTTTGTCACACATATACATATTTATATTATATTAATAAGAACACCGAATCATTATGAAGTTGAAACCTTTATTCATAATTTTGGTGTTTTCAGAACTTTAACAATTAAACAATGTTTTCATATTTGCAACGATACGATTTTTAAACTGAAGTTATTGCTGTCAAAATCAATTGATTGACGTTTGACATTTCATTCACAGTTGTGTAGTAAATTCATATTATAATATTTATAAAGAATTGATAAAAATAATATCAATAAATACATTAAGCGTATAATGAGTATGTTGGAATAAATAATAACATAAGCATGAGTAACATATACATTCAAGAACCGCCGGCATTGGGCAAGGTAAAGCATAAAAGAGATTTTTCAAATAAAAGTGTTATCAAATAAAACATAAAATAAGTTAAGCTATCAAAAACAGTAAAGCATGCCAGTATTATTTCAATAAAGGTGTTAGATCGTTATGGGTCGGTTTAAAAATGCACGGTAATTTATAAGACTTGTAAAAATATGAGTTTAATGTATGTTTCCTTCTTTGGACCGTTTATGCTAAATATTTACAATTATATTATTGATTAATAAGTTATACAGTAACATCAACCGATTCTAGATGATATTTAACCCTGTTATTGATCAATTGTACCATTTTAACAATGAACCAAACAATATTGAAGGTGCTGTTGAAGACCTCAGCCGGTGACATAGACATTGAACTATGGACCAAGGAGACGCCTAAAGCTTGCCGTAACTTTATACAGTTATGTATGGAAGGATACTATAATGGTAGGTTGAATGAACTTGAAAAACTCTATAAGTAAGTTTAAAAGTCGTGTATTGAAATGAAGTCGGTAATATAATTGCAGAGACATAAAAAATATTGCCAAACTTTCAACTTTAAGTTAAATTTTAAGTTGGTTAAAAATATATACATATTTTACATACATATATATATTATATTCCAAAGCTTTGTAGTTTCATAGACACAGATCGACTTCTTGTATGATAAAGCCACATTAGTGTATCTTTGCTGTCCCCTGAACCAGGTACAATATTCCACCGAGTGGTACCGGGTTTCATAGTGCAGGGCGGTGATCCCAACGGGGATGGAACTGGCGGTGAATCGATATACGGAGAACCATTTAAGGTATTTAAGAATACAGATAACTCACAGCTTCATAGAAATTTAATCACTTATCGGGCTTTATAACTTAGCAGCTAATTGGATAAGTTTCTTTCTCATTTTAACTGAATTAGGTTGCCGTGGCCTAGAGGTTAACGGCCCGTCTCTCATGTATGAGGTCACGGGTTCGAAACCTGGCAAGTACCAATGTGATTTTTCCAAGTTATATGTACTTTCTATGAGTATGTAGACACCACTGACAGACAGTGAAGGAAAACATAATAAAGAAACTTGGTCTCATAATTTCAAATTATAAGATTGAAATCGCCAATCCGTCTTGAGCAAGCGTGGTGATTAATGCTCTAACCTCCTCCATGTGAGAATTGAATCAATCATAACATATGTCATTCTGATGTCTCCGCTACATTATCGGAAAGTGTAATCAAATCCAGTCCAATACATTTTGCATGGAAGATCAATAGGGGATCATGGGCTGGCTTGATCGGGGAAGTACCATCCTCTCACAGAAGATCGGCGTGAAGCAGTTTTTAATGGTTGCGTTTCGTCCGATGAGTGAGAGAGTCGGTGGCCCTTTCCCTATTCTCAATTTTTCCTGCCATTTCCTTATTCCCACCCCTTAATATTGCTAATCAACCAAGGTCGGCACCGCATCCACAACATCCCTTACGCTGCAGATGTCCATGGACGACGGTGACTACCTTCCATCAAGTACATCGTCTGCTCGTTTTTCCCCTCTGATATTAAAAAAAAAATGACAAAGTACCTCTTCACTTGCAAATATTTAGTCGTTTGAGTGTGGTCCTATCAGGATGAGTTCCATTCTCGTCTGCGGTTCAACCGTCGAGGTCTGGTCGCGATGGCCAACGCTGGTAAGGACGACAACGGCTCCCAGTTCTTCATAACCCTGGGCTCCACTCCCGAGCTGCAAAACAAACACACCATCTTTGGAAAGGTTACCGGTGAGCTCGTACATCTCATATCTATTATATTTCTTTATGGATGACAGAATATAATCAACGTGTCCGTCTAACGTCGAGCTGAAGAAGTAACTCAAGTTTTATAAAATTTAAAAAAACATTTAAATGTCTGTTTGAAATCCACAAAACAGGAAAAGTTGCTATATTTTTGGATGGATTGTATTCATAATCTGTAACATATCTTCCTAAGCGTCTTAAACTAGTGAATAGAATAATATTTTAGATTTGTGGGTTTGTACATTTAAAAAAAAAAAAAATTTTATTCCACTCTTGGTTTTTTTAATTTTAAGTTTGCTAATTTACTCCCAAAAAATCATTTTTGTAATGAATTTAATTAATTTATATTTGCTGTTGAGATGCAACTCGTGGGATGCTGTAATATCATATGTTGAAGGTGATACAATATACAACGTCCTCAAACTGACGGAGGGTTTGATCACCGACGACAGACCTGATCATCCTCACCGCATCATCACGACTACAGTCATCATCAACCCCTTCACCGACATCACGCCTAGAGTGAAGGAAGTCGTGCCAGAAGAGAAGAAGACGAAGAAGAAAGAGATACAGGGTGTGAAGTGAGTGGACTTGTACAGGGGGATTAGATATAGTCAGCGGCACAAACAAAATGTCTTTAGTCCTCATTTCAAACGATATGTTAGAAAGTATTTTCTTTAACAATGATTTTAAGAAAAAATTAAATAAAATAGTTAGTCCCAAATAACTGAGATTATTTTAAATATGTACATAGTAAAATGCCGAAAGCTTTTTGAAACAATGAACTATATTTTCTGTCTGAACTCCTTATATAAAAGCTCCTCTTTGAAAAATTGGCTTTCAAAGAGAATAAATACATAATATATTTATTGAGTTAAAAAATTAAACATAAATTAATGTAGAAACGTTGTAGGAACTTGGGTCTTCTGTCTTTCGGTGAGGACGCTGAAGAAGACGAGGATGAAGCTCAGGAGTACAGAGGGAAACCCAAGTCCACACACGACCTCCTGCAAGATCCTACGCTCATCAGCAAAACGGCTGCCGGTGTGTACAGCAAGTCCTAATATTTATTATAAGATATAAGATATCTCTACTAGAAACCCTTTAATAAATGTGGTGTTGGTACAATTAAAGAAAATATAAAATCAATCCAAATTGATATTCCAGAACTGGAATTAGAAAATGACGTGAAAGACGATCAGAAGACAGAACAGAAGAAAGAAGATACACTGTCAGCGGTCAGCAGCATAAGAGATAAGTTGAAGAAGAGAGAAAGAGATGGAAATACGAATGAGAGGGAGAACAAGAAGGACGGCAGTCCGGAGGAAAAGAAGATGAGGGAAGAGAGCGAGTCAGAGGAAGAAGAAGAGTATTATCTGGGGAAGGAAAGAGATATGGAGAGAAGAAAGGAAACGTATGTATAGAGATTAATTGATGTTGATTTATATTTATAAAATTAATTAAAAAAAAGTTTTTGTTTTTAATTTAAAATATTCTATAGTCGTGTTTATAAAATTTAAGAAAATTACATTATCACATTCATTGCCTGACATTAAACGGAGATATGACAGAAATAAATTATATTCTCAAAGAAATCCGTAGAAATAACAACTAAATTGTTTGCACGTTATAACATTTGTGATTATTCTTCTTTCAGAGATCGCATACGTAACGAAATCAGACAGCTGAAGAAAGAAATGAGGGGTCCTAAAGAAGTTAAAGAAGAAGTAAAAGAAAAAGAAACCAAGAAGACTGTAGAGGACAACGAAATGTACAAAGAGTTTGTGGAAGAACAGGAGAAATACAAGAAAATGAAAGAGAAGATTCCTAAGAAGGGAGCTGCCAGGTTGATATATGTATTTATTATTATAACGTTATACCGGGTTCGACTCCCAGGTAGCTGTAGAGATGTGCGATGACATTATAGCTTAGAAGATAAGTTAAAGAGGAGCTGTGTGGCTTTTAAACCGACACAGCACAGGTCTGTGTGGCTCCCGTGTGTTGAAGAGGAAATATTTTCAGAGGACGAAGAACGAAATTCACGAGAAATACAACCAGAAGGAAAGTTTGGGTCAAGAACTTGTACGAGAACCGCGACTTCCCAGACAATTACACGGACTCCAAGTTCCTAGAAGAGTTACAGAAGAATCTCTTCATTGAAAAAGTGTCTCTGTCGCAAGCGGTCCAAGGTTCGTTCAGGGTCGTGCTGAGGATGTGCCTGTGTGTTCTGTTCGGCGTGCTGTTCGTGCATATGCATGACAAGCGGATCCACACGCACACAGTTATGTACGTGTCCACGTCCGTCACGTGTGGGTGCTACGTGATGTACGTGTGGGTGGAGGGTTGCAGGCTCTTGAGGCACCTGAAGATCGTCCTCATATACATAGTGCTAGGGTACATCCTGTCTCCCGTGCTGCACACGCTGACGGACACAGTCAGCACCGACACCATACACGCGTGGTCCGTGTGCATGCTGGTCGTCCACCTCATCTTCTTCGACTACGGCGTGTCCTCCGCCTTCGTCTCCAACTCTCTGTCTATCAACGCCGCCATTTTCTCGTCTGTGTGTCTAGTCTCGAGACTATCAACAGCATTCGACGCGTTCGTTCTTCTGACTATCTCGGTTATCTTCTTTGTGCTGAGCCCTCAGTTGTTCTCCGTGTTCCTCGGCTCTAGATTCTTCTTGTTTCTCTTCTCCATCACTCTGTTGATGACTGCTGTATCTCTGTACACGGTGTCGTCTAGTCTGTTGTTGTATTTTGTGTTCTTAGTCCTTGTTGTTAGTGGCTGGTGTCCCTTGATGTTCGTAAGGTGGCAGAAATATAAAGACAACATCCACGGGCCCTGGGATGAGGCGATAATTCATAATTCAGATGAATTCGATGAGTTTGGATGAATTAGATGAGTTTTCTACTGTCTTCTATCACTGCCGAAAAATTATTATTTTTTTCATTAAGGCAATAAGAACCTACTCGTTTCGTTTGTTGCTTTCTTCTTATTATGAGCCATTCTTGAATATTCTTTGGTTATATAGAGAGGGGTTCAGAGCTGATCTGACCGTCACAGCCGATACGCCTTCAGCTCCACCACACTCGTCAGCACAAAGACATTACAAGCCGTTAGTAACTCGGGAAGCCACCGAACCGTACACATAATAGCCGTAATTAAGTCACTGTGAATATTAATTCGTGTTAAATGTATTGTATTTTAATAAAATTATTCTCAACTAACGCTTTTTTTATTATTATGAATCACCGATGAACTCATCACCACTCATCATAAACGTCACCCATGACTGGAATATCAAATAGCAAAAAATTTTTATTGTATGTAACTCTAAAGGCTTTTTTGGCGTTAGAGTAATCGATACTGAATATAATAAAACGGACCTTGACTTGTTGTAGAGAGGACTTCACGCTGCAGCTGCTGGCCAAGTTCAAGTCCAAGCTGCACGACATCAAGGAGAGGAGAAATGACGGTGACGTCACCGACGACGATGACGTCACCGATGATAAGTGGTGAGTGGTCACTGAGAGGTCACATTAACTAATATATATGTACGTTTAGTAGTTCCGCTCTTTATGAATATTTAATTATCTGTCTCATATCAGAATAAAAAAAATATTGTTTGCTTTAGCTTCTATTTGGTGTGTGTACTATTTATTGTAAGGGGCGTGTAAGTTATTTGTTTGTTTGTCTGTTTGTTTGTCTGTTTGTTTGTGTTCGATCCATTAATCATTCATATAAACAAGTTCCGAGCTAAATAAAAATGATTTTGTTCAAGGCTCGGTCACAGGTTACATTTTGAAGACAAAGGCGCCGTTCTGGCGAAGGACGCGTCCAGCAAGGGCGACGACTGGTTCGACATCTACGACCCGAGGAACCCCATCAACAAGAGGAAGAGAGAGAAGGACAGGAAGAAGAATAAGTAGAGAGAGATGGAGATAGGAGATATAGAAATAAATACATTACATGTTGTGCTTTTATTTTTAATGCCTGTCTTGTTAATACACGCGGACACGCTGATACTTTATGAATGAGGAACTACAAACTGTTAGTGCTGAGTTTTAATACTAGGAAGCTCGTACTAACGGTAAGCGTGATCGTCGAACGGTTTGATTAACAGATTATTTGTTGTAAGATGTTAGTGAGTAACTCAGTGAACAAACCCTGGTTACTTTGTTAAGTATTCAGTTAAATTAACCACGAGTCTATGAACCTATGTATCACGAGCTATCTGGAGGTCAAGATATACGGGTCATAGAACACAGATGTATTGCGATAACCAGTCATTACGATCCTTATCACTGTAAAAGATATTCTTCCTTGTTACAACAAACTAATTCATAAAACAGTTAAAAACTTCATTTTTGTATCGTTTTCTTAACTACCGAGCTTAACTTTAACCGAATTTTTTCTGTTCTCAACGGATCATCAATTGAACTTCTCGATTTAACTCAAATATTTGACCGATCAAAATAACTTTGATATAGATTTTTTTTTTACATATATATATTTTTTTATTCTCTCACAGTTCTATTTAGTGATTTCCGATCTATTAAGGTTATAAGGTAGGTTTCCATTTCTTTGATAAAACTCTTTCAAATCCTAGAATTATATTTAGGTTGTCGTGACTTTCATTGCTGCAAGTGGCGCCATCCGTGCCTTACTAATTATAAAACAACCTTATCCTTAGAATAAAATTAATTATAATGCTGGGCTATTGTTATTTTGTAATGGCAACATTTAAGTCAACCTGTATTTGATAACTGTAAATACTGGCTTCAACATTTTGTAGGAAGGCTCAAAAGGACTCGTATCCAGAGCCGTAAAATCATTTACATTTTGTAGGACATTACTGGAAGTAACGCTGACATTGAAAAACAAATCTGACACCATACCTAAAACAATTGTGGCAGCAAACAAAATCTATCGTTCACCTTTGACATGGGTCTCGTTCCATAAGATATAGGATAGTTACAATACCTTCAAAAGTTTTGATTGTTCTATATAAATCCACTAACTAATACATCTACATACCGTGTCTCCGTCTTATTACTTACTATAAGTTTTGAACCTAAAACATAGTTAAGGTTTTTTGTTCATAAGCCTACATACACAGATCTGTTAATTTCAAAATTCGGTTTTTAACTGGAAAATGAAAGTTAAACCTTTATGAAATGTTCTAAAACACTAATTATAACTATATTAATAAAACGTTCCAGATATTTTATATCTTCCATTCTTCTGGCACGCAGTTAAAAACCACGTTAAAATGTTTAATACAATAAAACCTTTGTCTTGGTCTTACTTTAAGCAACTTTTGTTACAAAGAAAGTTTAGTTAAAATGCAGACTAAATAAAGAATTTCTCGTGATTATGTTTCTTTAACCGTTAGAGGTTTCAGGAGGTTTTTAATCGCGTGGGAAGTATTCCATTTCTCAGGATATTGGAACCGGAACTGTAATTTAAGGCTTCGTGACATAAAAAATATATATTTTATATTCATTTATTATACTTATTTTGTGAATATTTTATTCTTTTCACTCTAAATGTATAGATATACTTAAAAGTTTTAAAATTTTGATTGAGTTTGTAATGAAGAACCGACAATTAAGTAGGTATTCACCGTTTTCGCTAACCTTAAAGTAATCTCTTTTCGCGCGTCACACCTCTGACACAAGTGATAAGATCACAAAATTAATAATAATTAAGTAAACAAAAAAACGTAACGTAGATTCAACATACAATGAGGAATATGTCTAGAAGAGAATTGATACGATGTTAATTTAACTGACATTAGTAAGTAATAGCTAAGTTAAGTTAGCGGCTCACGTTCGGATTACCTTAACTTGGGTAGAAAAAGGGTACGGTATTCTACGAGTCGCAAGTTTGTGTCAATTTATAATTCTGTATAACTCAAATGATTATTTAAATTATACTCCAACTACAATTACTTTACTTTTTTCTTAGAACTTAATATTTACTTATAAATCAAAACTTCCTCTTGATTTAAACATTACAATATTATCATTTTTAATGAGAAAAACACCGAGTGTTTTTTTTAATTTTAATTAAGTTTGAATAAAAACACAGCTACTGAACGAACTTTATATCTAAGTTCAAAGATTTTATAATAAAGAGATAAGTTTATAATTGTAAAAGGTACACGCAGGCACATGTAGGAACAGAATACAAAGCCAAATGCTTATTTGTTCATAATATTTATATTTTACATTGTTTATTGTTATTTTTACTTACGAGTATTGAAAGTGGAAATAGTTATATAAGTGTGCCATCACGAGGACTGACTTCTATAACATTTGTATTAAAATGACTTATAGAGGAATAAATATATTACCTACAATCAATCTCTGATATCGATAAAAATGTTCTCATAGTAATTTTAAACGTTTGAACGAAGCTTACTAACTAATACTGGGACTATTGATTATCGATCAAAGATCTATCGATGTCTTTCCAAGCATTTGTTACGTTTTGAACCTCAAAACTCCTTTTCATTGTAAATAATAAAACTTTTTTAAAATGTGTAATTAGGGTTGTAGGTCGTTGAACTCGTCGTAAACAAAGAGCTATAAACGTCGTGTGTGAAATTCAGATTTATTTAATAATTTTTTTTTGTTTACAAAGCGTTTTTATTCAGTCTGAGTTACACAGAAATATTAAAAGTAACTGGAATGGACAAAAAAAATGATATTATTCTCGTATTCAGATAATTATGTGATAACGAAACGTGTCAGATGTTTTAATTAAATACATTTTTAGATTAATTTTTTTTAAGTTCTTACTTAGATTAATGTCTTGTATAAAGTTCACGTAACTTCTACTTATAAGACATTAGTAAATACGTCGAAGAGAGACGAGATACTTTTTATTTAAACATATGATTTCAAACTAAAAATAAGTATTACGATAAAATTAAGATGAAGGTTTAAATTGATTACGTGTTACGTCCTTTTGGGTGCGATCTTTATAAAAAAAAATATGTTTTTTTTTAAACATCTTCCGTGACACCAAATAGTGAATTCAAAATCTTTTATATGTAGCTTGCAAACTATTTTCGTTTTCTTTAAAAACTTCCAGAAAATTTACCCTTTGAAATATATTAAACGGTATCGAGAGATTTAATCTGTTAAGAGCGGTAACCAAATTGAGATAAAAAATGTAAAAAACGACTATAACATGAGTGGATCGGACGAGATGTTTGAAACAGCAATCATTTGATTGTAATCTCGAGGTAAAAAATATTCTCAATGGATCCAGAGGTCTACAAACTTAGCGGGTTTTTGAAAACACATTTGCTATACGAGGTGGCTCGCGGAATCTTTATTTTATAGTTATTTTAATTTTTTTTATGTTATAGAATAAAATGAGATGTCAAATGATCATTATTAGCGTACTTTATTAATAATTCCTGCATCCTTGAGACATGATTCTTTTTAACTTGTTTTGCTTATTGTTAGGAATTTTCAACGATTTAACTTAATAGCGTTTAGGACGCTTACAGTTCTGGGCTTGAGTTCGAATGAGAGAAAAATAAAAATTGTATAATTTTCCATTACTTTCGTTTTTGTTAATTACAAGGAAAAAGTTTTCATGGTTAGTAAGAAAGTTTACTAAAGATTGTGAGCCATGAATGGAATGAAGATACAAATGGTACTATCTGTGTACAAAAACCGCGTTCACACTGAAGCCACATACCTACGATTTACCAACACAAGATTACCACGCCAAGGAAGTGTCTGGTCATACCCACCGGACCGAATCGCTCGGTCACACCCAGCCAAGACTGACGCCACACCATTTGCAAGACCAAACCTGGCTGGACGTGTTCCTCAGCCACCACAAGCTGTCTGCTGTCTGCTGTCTGCTGTCTACTGTCTACTGTGTTCCGTCTACTGCCACCTCTGACAACCTGACACTCGATCCGTCTGACCAGATTGTCATTATGACAATTTTGTTTTTTTAATCCCTCATAATGATCTCCGGCCTGTATGTCAGAATGTTGTACATACTGGTCCTGTGCCCGGCGTTGCTCGCGTCTTCAGTTCTGACTCTGTCAATTGATTCGCAGCTCGGGACGTCTATCGAAGGTGAGATATTTTTCTTTATAGATTCAATAATGTAGATAATAATTTTACTTATTTTATTGACATTTGACGGATTTCTTTACATATAAATAAAAAGAAAGTAGAAATAACAAGAAAGCACAATTTATATATTGTATTTCGTTTTATCTCACACATAACGTACTCGGTAAACATTTTGGTTATTTTTGCCCAAATTAGTCCAAAGTGTGGCGGCAATGTGGCCTTCAGTTAGCCGCAACGAACGCAACACTTAAGTTACTCCACAAAGTTACGATTAATATAAAATATTTGATGTTAATTATACGTAATAAAACATATAGAAATTTATTGCTTGTCTCAGTTAAAATATTAACCGTGATTTTGTTAAGAAAATAATATCATTTATATTCCATCAAAGTCTCACTAGTTACAATAACTCGAACTGACGATGCTTTGCTTATTTTACAAGAACTTCAACGTATATCTTTAGATGTGTTAAGTAACGGATAAAGTACTGATCTACACTCGACACAAATACTTATTTAATTTAAAAAAATCACATTTTTTTCATTATTTTTCGGCGGCTATATATAATGAATGTCTGTGTTTTTGTAATCGTTTATAAAATTTAAGTTAAGTGCGTAAAAGTTAATCCGTTGATGCTAAGTCCAAGAGAGGGCGTTTTTTATTGTATATGGTAAACTAGCTGTTACCCGCGACTCCGTGTGCGTAAGAAAAATAATAAGAAACTATGACAAAACTTTGAAGCCCCGTATGCGCCCTGCCTCCCACTTGCGCGTAATAATTTTGGGACTGTCATTCGGGATTCTGAAAAAAAGTACCTTAAGTTACTTTTTATTACATCAGCTACCTGCCAATAAGTCCCGTTAAACGCGGTTCAGCCGTTTTAGATATTAGCCGAAATAAACATACACTCGTATTGTGTTTACATATATATATAAAAAAAGTAGGGTTTAGTGATAAAAAAGCAAAAATTTAGGGTTGTATTTATTTTTTGATACCACATTATAAAAAAATAAAAACTAAAAATTTCGTTCAAAAATAAAAAAAAGTTTAAGAGTGAACAAAGCTTATCACTAAAAAATAGATGTTGTGGGTATGGAAAATAGATGATGTGGGTATGAAAAATAGATGTTGGCCGATTCTCAGACCTACTCAATATGCTCAAAAAATTTCATGAGAATCAGTCAAGCCGATTCGGAGAAGCACGGGAAAGAACATTGTGACGCGAGAATTTTATATATGAGATTTATAGATTTTGTAGAGGGATGTATAAGTGTGTCGTACCTACTATGATCTTTGTTTGAAATTTTATTGATACTGTCGGTGAAGTTATCAAAATATTGGAGTCAGAACAACGAATGTCAGGAATGATTCGTTATTCATAAAAAAAACGGTGAAGGCTCACAAGATAAATACAAAATTGGTAAATTGATACATACACCCGACGTTTCGGGTGCTTTACAGCAACCGTCATCTCGGACAGACGATATGAAAGTGTGACACGTCGGAACTACGTGCTTGAAAAATAATGAAAACGCGCAGTATCCGAGCTCAGCTTCATTTAAATACACATACGCTAAAAACTGTCTGTGGTACTAAACATACAAAGAATACAAAGATCATACTGAGTTATAAAAAAAATATGACAAAAAAAAACCTAAAATTTGAATAAAAATCTCATAAACGATGTACGTATGTTGGTATTATGTGGCACAATGTTATATTGAAATATTTATATATTAATAACTCCCAAATGTTATCATCAGTATCATTCAATCAATGCATGGGATAACTTCACTCTTGATACCAATATATAAAACTATTGACTGTTTTGTATTAAATATTAAAAAATCTAAATCAGTACATAGCAAAACTGACTTCTGTTTTATAAATTTTTCAAATGTTTTTCCTAACAAAGAAATTCGAAATGTTAGTTTCAAAGAAATTATATTTTTTGACCTGTCATCGCAAGATCATTGTTTGTGTGGTTGTCGCACGTCAAGGCTTTATAACGTTAGTCGAATAAGATATGGAAATGGGATTAATATACTGAACTCTCTGATTAAATTATAAACTATATAAATATTATGTACACTTGAATATCAAAACTCGTCGGAAATATGCGAGAAATCGATTCGGACGAAGTAAGGAATAAGCCACAACTAAGTGGGCTAACTACCAAAAATGTTTTATATTCGGGACAGAAGGCTAGAATCCTTGGACACTTTTTGACAAGTTTGTGCAGTCACAGGACTAGTCATTCTATATAATTTTTCTCGAACTTTCTTTCATTGCACTTGAGATTAAGACGACCGAGCGATTGAACATTAAAACAATCACTTCGAAAATTTCAATCAGTTCACAGAATAAATACTTAATAGTATTTTTCTGTAATATAAGTCACAATGAATACTGCGTTTTTGTGTTATCTGTGTCTGCGCCATATAAATATTTTTTTCATTGTTATAAATGGATTTACGTTTTTCATTAATCATTGAGTGTATTACAAAATTAATGTACTTCGTTAGAATCACTCGGATTAATACGCTTTTAATGTTTATTCAGTGTTATTGATTATTATTACAGATTGCTTCGAGAGGATATCTATAGGAGACCAGTTACCGCTGGACTCCATCTATCGGAACGTTTCAGAACTCATGATTAAGGAGTGTGAGCAGATATGTAAGCAAGACAAACAGTGTCAAGCCTTTGACTACGGGTAAACAAATCTTCATATACACAGACTTCGTATTTTAAGTTACCTATAGAGACAGATATTTGTAGCAAAAAATATAGCTGTACCCTTAATACGAGTTTGAATTATCCATCAACATATCGATAGTTAGCAATTTAAATTCTGAAGTCGATTTTGATACGATCATGTACAAAGATTTATTAATTAAAAAACTCTATACTATTCGTTTATAGTTTGGTGAATTCAACTTGTGGTACATGTAATGTGTAGAGAATATTATCCAAATAACAAACCTACATTAGACTGATTGAGAAACACAGTCATATAAATAGTACTGTTAGGTGGACTGTAGATAAAATTTTATTGATGTATTAAAAAAATGTTCCAGGGTTGGCGCTAAAGGTAACGCTACATGCGACCTCAGCAACATAAACGAAAAAGAAATAAAGGAGAAAAATCTTTTACAAAGAAATTCCGATTATGACGTCTACATTCGAAGGATACTGTGCGAGCCGGCGCCACCGACGCCCATCGAGGAACATCTCAGTGAGAGTGAAAAGGCACCCTTACATCGACCAGTGATCCGGCCTCAGGAAGACGACAGAAGACCTTTTGATAATCCTTTTGAATCTAGTCGACCGTTACCCTCATACTCGAACAGACCTAATGCCAATTACAACCATATAAATGAAAGACCCGATGGATACAGTCCCGATAAACCAGACTATGATAGGCCTCCCAGCTATGGTGGTCATAAACCACCGGAACTCCCGTATAGGCCTAGTAGACCTTCTAACAATTCAAGGCCTGACGCATACGACGAATTATACTTCCAAGATAACAGAAGACCCCGCCCAGACCTTTGGAGACCAGATCCTTACCATCCCGTTCAACCTGATGATGACATTGAGGACATGTATAGACCAAAACCGTCTAGACCACAGAGGCCACAGTACACGACAGAGAAGCCTCACTATCAATATATAATCAGACCAAGTAAAAATCCTCCCAGCCCCATCGGTCATGGATATCGACCAGATCCAGAATATCCGATACGGCCAGTGCCTTATGGACCCATTTCAGAACCTTCCCGGCCTATCGGACCCCAGACTGAACATCGGCCCACTCGTCCTTACGATAAACCGACACATACTTATACTGACCAATATGCCAGCAATTATGGTAATCAAGATAATTCCGTTTTCGTCGAGATCTATGACCCACCGAGACCCCACAGGCCTCACGTTAACGAAAGACCATATTACGGTACTAATTATGGAACGTCCAGTCAAAGCTATGGACAAAATAGTTATTCAAGTCAGCATTCGTATTCTCAGAATCAGGCCCATTATGGATCCAGTGCGTGGAATGAAAATCATCATTACGGTCAGCGGCCAGCAAAACCTAGTTCACAAGATTACGGTTATAGACCTGAAAAACCCGATCCCAACGGATATAATGAACCTAATGAAGGTACTGGCTACGGGTCCAGACCTCCAAAAAAGCCTAGACCAACAGAAAATAATTCAGGGTATAATAATCAATATGGTCAATCTTCTAACCAAAACTATGGAGAAGTCCAGTCCATTAACGCATATTCCAGCCAAGGATCTTCGGTTAATCAGGGATATGGATCTTCGAATAATCAAGATAATTATAACCAGGTATCCAATGGTTATGGGAATCGTCCACCAAAAGACAGTCCACAAAGCGGGATCCAGAATGGTTTTATATACCAAATATCTGCTGGACATAACCAAATAGATGCAGCCCAATCAAGTTCATACGGACAGAGTTCTCAAGAACATGCTACTAGCCAATATGGTAGTCAAGGCGGAAGTGTGAACCAGGTCAATAATCAACCACTACCAAGTGTGAACGGATACGGAGACCAACCTGTGACTAACAAACCCATCTTGAATAATAATTACGGACAAGGAGACCAAAATCATGTTGGTTACGGCCAATCCGTATCCCAAGCCGCACAATCGTCACAGTATGGATCTAGCCAAACTTCAACTAGTCAGCAATATGGCAATTCTCAAAGTGGCTATAACAATCAAAATATTGCTTCATACGGCCAATCCTACGGTCAGGCGGGATATTACGGCAGCCATTTGGGATATGGAATCCATCATTTGTATGGAATCAAACCAGGAAGTTATGGAAACACAGACTCGAGACCATCACCTGAGGTATCTAGCAATGTTGGTTACGGTAAAAAAGATAATAGACCGTCAAACAAACCAGGTAATAGACCTGTATACGATGATCCCGATGATAAACATAGCAGAAAACCTGATTCTGACCGACCAATTCTCAAGCCTCATGGCGCAGAGAGGGAGAGGCCAGGGTTCATGCTGAGACCAAATGATGAAATTATCACATCCAGACCGGTAGCCGTCTCCGATATTGGAAGACGACCTGAGAACGAGTTCAACTACGCAGGTAGGTGGCATCTTGTTCTACATAACTAACGATACATTATATTTATTAAAATAACTAAAGTTCTAGTCTTTTTTAAGAATATTTTTTCAATAAGTATTATAAAATATCTATAAAGCGCATGCTGATAATGATTCCCAAGGAGCTCACGGTTCCTTAGGAATCAAACATCCGAAAAGACCACACCATGAAGGTCAACAATTATTACGACCTCACTCGAAATAGGTTCGTCGTGGATTTGTACGCGGTAGAAGTAGGAGCGAGAGGTATAACGGCTAAATCTCTTTACAACCTGCTAAAAAACTTGGGCTTGTCCAGACTTAATATCAATTCATTCTTGGAACGTACTTCGAAGACAGGCCTAGTAGGGTTTCAAATTTGGTTTGGTAGAGAGAGGAACTTGGACGGTAGAGGTGAGCGTTTAACGCGCATTAGAAGGGACCCCTTAAACCTTCACCTGGGTAGCAATTCCCAGGCACTGTTGAAGCTCCTCTCCCTGCAACACGATGGACCGTGAATCCATGGAATGCTAAGAGGTCTCGTCTCAATGAAAGACGTGTCTATGGTGTAGTGATTATTGGTTCGTTTTATCATGTAGGGATGTTAGTGATATGATTAACAGGAATTAGAGGGTATATTAATAGGTGTTAGGAACTGTAAACAAACAACCTTAGGTGCTTCACATTAACTGCTACGGGACAATGCAAACGCTCTTTCAAAGATATTATTGATTCAAATGTGAATGGATTTTTTCGTAAAGTTATCAATGAACCTATGAGATGAGAAACGTGCATAAATAGCAATGGCACATGCTTTTATTAAATAAAAAAATAATATTTTGAAAAAATCGACCATAAATTACTCCCTTACAAAACGCCGATTTAATGGGTAAGGACCTAATATATCATCTCATTATTAAGGGTCTGTTTCGTCCAAAGTATACATATTTTTTATGCCTATCTTGTAAGAGTGACTTATTTTTTTTATACGGCCTACAGTAAGTATACTTATTTATCTTAAAAAAAAGGAGAATATTACTGAATTATAACGTGTAAATTCGACTGTAAGTATTCTTAAAAAGCTCTGACCTCTAAGAAACGATTTGAAGATCCTTGTTTTATGCAAGTTATGTGTAATGATTAGGAAACTAGGACCTGGTACCCTCATCTTGGAGACATTCTTAGTGACTACGTACATTTCAAACAACTTCTGTACTAAGTTTCACGCAGATTGGTTCCGAAGTTTAAATTTGTTCCGTCTCTAGTATTTATAGTTTTCTTATTTGAGATGCATCCTCGGCTTGTCCATGTTAATATCATTAAGTAAATCAATTTTTTTTTTTTATAATTTTGAAGTCAGTGTCAAGTAAATTGCACAACAACCTTGGACTAATAGAAAGAACTGGAATGAGATCACCACGGTTTAGTTCTCGACTGCTACCTGGTGGCAGGTGGTATTGAAGTCGTAAGTGGTGCGCGCTGTCTCAGTAACAGTCTATTCATTCTGTCTAAGAACACAGATTTAGGCAAGCTGTTCCAATCATTTGCAGCCTTTATTAATAAAAATATGCAATTAATATGCACACTCTCGAAAGTATATTCTGTAGAATACGAAAGACTACTTTTCGCTTGTTCTAAATGCTAAGTAGATTCGTTTCAAACAAGTTGTGGTCACTAATAAGCCACTTTACACGTCTCTCTACAGAGTCTAAAGTAATAAGGTGACATTTGTCAGCGCCTGCTAAAATTTAACCGCAATAATCCAAACACGACTGGACCTATGTGTTGCATATACAACGAGGTTCCCGGCTTAAAATACTTTATCACTTTTGTAAGGTCACCAAGTTTCCTTGCAGCTGTCTTAGCTTTGGACTCGATGTACCACCCAAAGTTAATATTCGAGGATCACTCTATAGTAAATACCAAATAACTTAGGCGGTCGGAGTATCTAAATTCTAAAGATATGATAGAAAAAGTTAGGGTCAAGGTGAACAAACTCCTCTTGGCGTCAAAAAGACATGAAGAAAGGCTTGAAGTTAAACATTAACACTCTTCACCATGGCCTATCTGTGCAATATTATTTGATCCCGAGTTGCACCATAACTGTCTGAGAAAAAGCAAACCCTGAGTAGCAGCAGATCGTTGATGTGAGGCAAAAGATCATAGAATAGCAAAGAGTTAGTTTGATTTCAGTTAGTATATTAATTTGGGAGCAGCAAAAAAATTCTGACAATACTTTTGATACAAAGACAATAAGTTTGTATTCGTATTTTGCTATTTTTAATTGATCTTATTTATTTTATTAATGGTTACTTATGCCACGTGTTCTTCACAGTGATTAAAATGCTTTAATGTTCCAGTAATTTATTTAACTAAATGCCTGTATAGCCCAATTACTTCAATAACAAAGCGTTTACATACAAAACAAGGTTTACTAATCATGCTTACTCAAGCATTTCCCGTCCCACTAGATACGGAGCTGTAACTGTTATTAATTCACAAATTTTCACGTAAGTATTAACGTAAGTTATTGAATAGAAAACAGGAAACGATCCGTTTGTAGTGTGACAACACGAGCGTGTAGTAAGGATACGAGTGAGAGGTACTTACGTCGTACATATTTACGTTGAGTACGCAAGTTACGCTTCGTATGACTGACAGAATTTGATAGCAAGTCAGAATTAATTATAATGAGTATGACTGAGCGCTTACACTAGTTATATTATGTAGAATATTGAACAGAAACATTATCTCTCCTTCAGTCTCCGGCGGATCCTCAGTATTTCGTATTGTGTTCATTTTTATACATTATAGAACTGTTTATTTCAACATCTAAAATATAACAAGAAGTGACGTATTTTTTTACTTCATGTTTTTTTGTTTTGTGAATATTTATGCGATGTAGATATTAAACCGAAATTTGGTAGACTTGGATTGTTTATTACGCAGGGAAGTTAAACTAAAAAAAAACTCAAAAGTTATCTATTTAAGTAAAATCACATAGTTTTAACGATTATCTAAATGTTTTTGTCAGCTACACAGTTGCTTTACGTGTGTACGGCTCATACATAGTACATGTTTCCATCTGACTGTTCGATGGCAAATGTTTTCCACGCCTTTATGAAGATTGTCACCATATAAAGTTCTCTGACAAAACTCCACAGATTCAGGTCAATATTTTATTATTGTTTCACTATAAACTGATAGCAAATATCTTATTTTCCTTGTTATGTATGACATATTATAATAATAAAACTGAAAATAGTACACTGCTGTCCCCGGTCTTAATAGAATTAATGAAAAAGATTGTTTAGAATAGAACTACCGTCAAAACAAGGATTTATTGTTAGAGTTGCCGGTTAAAATTCAATTTCTTAAACTCACTGATCAGTGATAGTTACCACCAAAAACAATTACTTTAAGAATCTGTTTTTACTCTAAAAATACTGTTTATAGAAATGAATTAAACTTACAACAAAAATAGTTCCGTGAAAAAATATCCCATTACAAAACTGTTGGGTTTTTAAGATTTTTTTAAAGTATCTTAAATTAATAATTGCCAGGATGAAATGTACTATATATATATATATATGTGTGTGTGTGTGTGTGTGTGTGTGTGTGTGCGTATTATAATGTCTGATGTACAACACTTCATAATAACTATATAATTGTGATCTGTTCATCTCAGTGCTTCAACAACCTCGGTATTGTTTGAACACACATACAGATCGTTATTTATATTTAAAATCATCTGACCGGTAAGGGCATGACCTTATGATTATTTTGGGAAAATGTGTGAGAACAACCACTCCCCATCGTGACGAGGCACCACCGCAGTGCAACGACATGAATGTTGACGGATAAATATTTAGCTTCTTTACTTGTCTGAAAACTTGGAATCAGAGTAACGATATCATGGATATAATATTTTTTCGGAATCAAAAAGCTTTTATTATTATTTTTAACATAGTTTTTATATATATATTAGTTTTACATCAACGAACACTCGCGAAAATCTTAGATCTCACCAATATGATAATGTTCATTCAATCTATTTTTAATTATAAACCAAGCAGTGACGAACACGAAAATAATTAAATATAGTTTGTGTATTCTACATAATATAATAGTAGAAGATTATGTTTCTTTCGTTTTAACATAAAGCGAAAAATTTTATTTTTTTTTTGCTTAAGTTTAACAGAAAATTTCTCAGCAAGACATCTTTAATACAAATTATACCCATATATGAAATTATAATATTTTTACTCAAGAAATATTTTATGGTTAAAATATCCAGGGATTCTAGTTTTTTGAATTATTCCTATTTATCAAACTTATAACGCTGGCTGACTATAAATATAAAGCTGGCAACCAAAAAGTTTTTATGAATACTTTTTAACTCCGAATATATTAATTGTCATTTAACTGTTATGTCGGCACACGCGAGGCCATTAATCGAGCGATCACATCAACACTGCCTTACATCATTTTGGAAAAGATCTGACATTCTTGCACAGCCATAGTCAATAACCAAGAAAAACGGTCGATCCGTGACAGCTATGTTGTCACAGACATACACACATCGACTTATATCCCCTATTCGTCGGATATTGAAAACGAAAAAGCGTTTGCAGAAATCATAAAACGTATCTACCAAAATCTATGTGTTAATCGACAAAGGCTCGTAATCAGCGACTCAAGTCCCATGATTAGCTACACAAGATCATACATAATGCTATATAATGGGAGGTCTAAGCAATTTGACCACAGCCTACTATGAACACGCGCGTGGCCCAAGGCATTAGAGACCGTTCCTCATCAGCCCGAGGGCGTGTGTTGTCCAACCTTACAGAATTATATTATTACATTTAATAAAATCCAGTTACGGACAAAAAAAACGGCGAAAATTCCCAAACTCACTCATACAAACAGAGTTAATACGATCACCTAAAACAATGGGAGGAGGAAGAGGATAAAATATATTGTTTTGAACATTGATATGGAATTTTTGGGAAAATCCATTCACCCGGATGACGGGAGCTTCGAACGAGATATAGGAAACAGCATCCGCGGCCAGAGACCCGCCACTTGGACCACAGCGAGATGCCAATCTGATATCGGAGAATCTTTTTGTGTTCAAAACTTATTGTTAACGTAATGTTATAAAGAGGTTTGTGTGTCTGTGTGCGTCTGTGCGTCCTTCACTATTGTCTCGACGCGATTTATGTTCCGTTCAAATTTTTTTACTTTAAAACGACTTAATACAAGTTTCCTGTATCAAGTCGAATGCAGCAATTAATGTAACATAACCCGAGTTCTATAGTAACTTCAAAAAAATATTATAGGTGACAGAAGTATACTGTAAACTACCGGATACTATCTCCAATATGGCCGTTGTGCCTTCATTATGAAGTAACTATTACAGATGGTTTAAATAAAAAAAAACATAATACTTCTTCAATACATTTTTTGACCTGGTAACGATTCCAGTTACATCATCTAGAAGTACCGAGTGACCAGGGATAATAATCTGGTAAAATAACACGTAAAATGGAACAAAAACTGACAAATCGTCATGACCTTAAAGGTCTAGCGGAACGCAATAAACTGAAACAGAGAGACCATATAATACGTAGCTGACGATTTAACTCTCCGACCATACGTCAAGAGGTGACCCTAATAACTTAGATCACGAGGAAATATATAAATGCCTTAAATTCTTTTGTTTCAACTGTCAAGGTCGCTAAACAATACACCTGGAAGATTTATTTGACTGCTGACTTCACTCCGCAAAAAAATTATAATTTATTATAGTTACATGCATTAATTGCGATTAACACACAACTGTGCGTCGACTGTCAGATAATATTTTAAGAGATTTTAAATTATAAAACAATATTTTACGAAAGGCCTACATAACTCATATATTTTTTAACTGGAACTAAGTTTTTCGGATGCTACGCTTTTTTTATTATTTTTTATCTACATGATCCCGATCACGGACAGACGAGATGACATCTAAGATTATAGTTTTTGTTTTATAAAATGTTTGAAAAAGGCTTTATTTATACTACGTCTGGCTTCTTTGTGCAATGTCTATAATTACTGCGGTGTTAACTCACCCAAACCTCCTCTAACCAACGTTTGTGGACTAGAGCAGTCAGTCAAATATGCAAAGTGTAAAGATTACCTCCTTTTAGAATTATAATAAAAAAAAAAAAACTATTATATAAGAGAAGCTTCAGGAACCGGCAGTTTACATTAATATGTCTAAGTCTACATCGTTAATACACACCTGAAGCCTCCGTTACGAGACGAAGCCTCCCAGCATTCCACGGATTCGCCGTGCGGGTGTCGGGTCCGTCGCGTTGTTTATAATAGGTGAAGATTTCCGAATGATAAACTATTAACGATCCGTCTGTAGTGTGACAATAAATACTTGGGGTAAGGATGGTCTCTAAGAATTATTCTATTTTTAATAGGTTGTTGAGACAGAAACTTATGAAGTAGAACTTTTTTTATATAATCTTGTTATTTTGATACAGGAAATGATGAAAAATGAAATTAAAATATAAACCAAATTTACGGTTGAATCAGTAAATCCGTATTTGTTCATATAATAAAATCTTTAATAGTATGAGGAACGTGAACACAGCTGTTTTACTCTCCTTGTGTTTATATTTCTAAACGAAAGCAAAGTTTTGTTATTGTTATAGAAAATGAAGACTAACAAATACTGAATACATCGAGAATTACAAAAAATATGGCAATTTCTTCTGACAGTTAGTAGACTATACTATAGTAATTTTGGTGTTCACACAAAGTAATTTTTTTAATTTCTCAAAAATATCACAATTATTTGTTAAGGCAACAATATATGAGACGTAACCTCTCAGCATTCCATGGATTCACCACGCGGATGCCGGGTCCATCGCGTTGCAGGGGTATATGTATATATATGTATTAAAATTACATGAAATCACAAAAAAATCTATATTTTAATAAGATTCACGTTTTGCAACTACAAATAAAATGCCATTATTTCAAATGGTTACACTTTCGAAAATCTCCACATTTGTACAATTCCCTAACACTCCACACTATACTACCCCTCTACAAGCTGTACACATTTGTGTATAGTGTACTTCTTAAACATACGTTTGTACACTCTCGTGTCATTCACAATAATTCATATCAATAAGTACTTACAATACTACAACATACAATGGTCGGATATGTTGAGTTTTTGAATTAAATTCTGTTTTTGAGACAATAGCACGAGCGACGACTTATCAGCTGCAATCAGATGAAGTTGGACTAACGTGGACATGACTCGTTAGAAAACGTATTTAATAACAGAGTTCATTATATCATAACTTTGACACAAAAGCCTCGAGGACCAAAAAAGTATCTTCTTATTAATCACAAGGAGGTTTTATACTTCATACATTAACCTTTTTTATATTATTTCATTATAACTACACATCCATATCTTTATATGTCACTCGCATATAAGCCTACGCCCGACAATGCTACTGTTCAGTCGTTACGTGTTACCTTTGACCCACATACTGCTCTGTGGTAAAAAAAAATAATAATAAAAACTCTTTGCTTAAAACCTCATTCGTTCTATTAATTTTTTTTCATCTACGCCATGTTTTTTGGCGCATATTTTTCTTTCAAAGTTTTGTAGTTTGTTATCAGTGGTATGCGAGTGGACAGTGTTGTATGTAGGATGGATTCGGATGATGTCAGTGTTTTATAAAAATGTTGAAGTGTTTTCCATATTTGTGCCTGCTAGTACATGTGGCGGTCTGTTCCCGAGTTATACTCGTAGAGAATGCACCAAGTATGTATACATTTACAACTATAGATGAAAAGGGAGACAATTTATATGACAGTTTAATTTGAGAAAATCTTATATATTTAGAACATTTAAGTGATTTTTTATTAGTGACACGTATAGAGAAAAAAGCTCGCAAATCGTTATTGATCACAAATTAACTCTATTGATATATTTATTATATGTATAGTTGTATGAACATTTTAGCTGTATTAATATATAAGGTACAATAAAATAGAAAATGCTATTAATAATGTCGTTAAAAAAATCCTTTATCCGGCTTAGTTTAAGTCGTGATCTCAATTTTACCAGTTAATTATAAGACACCATTATTTGAAGATTCAATTAATAGATGAATGTCTTAAGGAGATATTAAAACATGGCAAGCTTTAAAGGGTTGATCCGACACTAGTCTTTGAGGCAGAAAGTTAATGGTATTCTAAAAAATATCATCTGTCAGGTTGAGAAGAAAATAAAAAATTGGGTGACTAAGAGATTGTACGGGAATGACGTTATAAAAGCTCACCAAAAAATATCTAAATTTTCCAACGAGTATAGTCATTTAATTTTTTTGTGTTAATCATTAAAATACCGTGATTATAAACTTTGGTACGGAAAGAATATTGAGAAGCATGAGACGGTGTTCCGTATTAAACAGCGATCCCTAAATATAACAATTTTTTTTTCTTAACGTTAAGTTAATTCTGTATAATTAATTCCATGGTTATTTTAATGATTATTTATTAATAATAAACTAATTCATTAAAATAACTGCCTTAATATTTCCATCTTATTTCTTCCCTCGTTTCGTCTAGATCCCGCGGATCTGTTTCACGCAGAGTTGTATCTAAATCTGTTTAATATATTTTACATTGTGTTTAACACCTCTAAACTCTAGAGAGCCTCTCATTATAATGTATTTCTTTGTTAAATTAAGTCACGAATTATATTACATAATAAGTCCAAGCTGAAAAGCAGTCCTCGACTTTAGCAGACATATTCTTTATCGGGGTTGATACAAATTATATTATTTGCATATGTTTATATTAAACTATTAAAAATATTGTAAACATATTTTAGAAGTAGAGAGTTTATTTGTATTTAAAATGCTTCCAACAAAACAAACCAAGATCATTCTGGTTCTAAAAATAATATCGTTGAAGAAAGAAAGGCTTTATGAGTAAAGCTCTCAAGACACTATTCAATATTCACAGTTACTTTCCCAATTTAATTATTTAATAATATTACTTATATTATATAAGTTTTGATTGTGTTTGTGATTCAGCTTGTTTTCGACGAGTGCTCGCTGGGAAGAGAGCTCTGAGGAGTCACGTGAGGAGGGTCGTGGACTGTGAGCGGCTGGAAGACTGTCGGCGAGAGTGCGCCACTGAGAAGAGGTTCCCTTGTGAGAGTTTTAACTACAGGTAGGAGTTGATGGGAGTGATAAACCTACACACAGACACGCTGTGGTTTTTATATACACATTAGTACATATATATATGTCTAGGATTTTATAAATTAGTATAACATTAGGTTTATAGTATTTTAACTCCTGTAATCAATTAATGCTTAAAATCTCCAAGTAGTAGATGACCAGATAAGAAAGCCCTCCAGTTGAGCTTTAGATCCAAGAGGCCATCTATCAAGACATGTCCAGCACTTTCTGAAAAATCATTTGATCTTATGTTGCTTACGAGTTTTGATTAATTTAAAATGTTCTGTCTCACTACTGAAAATTCTCCGTTTTTTGTTCATTAATACTTCGCTTTTTCTAGTCTTAATAATGTTTCTAGTAAGTCTGAGATTATTTGGAAGTACAAGATCTACGTCATGGCCTGAGTACTTACTAAAAAGTTCACTAAGAATAGGTTCCTCGTGGATCTGTACGCGGTAGAAGTGAGAGCGAGAGGTATAAGGGCTAAATCTCTTTACAACCTACTAAAACACTTGGGCCTGTCCAGAACTAGCATCATTCATTCTTGGTACGTGCGTCGAAGGCAGCCCTAGTAGATTCGTTTCAAATTTGGTTAGGTAGAGAGAAGCTTGGACGGTGGAGGCGAGCGTTTAAGGCGTTAGATAGGGACGCCTTAAACCTACGCCTGGGTCGCAAGTCCCAGGCACTGTTGAAGCTCTCCCTGCAACGATGGACCCAGCACCCGCACGGTGATCCCATGGGATGCTGAGAGGTTTCCTCTCAATATATTGACATGAATGAACTTGCTACATTTATTAACAATGTGCCGTTATGACGGAGTAGTTTAGTCAAATTATCATAGAGCCGCCTGCTAGTAATTCTCTCACGTTAATTTCGCACGATTGTTATTTCCTGATTCGGAGGCTGTCTTGAGAGGCCGAGACGGACGCAATCTTTGGGAGTATTAGTTGTTGCAATGGAATTCAATGGGGTTTTTCATGGAGAATATTGGCGTAACGTATCTTACCACGGCATACGTTTGTTACGGACAGACGAGTTTTATATATTATATAAATACGTTTACGTTTATCTCATCCTAAACATAGATTAATATCTATAGATACGTTGAGATAATAATTATTTAGGTTAGTTCAGTCTCATGCGATATCCTCTAGAGGATATGTATTAAATATTGTCATAAATAAATGGATGTGTGAATGTTTCTATGTATGGTACGCGAAAACTACCGAACCTAATTATAATTACAAAATAAGGCGTAAATTCTTAAACAAACGTAAAATAATTCGATACAACTCCATGAAAACATTGACTTTTCTAACGTTAGCATAAGATAAACGTCGAAACTATCAGTCTGAATTCACGACAATAACTCATACTAAGGATAATGCTGTTCATCAATACAAATATTTATATTCATTACAATTTTATATAAAAATATTCAATAAAACTGTATTCGCTTAATAACAACCTCGACTGGTTATCACACACGCCATCACCATTGTTCGTTCACCTTGTACAGGGACGGGCGGAGTCACGGGAAGGAAGTTATGCGAAAATTACAAATAAAGGATTATACACACATATATATGAAAAAAGTTATAGTATATTTGAATTATTAGGTACGTCTATGCTGTTAGTTGCAACCAACAGTCATTTAGTGTCTGTTCAGTATATATTTTTAAATCCGTCCCCGAACAAACATTATTCGAACAGCTCCGTCTGTTTAACGTGGCTGACCCAGATATTAATGATTGCTGTCATTATGACTCAAGGTTTCGTACTGATTTATGTAAACAGAGTTAGTGGCAGCTATTAGATTAATGACGTTTTAAAATACTTTTCTATATCGCGGACGGTACTTTTCATTGGTAAAGGAGTATAAAGGTAATAAGGAAAATGTCTTATATGTGTAGCAAGGTTTTATTTCGTGTGTAGATTGGACCCCAGCTTCCGAGGGAAAGGTCTGTGCGAGCTGATGACCAAACCGATAGAAGCCTTCGACCTCCGACAGGACTTCGTGGAAGATAAGGATTACGATTTCTACGAAGTGGACAGGAACAGTTTGGAACCTTACTGCCCGGAAACACTAAGGGGGCCGGGGCTCTTACATTCTGGTTACCTGTCATCCAAGAACAAGTTGACGTCTCAGGACCAGTGGCGGGACAGGAACTGGTCGGCTCACGATCACAGGACGTACAACAGGTTCTTTGACGAGAAGTCTCATAACAGACGGTATGAAGACCAGCCTTACATACCGTACAAGATTGGTGAGTGTGGCAAAACGATTGATTAGAACTCACACTAACAACATTTACCTGAATACAAATACTGCACTCACATTATTATACTGTGCGGTGAGCTTGTGTAGCATGGTGAAGTTATTAATAAAATATTGTTATAGTAAAAGTGAGTTTCTTTTACCTTCTATGATAGATTATAATAAATAAAAAAAAAACATTGTTGGAATAAATATGTCGAAGTTTAAATACGCCTGTCAGAATTTAAAAGCAAAGACGACGTTTTACAGATTGTTGGGATAAATTTTATTGGTTGTGCAAAATAATATATGTCTCATTGAATAAAAACTACGACAAAAAATACATTTAAATAAAAACACCACAAAAATGGTTGTGTTATTTTTTTTATTAAACAATTAATTTAAAAAACAGAAATTCATTTTTTAATTATAGTTAATACTTAATGTTCACAGACCGACGAAATAAATTTTCCAACTTAGTATATTCTCTATAAAAATACTATAAGTATATAAAACAATGAATTCTAGGTATAAGCAGAACTGAAGACGAGAAAAATAGTTGGGGGAAGTATGGCGGCTCTTACGGTGTAGATAACTATTACAAGGATAGAAACGATTACCACAAATCAATAAGCCACTGGGGGCTCAAAGAACACGGCGAGGAGTATCAGAGGGAGGACAGCTCCACCTACAACAGTCTGAGCAGAAACCACGAGCAGGAGTTCAACTACTACAGTCTGAGGCGCCACGGAGAGGAACACCTGGGTTACGGCTATGGCACCTGGAAGAAAGGCAGGTGGAACAACTCCGGCAACTTCTGGAGAGACGACACGCCCACTAAGATAGAATATGATGAAGAAGACAATGTTAAAGGTAAATTAAACTATAGCAAAAGGAACAATCAGCCTCATGATGTGTTGTCTTGGAAGTGTGTAAAAATAAACATATTCGTACCTATAGGTTCGAGTCCTGGTCGTATTGTAGTCTAATGAAGGCAAACTAAAACGAAAAGTTTTTCTGATTGTACATACGCTTACCACCAGTAACAGCGTCATTACATACGAAGCGTTTGCAGTTTGTCACTAAGTAAACCACGTTAATACTATAATGTGTGTAGTTTGGTTTAGGTAATTTGGTTTAGGTAAGCTAACTGTGTTCGGGCTCTAGCACTGTTACTGGCTTTAATTTAAAAATCAAATAAAATAACCCAGGAATTAGGAGAAAAAGTAATAAAATGGACAGAAACAGTCTCTCATTTAACTTAATAACTGTTATCTGGTAATTTTGATTGTGAATCTGGCCCTACTTCAATTCAATTATTTCTTTATTGGCATAAATTTTTAGGACGTTTTCATCTCGTCCGCCCGTGAGCACGGTTGCTGCAAAGTAACCGAAACGTATGTAGTATGTAGTGAGCAGTTAACACTCGAAAGCCTTAGATATCATGAAATAACGTAGCTCTCGGATACTTCCAATATTTGACCTTCTGTACTAATCTCGATCAGACCAGATAAGAGCCTAGCAAATAATACAGAAGCGAAGTTCTTCAACTGTTCTCGGGACAGTCTCAGGTCACATTACGCTTCGAGTGTTGAACTCATAGACGTGCTCACACGCTGCCACCAACAGTGTTATAACGAATTAACTTCAAAGGCTCCCTACGACTCGTGGGGGTTCACCGCCTGAGTTGTGTCTCAGCAGGGTATGTATCGTTTTATTGTCGTGTACCAGATTGTTCGTCCCGCCGTCGGCCGGGCATGTCCCTGGGAGTGGGCGCGGTGAGACGGTCCCTGGCCGCCAGGACGGTGGTGGACTGTGAGGCCGCCTGCTTCGGAGAGAGGAACTTCAAATGTGTTTCGTACAGCTACAGGTTAGGGTTGCATGAGCTTTGGTGGACTCGGATGGTCTATGGTGGAAGACTCACAAACAGCTAAATAATTTGTTTGTATGGACCTCATTTGTTTTGTATAAAGAAGGTCGATTAGTATCGTCGAAGCGACATCCTTGCAGGTACTCGAGTTCGCCAGGCTCTGACAACTGTTTCCTGAGCGAGAGACCCTACAAGGGCCTGGAGATGTCCGCGGACAGCAGCTCGGACGTGTACGCCATGCCGCTGCATCACGACTGCCTCACCATCAGCACCAAGCCCTGGGTCGAGAGCGGTGAGATGGCTGTTTGAAACATTATTATCCTCCCTTTATACTGAATACATATGGATGTTTGTTCCGCCAAATATCGGAAACATCTAGACCTATCCCGATGGGACTTTCACTGGCAAATAGATTATGTGATAAAGAGTGACATGGAGTATGTTATTTATAAAAAAATACTTATCATATATTATTAAAGTCGGGGAATTTGTAAGGAACAGTTATTTTTACAATCAGCTTCATTCAATTTGAAATTGACAAAAATTTAACTAAGGAATCCTGGTCTTAGTTAAGAATCACATCGTATGATGATGGAGGCATCTCCTCCTCCTCCTCTGTTCTCAAATTCCTCTCAAATAAAGTGTAATAACCGTGAATGTGTCAGAGCTGGTTGTTCTGTAGAGTGTTTCTGGCACGTCCGGTCGGGCGCCGCCCTGAGTCGGGCCTCGGTCCGCTCGTCGCTGACCGTCAGCGGTCTGGGCGCCTGCGAGGCGGAGTGTATCAGGGCCCACGGCTTCTTCTGCAGAGGATTCAGCTTCAGGTTGGTTGGCTCGTTCTGAGCACACACGAGGAAGGTTCAGTGTGAACCAAACGTATCGACTGACTTCACGGAAACTAAATGTATTTCAATATGTAAATGTATAACTTAGTATTATTAATATGTAAATACCGATAGTTTATTCGTAAAAACTTCTTCAGACTATTTATATAGATATATTTCTTCTATTTTGCTTTAATTTATTCCATAACTATCTCCACACTTCTGCGACCTGCCTCCAGGTTCGATCCTCCCACAATAGGCGATGACCTCGAGAACTGTCTGCTGACGTCATCACCTCCCACCACCCTGGACCTCTCGCGCGGTCTGACTCCCAACAAGCACGAGCTGTACTCCCGCGGGAACTACGGCCGGGGATGTGAGCCCGCGCTCTATGACGACGCTGAACATGAACCGCGTGAGTACTGAAAGAGATATTATTTGTTTTATAAAATTATATCCGCCTTACTGTTGATGTTGGCCGAATATACAGAACACTGATTTGGTTTTAGCACGAGACTCTGACAGTTACTGTTCCGACAGATGTCAGATGTCAAACGTCAAATGTCAAATGACATTTTGAACGTCAGGTGTCAGATGTCAAGTGTGAATATTTCAATATAAATAGTCAACCGTCTTTATGCCTATTTATGTTGTCTTCCATGGAAATGTTATTTTGTGCAAAGTTTCTATTCGTGCTTTATGTCAATGACCTACGAACTACGAAGTAACTCTTAGCACTCCTCTAGCGTTGACTTCACAGTCACATCTGCCTACTTATACAGTACTTTATTTATTATTATTTACTAACTAGATATAAGCAGTCCGTTCAAGTCCAGTTCGCAGACCACGTCTGTTCAATATATGCAGATTACAAATTATGACTTAATCAATACGAATGGTTGCTTGCATTAAAATTAATAACATATTTTCGTTTGATCGCCAACTATAGGTGCGCTCTAATACTGTCAGTTGAACGGAGCACAATACACTCCTATATTAATAATTATATGTATAAATGTTGGCGAAAATAATCTCGGTTCAGTACGCTTACCCCAGGTTTACATCAACACACTACACACAGAGCGTTAATAGTTTATCATTCAGGAATCCTGACATAACATAGTAATTACGTAAGTTATTGAACGGGAAACGTGAAACGGTCCGTATGTAGTGCGTCGATGGAAACCGGTTGTAAGCGGAACAGAGCGATATAAAATCTATGAAATTACACGATACGGTAGCTTTCATAGAGAAATGTTTCGTTTAAGAGTGGGTACAGACGCGGGAAATGAGCTGAGTTTCACCATATTCAAATGAAAGTTAAGCATCTCGGATATGTACCACTCATATTACTCGCCTTCACTCAACACTGTGTCTATACTCTATAGCATATAATAATAGTGCAGTATTTTTACTATTATAATTCTAATAAAAATTATATTTCTATATTTAGTCAATAGTTTTATCGCTTTCGTTATAGTAAACACATCTGTTTCGTTTAAACAAAAGAAATATATAACGTATTTGTACTAACAAAATCTATAAGACTTCCTTTTCATGATGTTTCACTATACACGGTGGCTGTAACACTGATGTTAATCGTATTTTTGTGTTTTTATCAATCAAATTCCGAATCGATTCTGTTACTGAATCGATTATTATGAACCTTGTATATATTTAACTTAACGTTGAAAAGCAACATAGTATAGCAGTGGACTTTCCAATCATTTGGCGTTGAATCAAAGACTCGGTTAAAATCTAGTATTCAAATGAGATCTGAGACCTTCGCGTGGTCATTAAATAAACCTAATTTTTTCGGATTACAATTGTCAGATGACAAATACTAAGACCCACTGACGGACAGTTTCCCCTCGTCTGTCCGTGATCACGAGTGACACGTCGGGAGTATGTAGTTTAAAATAATAAAATAACCCGTAGTAATCCGAACATTTTATTTAGAAGAGGGTAGTATAGCAGTGGAGAGTAGATTTATGAATCAAAAACTCTCTATATAGTGTAGTGATACAAATTTTTCGTCAATATCCTGGTGTTGTCTGTGTTATGAGTGGAGGAACGTCTTCCTCAGAGTGTTACCTCCAGTACGTGGAGTCGGCCCGCCTCAGCCGCGGCGCGGTCCGCGGCCGAGCGCGCACCTCAGACGAGAGAGCGTGCGGTCGAGCCTGCACCGACGCCCCCTTCAAGTGTCTCAGCTTCTCGTACACGTTAGTATTGAACTGTAGATATGTCTTTCTGTGATCCAGTGCCGGATTCCCCAGGATGATGTAGGAGTTCGAGTCCTGTTTGGATAAATATGTATTGACACATACATCTAGACCTGGACAACAGCGGAACGGGATCTAATAAGAAACAAGTATAGAAGCTGATTGTTAAGGACGGATACCGCTATTTTACCGATTCGTATAGTTCTTACAGATGGATGGACGTTTGTTACTCTATCACATAAAAACCGCTGAGCTGATTTTGATAAAACTTCACAGTAATATAGGTTAATTGTCAGAATAACATATAGGCTATAATTTATCCAAGAATCACTTGTAGTTCCCGCGGAAGGAACCCATAATAGTTGTACTGCGTATGTCGTCAAGTGACACACTACAAATTTATAACTTCAGAAGCAACGCTCCCCCTGACAAGGACAACTGTCTGCTGTCAGAGATCCGTCTCTTCGATTTGCATCGCGGCGTCGACTACGAACACTCCACAGACGACTTGCTGTTCGCCTTCGACCTGTTCAACGGACAGTGCTGGAGGAAGATCCACGGGAAAAATGAATATGAGTAAGTTACGCGAATAAACTAAGTGATTTACTCAGAAAAAAATACTTTGCAGTTGATCTTAAATAGTTTCTTGAGCGAAACATTTTTGTATGTAACCAATATTCAGTTAAAATTCCAATATGATCTCCATCAGAGTTCCGACACTTGAAGTGCCGCATCCCATACAGACAGAAGAGAGTTATCCCTTTACATCCGGTCCAGACGCGCCACCTTCAGGTAAAGGCACCTAGCAGTTGATTACTTTAATTCGTATTAAAAATATTTATGTTATATATCCTTTGTTTCAGAAACTTATATAACTAGCTCGGGTCCGAGTGGTCCGCCAGCTCACAAACCGTACATAATAGAAGCCGACTTTAAACCCGGCTCTAAACCATACCTTGAAAGTGGAGAGAGCGATAGACCCTTTGAATACCCGGAACCAGGCTATAAACCGTATTATAAACCGTATAGACCAGATTATGAACCAGAGAAACCTGACATAGGTCATAGACCTAGACCGAGTGGACCAGAACTGACACCACCTTATGGTTCAAATCCATCATATGATGGTGGTTCATCCATCACTCACTCCAGTGGGACCTTAATAAGTCAGTCAAGTGGTGCGTCATACGGCTCTTCAAGCAACTTCGCTGGCGGTTCATCGTATGCTGGCCATGAATCACATGTCGGTTCAGATCACAGTTCCTCCGCATACGGCGGTTCCGCCAGTAATTCTAACTATGGTTCTGCAAGTAACTCTGGCTATGGGTCAGTAAGTAACTCAAACTATGGTTCTTCGAGTGGTACAGGTTATGGCTCTTCAAGTAACTCCAATTATGGCTCTTCAAGTGGCTCAGGATACGGTTCCGCCAGTAACTCCAACTATGGTTCTGCAAGTGGATCAGGCTATGGCTCCTCAAGTAACTCAAACTACGGTGCCTCAACTGGTACAGGTTACGGCTCATCAAGTTACTCAAATTATGGTTCCTCAAGTGGTTCAGGCTATGATGCATTAAGTAACTCCCACTATGGTTCTGTGAGCGGCTCAGGCTATGGGTCATCCAGTAATTTAAACCACGGTTCCTCGAGTGGGGCAGGTTACGGTTCAGTGAGTGGCTCCAGCCATTACTCATCCAGCGGTTCAAGCTATGGAGCCTCAAGTGGTGCAGCGTATGGTTCATATGCTGGATCAGACTACGGGTCCTCGGGAGGTATGGCAGGAACTCGTCCTCGTCCTAATCCTGTCCAAAGTGCTCATCGTCCTCACAGACCAGGCAGACCGGGAGACAGAGGCGATGACAGCCGTGAGTGTGACCTTTACTATATATTTATAACTATTTATGTAAAATTCTATCAAAAATGATAATGAATATGTTCAATGATTGATTCAGTGTCCTTGTCGTGGCGTCATTATACCGTGTCCGGGTTCCCGTGTCGGCGCGGCACCGCGTGCGAGAGGAATGTGATAGCGGGCCACTGGGCGTGCGAGCCGGAGGGGGGAGAGATCGGTTCGTATTGATCACATAAAGAAAAATCAATTGATAACTTCTTTTGTAATTGAATTACAATAATTAATGACAGGTTCTTGGGATTACTGCTGCGCTCCCACACATAGGTGCGGATACAGCGAAGGGTTCCGGAAACCTTGGTGAGTTGCTATAACTATTTTTCACTTAACTTAATGCAAAACGAACTGTTCTTGTAGTCGGATGCTGCTAATGGCATTATACCTGATCATGATATCATCTATATAAAAAATGCAAATATTTATTACGTAATAACATATGATACAGTTAAATTAGATAAAAATAATATATTTTTTATCGGAAATAGGTGTTATGTGGGTCCGGCGTCCGACCAATGGCGTCCGTGTAGTGAGAAGTACTATCCGTACCACCAACACAACGTTCCTCACCCCTCGCAGGGACACAGAGGTATTTGATGAAATACTGTTAATACATCAATAAACAAGCATAAAAATAATTGATATAATATATAAGTTTACAAATAAAGAAATTTCATACAAATCATCGTTAATATTTCATTATATATTAAATAGAGTCAGACCGCCCGCAAATAAATATACCTCAAGGCCAAAAGACGTACCCAGAGAGGGACAGACTTTCATCCGGCTATCTGTCCTCCGCTGATAGACGGTACTGGGATGACCTGTACGAGAATGGTCCTCGAGCTTATTACGATAAATATGGGAATCCTTTGCCAGGTGCGGTAGACTTTGATTACCTTATTGCCATTATGATAACAAACAAGATAATCAATATGTATTTGCGTTTCTCAGGCTTCTCGAAAGTACCAACGGAGAGCCGACCGCACATAAAATACGAACGTAACCCACCACGACCCGGTTCGGGACAGTGGGTGCCCGTCAATACTTTACCTGATGATGAGGTGCCTCCACCAGGTCTTGGCGTGCCAAGGTACTATTCTTTAATTCCTAGCTTATTATTTGATATTATCATAATGTAAACAAAATTAATATAAAAGTACTATATCTTTTTAGATACTGGCCAGTGGCATACTTACACAAAGGACCTCCGCCCAACATGACCTACTTCAAATTCAACGAAACCGAGAGAACGACTCGCTCGCCCCAGGAACACACGACCACTAACAGAGCGAGCGTCAACCAAATAGAAGCTAGGTCTGGAGACAGTCCGAGGACTGAGAAGAGAATTAATATCACGAACGACGACGCCGACTACCTCGACGTAACCACGACCAGAACCGCTGGGAACGAAACGCGGGAGAGCACGACGGAAAGAGAAGTTAAAAACGAGACAGACGCTGAAGAGTACAGAACCAACCCGAAACTAAACGGCGATTACATCAAAGGAATCGACGGGAAGTTGCACGACTTCACGACGTCGTTGGAGGTGTTCGATATAGACGACGTGAAGAACGATAAGCTGGCCCACCTGAGAGCCGCGGAGGCTGAGGAGAAGCAGATAGAAGCCATCGGCAGGCTCCTGGCCGCGAGGCGAGCGAAGATAGTCGTGGACAAGACGTCGCAGAGGAATCTGGAAGATAAGAACATTGCGCTCGACAAAGATTTCATGGATTTCAATTTCGGCAACAAATTCCCGGTCGAAAGGCGAGGAGTCGTCCAGAGAGTTTCCAAAGACGAGATCGAGAACAGAGACAAGAGTTTGGAAGTCAGCGAGACGACCTTCGTTAGACCACCGAGGGTTCTGAGCACCACGGAGAATATAAGGAAAGCAGTCGTCAACGGAAAGGTCTACTACGAGGCCTCGCTCCGCAGTCAGAGGGACCTGTACACCAACTCCACGAGGAGGCCCAAGAACCTGCGAGAGACGAGGACCCTCCCCACCAACAACAAGAAGAGAACGAGGAACACGAACCCCGTGCGACGAGCGAAGAGAGTGTACAGGAAGAGATACAACCCGGAGGAAGTGAGGAAGAGATTGTTAGAGAGAGAGAGGAACAAGAACATGAGGGACTCGCGCTAATGATGACGAACAACGACGATATTAACAACAGTGCGATCACCACAAGCACACTACACATGCAGAGTTAACAGTCCTCCACACGTTACGCGCGAACGTATAGTAAGCGTACAGAAAATATCCGCCGTCTCCATTGAGTTACTACTTCATATACTGTCTCGAGCGTCACAAAACACACACACGGATACAGAATAGTTATAGTGAATATTAAGATATCTTTAAAGATAAAGTTGGTGCTAAAAGATAATGTAAAAGATACATATAAGATAAGTTTAAGCACTTCCTCACGCAACTTTGTCAGTTTGACCCTAACGTGACTTTCGGTTGGACTGACGACCTTCACGTGAGGGACGTGTTATAAGTTATATCAGGAATTCATGTTACCATACATAATACGATTAAATAAATATTTTGTAACGAAGTTATTGTTTTAGTTTAAAATATGAATTAAATTATACATCTCCTTTCCTTACCAAGAAAACACCGTGTCAGCTGTCCCTGGCAGGGCTGCCGGGGCTAGTAAAATATGTTCCGAGCCGGCTGCGGAAGGTCATTATAATAAGTTTCCAATTCAACGGTGACGTGCCTCCGAGGGGAATGTCAGTCCGTCCGTCACGGCTCCTGGGGGACTTGCGTCATCACACCCGGGTTACAGCCTCCTGAGAAACTTTCCACTTGCACCAGGAAGCTAATCGACATTTAATAAACACTTCAAAGCTATAACTTTGTTTTTTTTATTGATTCCAAAAAAGGGGGAGATTTTAATTATGATCTTTTTTGACGGGATAATGTTATAGTGGTGTCAGGAAACCAGGAACTGGTGATGACATTAAATGAAATTAAAGAGACATTATAATAACTGCTCTCCGAGGTTTTGTAGACTAACTCCCTGTCGGGCAGGGTGCGAATATTCAATAGTTTAGAATATTTATTACTACCTACAGAGACTCCCGATTGTTCATTTAAGAAATTTCCTGTTGTTTTTATCTTAAATTAATAACCTAGAAAATCATTTAATCAATCAAACATATGTATCAAAAATAATTCTTTGGTAAATCCAGGAATATTTGCTAGTCTACTAAATTATCTCAAGCATTGGATGTATTGATGTAGGCACACGAGTAACAGTAGACGGTGAAAGCATCGCCGCGGGAGCGCACTAGTGTGAGCGACCCGACGACCCGCAGCTTTCATGTGCCCCGACTGAGACAATATCAGGCAAATGACATTCGATATGGGTTGACCTTTAACAGTGAAAGTCCGACCTTATTACGCGTTGAAATCACTCGCTTCAATTAGTTTCACGCTAACATAACTTATACCTTATATTTCGAAAATTAAAATCCGTCTCACGAGTGTAAATTAAAATGTATTTTGTTTCCGTGTTGTAGTTCAAATTATATTTTAGGCGTGTGAAGTGATGTTTCGTAAGAAAATATTGTTATACTAGTTTTTGACCGCGACTTCGTCCGCGTAAATTTCAGGATTAGTAACATATAACTTTTACCCGTGACTTGTACTTTCTACGTATGTTTGAATTGTGCCGAGATGGGATGAGGCCATACTAAGTGTGATTGTCATAGGTTAGGTTAGATTAATAAATTTTAAGAAGAATATAGGTTACTGCAATACATTTTTATATACGATGTTTTTTGTTTTTCCTTCCTTGGCCAGGAAAGTAATTTTTCCCATGGGATTGCGTTGTTTTCCCGCGGTCAAAAGTAACTCATGTCCTTTCTTAAGTCTCAAACTATCTCCTTACCAAATTTAATTTAAATCTGTTCAGTAGTTTAGGCGTAAAAGCGATCGGCCCACCTGAATTTTCCCATAGAAATGCGTCATTTTTCCGGGGTAAAAAGTAGCCTATGTCCTTTCTCGGGTATCAAAATATCTCCATACCAAATTTCGTGCAAATTGGTTCAGTAGTTTAGGCGTGATTGAGTAACATACAGACAGACAGACAGTCAGACAGAGTTACTTTCGCATTTATAATATTAGTATGGATATAAAACAGTGTTGCCACCGGGAGTATTACGACGCCAGGGATCCCTCGGGAGCTTGAGCGGTCACATCACTACTTGTGCTTCCTGTTCTACATAATTAATTCGGTTTTTTCCGAACCATCCGGACAAGTGTCTCATGTTACGCTCCCGAGGCCGTGACAACAGCACTCCAACCGATATTGATTCCGTATCAAATACACGCGAACGGCGAAAGTTACTTTCACTGTAATACAGCTAACAATTATTTATATGACTTTCGGTTCAATGAACCCTGGTTGGGGAACGACCGAAAATACTGATATCATGAGATCGGCTTAGCTGGTCAATACCAGAACCCAAGTGTATGCTTCGAAAACATTTTCAAGGTATATGGATAGTGTTTCCTGTGTTAATATAGAAAAATAGTCCACACGTAAAATAACTATATATGAAATAGACATTACGTATCCTTTATAAAGAGTTGTGTTTTAAAAACTCCATTTCCGTGTATATGTTGGGAATACTTCATGTTATGTACATGTCTATTGGAACGACGACCTGGACGTCAGGTGGTCACAGAATCATTCTTCTCTTAAATCGCTTAATGCTCGTAACTTGAATCAACGTGACGTTTAACAAAAATGAATTAATAAAATCACCTTCAATTGTTTTAAATTATGCGAATTACATTAATTTTTTTTATTTTGTAACACAACAGACTTAAAGATATGATTTTTTCATTGTAATAGTAAAGCGAGTTCTCTATTAATATAGCGATGAACATTAAATACTATTTAGTTTGCTACATTGACAACAGATGGCGCTCTAATTAATTTGCCTTTGTGTTGCTTATAGTACCTTATTGTACTCAATCGCTTAGTTAGCTATTTGGTTGTCAAGGAATAAATAAAAGTAGTTTGCTTATCGCTTGTAATATTATCAATTTGCTATTAAAATACCTCAAAAATCACTAAGGTATTATCTGAGATTCGCTAAACTAACAGACAAACTAAACTTGTATTATAAAAAAAACGTTTTAGCTTACCTTACATATAATACTTTATTATTTATACGTATAATAATAATTTAACATGTTACCGGTTAAGAATAAATATGTTATTTGTTGGAATTAGTCAAAAAATCTCTAAAATAGAACAAAATTTTACAATTAAAAACAACAATATTATAAGTTCATGTCACTTTAAAACATTATATATATATATATATATATATATATATATATATGCTAGCATTTTTTATAACACGTTGTAACAGATAAAATCAATCAATCAATGTATCTCATAACACTTACTCCGTGTTTTACGTAAGACAGTTTAAACTGTGAAACTGTCAATTAAAATGCATTTACACGGTTAAATTTAACTGATTCGAGTTACTCTCTATTGTTATGTGATGATCGACACGACTGACGACCGACGAGCGGGGACACGGAAGGCTTAGACTAAACTCAGGCTTGACGAAATGTGCTGAAGGAAAAGAACATTTAATGTAAAAAAAAATATCTCCAAGTATGTCTTTACATATATAATTCTTGTGAAAAAGTTTTGTATGATTTTTTTGTATACATTTGTGTGGTTGATGCCCCAGCCCGGCAGATGGCGCTGCAGTCGTTATCTAGGTTATTTAAATGAAAATCTATATGTATTTTTTTAACACTATTTACACATTCCTCTCTAGTCTCTGGGTTCAACTCTGATGTTCAAGCTGACCGAGCCGCGGGCAAAATCTAGTACATATTATGTAATATTTCGGTATTTATGTATAATAACGTATTCAAGAAAATATAAATGTTCCCGTACAACGAGTTTGTACAAAACTACACACGGACAGTATCTAGTATCTGTATCATACACATTCATTGACATCATGAGTGACATTGAGTGAGTGAGTGAGTGAGTGACATAACATTTCAATGCTAATATCACCTGTATATATTACTCTATAATTTACGAGGATTCACGATTGATGAACGGTAAACGCTGCGTGTGTAGTGCGCGGAGGCCGACCCGGTGTAAGGCTGTGAGTCGAGGAGTTTCCCTCGTTCCATATCATGAGGTATTGGAAAGCTTTCGAGCTTCTGCTCGAGGTCAGCGGTTCGCGGATTTCTCTCAACACCTGACCAGCATACTTATGACGCGATGAGGGGAAAACTAGAGATAGCTCGTGTTGGTATTTAATAACTGCCAACGAGCTCGGTCTGAACTATCACATATTACGAATACGGACAGAAAATTTTAAATGTGAATATTAATTTAAAATTTTCGAACGATTTATTTCTATAGGTTATATCTACACTAACATGCTCAGTGACCAACAAGACTAACAACTTAGCCTCAAATCACCCAAAAACATACGAACGGTCACCTCACCGAGCGTCCTGAATGGCAAACGTGTCCAATAAAATTAAAATAATTAACACGTGTAAAACGCTACTGTTGGTATTTCCCTTGATACATATAAATGTCTATTTAAGTCTATTCTTTACATATATATGTCTGTAAAATTTTCTTATTTTTCGAAATTTTTAGGTCAAATCTGTCTCCGAACGTGTAATTCTTTTCAACGATGCCCACCAGCGATCTTCCTCAATCAGCATTACCTTGGTAAATACCGATAGCAAAAAAAAAATATAATGAAATATTTTTATTACGTGAATTGTAAAGATTGATTGAATATCATCTAACAGGTTCATATTAGGGAGATCACGTGCAAGGGATTGTACGTTTTATGCTAATGCTATAGAGTTGAAATTTTAATAAAATTATATATTTTTTTTGTTAACGCCGTCTAAACTTTCTATTGTGTCGAGTGATGGCCGAACAGTTTTATCGATAAATGAGATGTCGATCATTTATGATGTCTTCACGATAAGTTTATTACTTGTATTAACATATATATATATATTTTAATTATTAATATTATTTAAGGGATAGTATATTGTTCTGGTATATAATTCTAGTTTGATCATTGCTGAATCGATCCCATAGTCGGGTCATTGCCCCTTGTCCCTGTAATTCGTTTAACTCGCCTCCCTGTTCCGCTTCATTAATCTCTACATATAAAGTGAAGTTTGTCCGTTATTCTAAATATATACGCATTCGTCATAACAAGAAAATATATCAATATCAGCGTCATAAGTTCGATTGAGATTTATTTATTAAATATGTCAATAATATATGATTTAACAAAACAACATTAATATCACAGAGTTTGTGTTTTGAAGATCATTTATCTTGATTCTCGGAGGATCAGACACAACCTACCACCGGTTTAGAGCGACTGCAGATAAATATTATCAATCTCCCTCAGCTTTTACATGTTATGGATATAGGCTACGTTTTCAGTAGTTAATTTAAAGCATTTATATAATGAGAATAACTTTGACATAGTTCTATTAATATTAAACAATTCTTTAGCAATGCATTATTATATAGAATCTATTTATGATATTTTCCATTCAAATCAAACGAACTCACTTTCTTTTTAAATAAAAAATGATGAGTTTTATTTTTTTGTCGTTGTTGGATGTAACACTTTATTCATTAACAGTTATATTTTCGAAAAACAGGCTTATATTATTTAGTAATATGTTAATTTATTTGTATTTCATTTAAAACGACCGTTTTTCGCAATGGTTTAATGTGAAATTAATACGTCTGCCTGGGAAAGACTCGCGGATTGTTTTTATTAAGTCCAATTAATATTTTGTCTGTCATTACGTCGAACTAAAGCGTTACAAAATATTTTATTTGTACTTCACAAAACAGTGAAATATGAATTCACGGAATATTGTGGCATTCACCGTTATAATCAATACCATAAGATACCGTATTCAAATCAGCAAATCTAATTTAGATCTTGTAAATATCTATCGACATTTCCCCCTCACTAGAACCTATCTTAACCTTCAAGCGAAAGTCTAGTAACTCCAGACGGATTCATTTCGAAGACAAACTACAGCTTGTTTTGTTTAATGTGTAAATAAAACTACGTGTAGTGAGAAACGACGGAAACTCAGAACTATAAATAATATATATATGTAAATACTTTTTAATAAGAAAAGATTTTTGTAACCGTTGCTGTTTTTTGTTCGTCGCCTATTTAATTTGTGACACATTAAAAAAAAATGCTCATAGGATTAGTTCTTTATGAAAGAGAAAGCAAAGAATTTCTAAAAATTTGTCATCCCTATAAACAATTAAAAGCAATAACTTCGTATATACGTACTTTTGTTTACTTTTTTATATATTTTTTTCAGTATTTATTTAATTATTAATTATTTTCAATATCATTTCATCAATGGTCAAGTGAGACCATATCTTCCGTCCCTCTCTAACATTCTCTGTCTCACAATTTCTCATTTCACCGTTCACTTGTTTAGCGATTCGCTAATCATAAATACGAGAGTTATGCTGTTAATTATGTTCATCAAAAAGCAACCTTATTAAAATTTAAATAAGTTTGTTTTTTCTTTGTCTGAGTGTTGATAGTTGAGATCTTTTTCTATTGTGTTATACGTAATGTGTGTTGTTAACGCGGCGAAGTTGGTCAGTCGGCTAGTGGGTTCCCGACCGTGACGGAGGACGGACGTCTCTAGGAACAAGAAAATGCCGCGGTTATCGTGTTTTATAAGAACTTTGTGATTTACAAATTATATTAATTGTGACTTTAAATATTGTTATAGTCAAAATGACGTCTTATAGATGTGTGGTGTGGTGTCTGTTGATTGTGTTAGTTGTGGACATTACACCAGTTATTAGTTATGGGAATGCGAGAGGTAATTATTTATTTACAATTTTATTAATAATAAATAAAAATACACTATTTTATAAACATATGTAGGTTAGATAGAAAGTGTCATTATGAAACTATAAAATGCCTTACTTTGCGAAACATCAGATGTTTTGTCATAATTAAATTTGATAAACAATTTTCAATAAAACTAAGGTATTTAGAATAATAAAATATTGTGAAAATAGTTTTTCTACATTAACTATTGCAGGAAATTGTTTGAGTAAAATATTAAGAAAATAAAAGTAAATCAGGTCATTTTTCAGTTGAATTAAAAAACTTGTTAATAAGACGTCCGACCGCTCGTAACAGATTCACAGGAACGGTAAATAATAAATATAACATTAATTATTATATTTAAACGGAATTCATAAAAAAATAATATTGATGTAAGTATTTAAGAAAATAAGACTCTAAGAATATTTTTTTATTTAAGTCAACTGAACTACTATGATTCATTAGTCAAATGAGAGACTTTAAAATTATTAATATTAATATTATTTCTTTTTATATAAATATGGTTTTTCAAGTTTTACTATAATACAATATATGTAAGATGAGGCTGTTCCTTGAGCGGTGGAGTGATGGACCGGTTTCAATGAGGTTACCATTAATTAATAAGCCGCGGGTTCGAGTCCTGTTATATTGACCGAAGCTAATAAATATTCGTAAATGTAAGAATTTAAGTTAAACAATTTTTTAAGTGTTTAAATATTTTGTAAAGATTAAAACATATCGCTCCCCGAAAGATAACGGTTAATGTCATTATCTTGAATTTTTAAAAGGAAATATTGAGACGGCGTCCATTAAAAGTGATTTTGAAAAAATTCCTTCAAAATTGCTTTATTTTAAACTTGTTTTGTTTGCTATTATGAAAACGGACACTCACTAGACACTTTCATGATTATTCGCTTAATATTAATATAATGTATGTAATATAAAAAAATTGGCGCGAATGTCAAAATTACAACGCCATTTTGTAGGACGAGATCAACGAAGTACAAGTTAGAAAGTAAACAAGAAAGTGAAATTTGAAATGATTGTTATTTGTCTGTTTGATGTGTTCGTCTGTTTGTGTGTTAGGACTTACTTTTTACATACATATGGTCATTTATTGGTCATTCGTGTTATGAAGTTTTTTATACTTATGTAAAACATGTCACGTCATACCTACATTGGACGCCGGCTTTCTCCAATCCATCAGGTGGGTGGATTATTACCCAATTTTTCTCACGTTCTGTTCTGCTAGAAAAAGTACTTAGTAGAAATAAACATCTCAAGATATCTCGTATATATCGTCATACGACCATAATTCATTATTTCGTGTTCAATAGTAGAATAGAAATGTTATTTCGTTTAACATTTAGTGACACATTGAGGAATGTTGACTCATTTATATATTATATATAAGTTTGTGTGTGTTATATATATATAGTATGTTATATATTTTGCATAAAATTATATACAAACATGAGCTTCCTTTAGACATCAACTTTGTTTAAGTGTACGTTGTCCAGTTCGTGTAGGTAAATCTTTTTAAAAGCTATAAGTAGTTTTTATTGTAGAAGACAATGAGTTAAATTGATTTTAACTGTTGTATTGCATAAGATGTATTCCTTTTTATTTTTTTATTGATTAGTTTTCATCGGTTATGTACACACGACGTTTCGTGTCCATTTCTTTATCCAACCTAACACAGTAATATTTCCTTTTCTCCTCGCCGGATTTGTCATGTTCATTAATGTCGTTACCATATTAACTATGATGATCATTACATATAAGTATTCAACGATTTTAAACGTCTTTGAGATTTATACGAACAGAATATACAGCGTTACATTAATTAAATATAAATCTAATTTCTCTAAAAAAAAATTACCTAATTTATAAAGGAATCAAACTAAATACATAACACAACACAGAGCAACTTAACTTAAAAAAAAGTCATCGAAGATAATGTTTGAAGCTATGAAAGAAAATAATGATTTTATATGTAAAGTATAAATTTCCTAAATATAATAGGAATTAGTTAGTTAAATTGTCAGTAAGGTTACCACTGAGTCACATCACGAAATACGGACTGTTTTTGGTTAGATAGAGAGGAGCTTGGACGGTGTAGGTGAGCGTTTAATGCGTTAGATAGGGACGCCTTTAACCTGCACCTGGGTCGCAAGTCCTAGGCACTGTTGAAGCCCTCTCCCTGCAACGATGGATCCGACACCCGCACGATGATCCCATTGAATGATGAAGTTTCGTCTCAGTTCCTCGTTCACGTGCGGTGATGTCGTTAGTTAAATAATAAAATACTTGTAACTGTACGATTTAGTTTGTCGAGTTTAGAGTAATGTTTTAAAACTCTGCACCACAGTTCGATATACAAAAATTTAAAATTAATTTGATCATAACATTATATATTTTAGAATAACATTATAATAAATAAATAAATTAGGTATGTGTATTAATATGTACAGAAAAAATTAAATCAAAATTTGCGAACATAAAAAAAATTATGTCAAATTAAGAAAGTTCTGTAGCTAAAACGCCACAGACATACCAATATATATTTTCTTTAAAAAAATACCTATAATTAAATGAAACCAAAAATCAGTGTTCGTTATTGTTAAATAAAATATAATATGTTATACAAATAATATACGAAAAATTACTTAAATAACTTTGTTTATAATTAACTAGCTTATACCCGCGGTTTTGCTTCGTTTGTAACAAAGTTATATATTATCCGAGTATCAGCAAGTCAACATATCAGTGAACACGCAGCGGTTACAGAAAATATTTGTTTGTTGAAATCTCTAAAACTAGAGATTACCACCAAAATATATCGATAACTGTAATTAATCGATACGGTGATACACTCGATCAGCATCCGGAAGCCACACTTGACAATTGGAGCATGGGAGAGATGCATTCCACACGCTGCGTGCACACGGCAGCAGTCCCCGCACTCACACAGCCTAGAACCTCTACATCATCAGATAATGTTCCGAGAAATCCTGATCTGCTGGTCTGTCCGTAATCAACTGTATTATAGCTTTGGATATGCTTTCTATTCTCATTCTTAGTAAGAAAAATATTAGTTTCATTTATATGAATACTCGCGAAAGTCTTAGATCTCATAATGTGTACATATGTTTAAGTCTAGACTAGTTATCGTTTAAGTTCATCTCAAACTTAAAGCCTATTTTATAGCGTTTTCCTGTTAAATCTCAAACGAATGTGAGTTAATTTCTCGTTCCGAGAAAAAATTCAGTATATTATTTTTTTTATTATGATACCAACATTAATAAACCTAAAGAAAAGTTATCGCCATTTCTAAGGTTTTTTTAATTTTTATTTGGATAAGAGTTACCAAAAATTTTGTTTATCAATAAAAAAATTAATGTATTTACAACGCCTCTTATTAAATGTATATTTTTAAGTAGAAAAACTTCAAATTAAGTATGTCATTCCGCAAAAAAATTCCAGTTGACTCAATCACTATGACTATATCTTTATAAAATTTTTATCAGAATCGATTCAGTAGAACGTGATCAATATCAAACACACAAACATACAATCATCTAATTGAAGACGCTATCGTATTTTAATAACAAGTTTTCTCCTTGATTTCCTCTCGTTTGAACTGCAAGTTTGATCGTCAACATAAAACTGACAGTATCTAAGTAACAACAACCTCCAAAAACACGATATACTGTGTACTCATTAAAATAACTTTAAGGTCATTAACGGAGTCTCTACAGTATCAACAAAGACAATTTCTAATAATATTTACAATTAGTGGTGTTCTTAAAAACTATCGTGTGGCCGAGCCTATCGGTATCGATAGTTTCTGTGCTGGAATTAATTAACGTGTGAATACAAAGCTAAAGCAAATAATTCCACTTTTTCTACATAACTGTGTCTCGTGAAGTAGCTCAGTGGTTTATTGGAGTTGTGGTTATAACACTGTTAAAGACAACAGCTCGGATGTAACTGTTCATATTAAACGTGTAATAAAGATATTTTTTATATATATGTGATAATAATTTAAATTAACGACACGCGAAACTATATAAAATATCATATAGGATTCTCGAAATAAATCAGTTTAATTATAACCAACTAACTAACTAAATGTTCTATGATATTTCGAGTTAGTCGTAGTAAGGTGACTCTATCCCGGAGTAGTTAGTATCGTCTCTATCGGGTTACAGTTAATGGGCGCAACCTGAGCCGCGGAACCCGAAATCAAAAGTGACTTTCACTTATGATGACATCACTCTTAGTCATTTCACTGGAATTCCAAGGTATCTGAGAAAGTGACCACAATTTGCAACGAGTTAATACTGTTACCGTTTCTCCGACAGCACTTCAAAGTTTCCATCGTGACTTTTACTTTAAAATTACTTTTCGGTTATCAATTATGATTGCTGTTGGTGATTATCATGCAAATCATGCGCAGTATGCAAGTTAAAATGTGTGTGACTTGCAAACGTTTTTGCTTGTATGTTCATCAACATCATCAGAAATTGTACATCACTAGGGTCATGGTCTCGACTCCATAGGATCAGCTCGTGGCCCGTGCTCCGCACATTAACATCTCCTAGGATCCGGTGGTGACCTCACTAAGTGGAATAGTAAAAAGTACTCCAACAACGATCTACTTTCTCTCGGAGATGCCTCATGTTAAATTCATGCTGTCCAGAATCAAGGATAACCAGCGCTCTGAATAATAAGAAAACTATGACGGTGAAGAATGCGGACATCTTTGAGAGATTTTTTGGGGATGGTGGAACCCTTGGAGAAGTAGTCTATTGTGTGGAGCGATAGTTTGCTTATATACAGTTGAACTACAAATTAATATATATATATATATATATATATTTAAGAGAGAAAAATAATATAAAAAAAAATATTTTTACATATGCAAATAGCAAACCAATAGTCTTGAATGTAAAACTATCTTCTGTCTTTAACATATTTTTATTATACACAATAACTGAATTCGTAAGCCTATAACGGGGGCACGTTAGTATGTCGTCTATATAGTAAGCCGGCTGTTTGTCTGTCACGGAAGCGGGGATCCGCGTCGTGAATAACAAACGCATCAAAATCGGACCAGCACATCACACACAACTTTCTTTTCCTCTTTTTGGTGTCAATTTAAATTTAATTGCTTTAATTAAATTGGCTTTAAATTTCTGGCATAAACAAAACATTGTCTCACCAATAATGTATATTAATTCCGTTTAATATAAAACAATTGCACTATTACTTCAAACATTTTCTTACCAATTATTGTCAAAACGTAAAATATAATTGAAATCTACTGCATTATAAAATACATCTACCAGCGCCTATTTATCTCGCATTTAATTAATTTACCTAATTGCATAAATAACAGATTTAAATTGCTAATGTATCAACGGTTATTTTATGTTAATAATATAGGTTATGGACAGAATATAAGAAGATTGTTTATTTTATATAACGTGGGTATATATCTTTTTTTTCAGAAGACAGAAAACTGTTTGGCGGTTACAAAATAACACCGTCGTATTGTAAGGCAAGCAGAGCGGCGAGGCACAACCGGGGTAACACTATATGCATGTTCAACCACGAGTGTGTTCGAAGAGGTGGTGAAGTGGTCGGTTCCTGTATGGACGGCTTCCTGTTTGGGGCGTGCTGCCAGTTACCTTCCAGCAGTCAGTCACATATACCAAAAGGACCCGGTGTTGTTATGACGAGCTACATAGACTATCCGGATGCAGAAGCAGAAACTGACGATTACGACGCTGAACATCTAAGCGCTTATCATAACAGCTTCAAACCTGTAGTGACGCCGGGATATAAGCCTAGTAGTAGCGTTTCGACGTCCACTGTGAGGTCTGAGTCAGACGCGAGCACGGAGATTCACCAAGCTGAAATAATATCCGAAGGTCTCACCCAAATCACAAACACCTTACTAAGTACGCCGCCCAAGGAGGACAGTTTCATATACATAAAGCCTCAAGGAGTCTACACACACAGCACGATCAGTCACCCGGTCGCCGATACTATTCTGTTCCACAAGAACGGTTCGATGGTTGACGACATAGCGAGACCATCAGATTTCAACGTACAAATATCTTCAATGCAAACCAAACCCACCGTGTCGCCGAGCACGAGTTCGGTTTCGTCTCCCGGTATAATAGTTTCGTCGACGCACAGACCTATATTCAAACCGAAGCCGAATAACAAAGTATCGACAAAACGGCCGACCACCGACAACTATGTCATGGTTCAGACGGTCACCAAAGACGCTCAGAAGGTTCCGGAGCTGTCTTCGATTAACAGCATCATACAGATGCTCAATGACAGTACTCCGAGTCTTAGTGATGATGTAAGTTCACCCTCTTCGATCGATGTCATGGAAACTAAATCCTCGCCGAGCCCTTCCACAGTCACTCCAGTGTTGTACAGCAGCAGTTACCCTATTTACACAACCGGACACTACGTCACTTTAAAACCATCTTCATTTATAAGTAGCGTCTCACCGATAGCTGGTACAAAGAAACCGTTAACAACTAAAAAACCGTACATTACAATAAACACCACACCGAACAGTGCGGGAGGAAAGCCGTCGAAGCCTTATAATTCTTCTCCCAGACCAAACCAATCAACCAGTCAGGCTATCGAAGCTTTCAATAACTATCCAACCGATCCGCAAGACTTTGGACAATCAATCACCACATTCAGCTATGTGAGTTCAACGACAACTTTGAAACCAACGTCCACGACCAGAAAACCGCCTTCGACGAGTTACGTAACCGGATCGAAACCCTTAAGAAGACCAGCTACTCCGCCGACGAGTTTCGTATCTTCCTATGAAGCTGCATCAGACACTTTCTCGAGTGTGACCCCAACCGTTATAGTGCTAAATGGACTCAGCACAAAACCAGAATCCTCATCAGAGGATACGGAATTTGTTGAAATATCACAGGAGCCCTTCAAGAAACCAGTCAGCCAAATTACTGTAAACAACCATATAGAATCTACAAACAATATCTACATGGGTAAACCGCCGCAGACGTACGATCAACCGAAGCCTTCGAGACCATCTTCTCCTACCGTTGTCATAACCCCTAAACCCTCACCAACCACGCCCTATCCCATCAAAGGGTCAACTCGTCCCGTTCCAATCACACCGAACGTGCCTCTCTACGATTCCTACCCAGACTTCTCACCGACAACGACCTCTAAAACAGAAATGCAGACCTCTCCCGATGACCTCATAAACTTCCCTCCCGTCAGGAATCCTCTCCTCAACGCGACGGGATCCAACCCTGCTCTGTATAACACGAGCGTAGCCATTGACAACGACTTAGATATTTTACACGACGTAGACTTCTCGACGCCGACCTGGCAGGACGACGAGAAGCTGAGCGAGAAAATGAACTTATTCGTTAACAAGATCGTCGGCAGCCTTCAGGGCTCGTTCCAGGATCTTCACGACATAGTTGTGTTGGATAAGAAACCCAGTTCCACACTGAACCGTGACAAAACGACAACCGCCAAGCCGCCGAAGAAAACCGTGCCAACAAGAAAACCTGTCACCACCAAGAAACCTTTGAGAGTGTCTACCACGTCCAAGAAGCCTCCGGTGAAGACGACGAAGAAGCCGCTCAAGACCACCACCGTCCCCAAGAAACCCACCACGATCACCACTCAGACGCCCACCACCACCGTTATAACCACGACCACAACCAAAAAGCCGGTAAGAGATACAAATCGATCGAACTTAACAATGAAACATGACGTCTCCATGACATCGCTTAGTCATTGGCCTGTTAAAATTTTGTTTCCAGGTGACCACCACCAAGAAACCCATCAAGAGAGTGACCACCAGCCTCGTCACCACCGTCACAGAACAGTACGATGACGTCACTACCGAGGGATACTCAGAGCCTATCGATTACAACGACAAGAATTGTAAGTTATAAATTACCATCATAACAGTTGAGTTACTTTTCCATAATTATTTTTATTTATCTCATAGTTTTCACTTCTAAACCTATGTGGGTACAAATGTATTTTATATAGCACTTAAAGATAATCTAACATAACTTGGTCTTTTTTCGTCAATAACATACAGAGTAACGTTGCTTTAAAAGCATATTCCGTTAAGAAAGTCTCTGGTCTGTACAAGTTAGGCTCTGATGAAGATCTCTCGCCATACGAGCAACTTGATGAATCGTGTGTATTGAGATGTGAGTGTATCGTGCGCAGTGTGCGGCGTGCGGCCGCTGATGAAGTCCGGTCGCATCGTGGGCGGCAAGAACGCCAGGTTCGGGGAGTGGCCCTGGCAGGTGTTGGTGCGCGAGTCCACGTGGCTGGGCCTGTTCACCAAGAACAAGTGTGGCGGAGTGCTCATCACCAACAGATTTGTGACCACGGCCGCGCATTGTCAACCCGGGTCAGTACTGCTCACATCACTCTAGTTGTAACAGTGGTTGCTGGTGTAGTAGTATTAGCGAGTCGTTATTTTGTTCATCAGATGTATAATAAACGATATAATAAACGTTCCAGGTTCCTGGCGTCGCTGGTGGCGGTGTTCGGCGAGAACGACATCTCCAGTGACTACGAGCCCAAGAGACCCGTCACCAAGAACGTGAGGAGAGTCATCGTGCACCGCCAGTACGACGCCGCCACCTTCGAGAACGACCTGGCGCTGCTAGAGCTCGACTCGCCCGTACAGTTCGCCGCGCATATAGGTGGGACGACACACACATACACAAACACACGCACACACACTCACACACGCACACACACACAACATTGCAGAAAACATATGTCCTATACGAATGATATAGATATCATATACTTTAGAAAGTAGGTGGTGTGACTTTATGATGCTGTCTGTATCGTACGTGAGCTGCCCTCCCGCCGACCCCTACTCGACCCTCCCTCGTAACGCGACATGTGACAGTGTATACAGATGCAGGCTATTCGTAATATATATGTGTTCTTATTAATTCCAGTTCCTATCTGCATGCCGCCTGATGACGCGGACTACACGGGCCGCGTGGCGACCGTCACTGGCTGGGGCAGGCTCCGGTACGGGGGCGGAGTCCCCGCGGTGCTGCAGGAGGTTCAGGTACGAGTATAGACGCAGGACACGCACTATCACTGAGACATTGTAGGTAGAGGGATGATACGGAACCGTCGTATAGACACTGGAGACGCTGGAGTCATAGAAAACAACGTCACACTCATAGAAGTTAACTTAAATTGTTAGTCATTATCGCCTGTGTCTGTACCTCAGATCTACCTCACGGTCACAACTGTTACATTAGTCGTAACTAACTTCCGTTTGTTCTCATATCTCCGTAATTTATGAGCAAGTTACTAACTTTATTGAAATAATTCCAGGTGCCGGTCATAGAGAACAGCGCGTGTCAGGAGATGTTCCACACGGCCGGTCACGCCAAGAAGATATTGAACTCGTTCATATGCGCTGGATACGCCAACGGGCAGAAGGACTCCTGTGAGGCGAGTACTGACAGACATACATACATACATGCTGCCTCAGAAAACTCCTAAACTTATGACATACATGTTGGTGGAATCGGTTTAGTGTAACATGTATTGGTCACCAGGAGATATACTAAGATACAAAAGAACATATATCTGTCTGTTTGTTCCGCGTAATTTCTGTAACGGCTGGATCTATTTCGATGGGAACTTGACTGGCGTATAGATAATGTAATCAGGAGTGATTTTAGCTTGTTCGGTTTGGTTTGGTCAGAAATTAATTGGTCACTAATGATTCCAGGGTGACAGCGGCGGGCCGCTGGTGCTGCAGCGCGACGACGGCAGGTGGCAGCTGGTGGGGACCGTGTCCCACGGGATAAAGTGCGCCGCGCCCTACCTGCCCGGCGTCTACATGAGGACGACGTACTACAAACCCTGGCTGAGATCGATCACCGGAGTTCGTTGACCCTGGTTTGGGCGAACCCAAGAAAATATCCAAAAAAAAAAACTTTAAGAACAAAAGTATTATTTACATATCCGACAGCCATAGTAGTTAAATTGGTCGCGACCGCGTCGGATAGCGAGCTCTCACCGGGACGTCGCGCTCAGTACACTAGGCTAATGTAAAACACGGTCTACTAAGATAATGCATTTATTTATTTAGTGTGTGTAAGATGTTATTTACTTATAAATATATTTAAGTTAAGCGTCCGTGCAATACGACCGACCTGCGGGTCGAGCACTGTAGGTGGCTGGAGGCGGGTAGGGTCGGTGAGATGCAGCCGAGTAAGATAAGTAATATAAGGAAGCTCAAATAGTTATGTTGATTAAAATTATGTTTTAATAAAATATACCAGACAGTTATGGTTGTATGTTACTTCAGCTTTATATGTGGGAGTTGAGCGGTGACGTCATCACAACTGACGTCACCGATGCCTTTCTTGTCGCCTGTCGTCCGAGTCTCGGGCTATTGAAGGTAAACTCATAACTCGTAGACGGTTCGACGAACCCATTACTTCAAGAGGTCCGACCTCAGCGACTGTTCGTAGTCCGTACCCGCGCCTCTATCGTACCAACCGACACTGGTAGAGGCTCCGCAGGTGGCTCCTGGTAATTACAACTACCCTCATTTGTTGATTATTCAAACAGCATGTATTGCGCCGGCGGAGGGTAGTTTTCAATTCAAACAACGTTTTGCTTCAATACACATATATTCATAAGGTTACAGTAACTTTCCAAACGTTTGCCAACATACAGTTAGTTAGTTGCCTACAACTATAAATAATTTATCATATATAGTTTTCAACGAGCGTACAATATTAATTAATTAAAACGTTATTGATGCGGCACAGCAGTTAATGTCACGGTTATATTAACTACAATACTTAACTAACGAAGCTAAACTACCCACTATAATATAATATATCTCAATTTCATCGTAAAATTTGAGCTGCTGCTGTATACAATACGAAAATAAAATAGAAAATACGTTTAACAAACAAGGTTGTGCTTCGAAGTTAACTTAACTTTTTATTTAAAATTAACCGAAAAATAAATCGATAAATTAAAAAAAAAAATCACCAAAAGGATGCACCGAGTTAGTTCGTATAATACCGGTTAAGACTAACTTGGGTTAGTTGGACTGACCAGTAAAGCGCGGAAACTTTCTTAGGACTTGGACATGTAGAGCTTCTATGAACAAAGATTACTAAGTGTCTCGCGGTGGGGTTACTTGTTGACGCCCTTGTAGTGAAGGCATTTCTTGCAAAACGCGTCAGCCCGCTGTTTGAGGCTCTGTGTGGCGACAGCTCGTCCTGGGTCAGGTTTGCAGTCCTCCGCGTCGAAGGGTCCCTCGCTGAACTGCTGTATGATCTGCTTAATGTAGCTCCCGGGTCCTTTGATGGTCAACTTGGCTTCGCCCGCTTCCTTACATTCCATATTGTTAGTGTCCATGAGGTCGAATGCCCTCGAGATCCGATCGCCGATTTTGAGCTCGGATACGTCGCGAGCGTCGAGAATGCTTTTAGAATCGGTCGGCGTGAGCGTGATCTCGTTGTTTTTGATGTCTACGGAGATGACCGCGTCGTCTAGCTTCAAATCGGTTTCGTCGACAGATTTCGACCTGAACTGTCTGGATGGAGTCATTGGTACTAGTAACTGGTTGGTGTCCGTGCAGGCGACTGGTTTTACGGTAGTGCTGGATACCACAGGTGATGAGATGGAACGGTCGGCGGGGCTGGATCCTGGAGACATAAGTAGTATAGCTGAACATTATTGAACGTTAAGACGTCGATGGTCCAGCATCAAACATTTGTATGACAAAGCCTGTACAACCACCCGCTATAGATTTAATTAATTACCTCAAAACTTCACGCCGATGGGATCGCTTTTGGGTCCTAAAATAAACCAAACGAATTAAAACCGACATAAAACATCCGGGACGATAAACATGGCCGGAGCTGAACAGAACCGAGGGTCGAGCGGAGACATGAGCCGAAGAACATATTGCATTGAGATAAAGTTGTTAGATGATGTCCCATCACCCAGAGGAAAGGTCATTCACCTACACGCGGGCGAGGGGTGGGGGGTTGTTATATAATTACCGTTGGGAGTCTCCTCCTTCTCCTCCGAGCACTGCGGCAGGGACTCCACCACCAGCTCCTGGAGCATGTCCATGTAGGAGTCCAGCGAGAACTTCTTCCCGCACGCCTTCATACCGCGGACGCGACGCCGCATTTCTAGTTTAGTATGGCGTTAGAAATGACGTACAGGGATTAGTGCTGTTGATTGTTATCAATAGATAAGGTGGAAGCTAAATGACGGAGCTGACAGCAGGGAAAATATATGTTAGTATGAGTTTCATTATAATATCATTGAAAATTAAATTTAATGATTATTTTTTTTAGGTTTCAAAACCGACACCAGATATGGGGTTATAGAAGCCATGCAATGTGTTTGTGTTACCAGGACTATCTTTGGGTTCCATTTTCAGCTCAGCGAAGGTCTGAGCGCAGGATGAGAGCAGTGACTCATAATCGCATATCGCTGCGTGAGTGCCGTTTACGATCTTTGGACTCATCGGACTGTTGGCTAGCAACAGGCTCGTCCCAAACGTAGCGTTCAGTTCGCGAGTTTCTGTTCCAAGCAGACAAGCAAATAGTTTAACTTAAACTATGAGCTGGTTGACTAGAACCTTCGCTCTGTAACTTCGAATGCCCATGATCGTATGAGACGAGATGATAGTTAGTTAAGCTCGAGTTAAAGTATTCAAGACCTATCAAACCCATCGTGTCTGAGACATTGATTCATTTACCTTTCAAAGAAATCCTCGGTTTCTTGGACACCACGATGTTTCCGTTTTCTGATCCAAACATTTCCTTCAGTATTTCGGACGCCACCGTCTTAATCTCTGTCCAGTCGTCTGAGGTGGGACATTTTAAGTTATAATTTGATTACCATAAAAAAATGAAATTCATTAAAATATGAGCATTTCCAACCGAGTATGTCCTGGTTGGTGGTTCTTTGGGAGGTGACGGTGAACCTGATGACGTAGACGCCCTTGAAACATGCCGGCACGGCGTGTAGGTAGCCGCGGGCGTTCAGGCGCTTCAGAAGGTACTCGGTGAGGGTGTTGTCTCCCTTGAGACGGAAAGCAACCATGCCTAGTAAGGAAAATATAAATTTACATAGGAAAATAGGCATCTATTTTTATTTTATTTCAAATCTATCACAAACAAAACGCAAACTGATTTTAATTTGTAACTCACCCAGATTCCGTGGTTGTGGTATTTCAAAACGTTGATCAGCTAGCACCAAGGCCTCAAACTTCTGAGCTAGACGGACGCTCTGGAATATTCATGTTTTCATCAGACTTAACACCAACAGCGATCACAGAAAATGTTTTTTACGTAATTTGTACAAAACTATCACAATCACTTTACCGAAGAAACTTGCTACATCTGCGGGGAAGCAGTTGGAACTGCTAAGCACTTGCTAGTAGGATGTAGGAAACTCCTGGATAGTGGTCAAAACACGCCTCGTCACGATGGGGTTTTAGAAATCATACGTGAAGCGGTTAGTCTTTCGGTAGCAAGACCGCAAAAAGAAATAACCACAAAACAGCGATCAATAGGTTTTGGGAGACAAGGCACTAGGGCTACAAAATAAAACGTCAAGCCTTACTCTATTATTAAAGCGGCTTCGGATTGGACATTAATGATGGACACGTATGAGAAGCAATATAAGATCCCAGAGGATATTTGTGCGACGGCGTCCAGACCGGACATAATTTTACATTCGCGAATTTTAAAGCGCGTTGCTATAAACATCCCCAAAGACCATCCCATCCACGTCAACAAGTATTACGAGCTCACTAACGAACTCACTAAGAATAGGTTCGTTGTAAATGGAAGTAGGAGCGAGAGGTATAACAGCCAAAACTATCTACAACCTGCTAAAAGACTTAGGCCTACCAAGAACTAACATCAGTTTATTCTTGGAACGTACGTCGAAGGCAGCCCTAGCAGGTACGTTTCAAATTTGGTTAGGTAGAGAGAGGAGCTTGAACAGTGGAGGCGAGCATTTAACGTTCGTTAGATTGGGGCTCCTTTAACCTACACCTGGGTCGCAACTCCCCGTCACTGTTGAAGCTTCTCTCCCTGCAACGCGATGGACCCGGCACCCGCACCGTGAATCCATGGAAGGCTGAGAGTTTTCGTCTCGTCTACAAACTCTGACCCACTGACCTCTCTTATGTGTTTCTGGAGGCCGCTCACTCCATAGTTCCTCAATACGAACCACAGCTTTAAAGCTCTGAACCGTCGACTGAGAGGTATCTGCCAATGCTGTAAGAAATAACGACATCAATACGGAAAAACAGATAGTTTTTGAAGCGGTTGACCCATGCTAGGAGTATATGTAGTTATATGTACACTATTGTTATCAAAGTTTATATTGGAATTCTAGTAGGTATTTGAGCTATCCCGACACCACGAGGACCGACACCGCGAGGACCGACACCCGTAAGCTAAGACATACGAGCGGCTCTTTCTTATCGGGGTTTTCCAACTGTATCTTATCAGCTACTGGCGCGTCCCGTGGTTTGATATCCTCGTCACTGTCGTCAGTGAGACTACTCTCCTCACTGGGCGGGTAACCCTCGTCACTTATAACACTGTCGTCATGCTCATCACCTTTGACGAGGATCTCGGTTTCGATTCTCCGCCTGGTGTTCGCGTGTTGAGAACCAACCTTTTATTTGTAAACAACGTTATTATGAAACAGCATTTATTTTAATAAAACTTTTTTGAGCTTTTAAAACTTTTTAAGGCTGTTAATAAGGTTGAGTACGTCACTTACCATGTAGTCGATAGCTTTGCCTGCAACGAATATTTTATATATTTAATAATGATCAATATGAAATAAAAAGATACTCTCAAGATTTAGTGACGTACCTGAATTTTCGTGTCTTAGATAAATAGGGTTCACGTTGAAGGTTCTGTGCAGAGCGTTACTGTCTCTGACCCTGGAAGAAAATATTTGAAAAGGTCAACAACTATTTAACCTTCACGAGGGGTACCAAAATGTATTAAGGGATATGAAAGACAGCGTCTCATTGGAGGGATCATTACCACATGCCGGTGCAGTCGAAGTTTACCATCAGCCACTTGGATGGATTGAAGGCGAAGGAATCCACCAGCTCGATCCCATCCAGCCAGTGTCTGAACAGTGGACATACGAAAGTATATGAGTTATACTTGAATTATAACGTGAAAGGTGTAACGTGTTGTTCCTTTAATAAAAAATACAAAGAAAAAACCGTGAATAGAGGAAAATTCCAATCATATTTATTTAACCTAATAATTCTACATAAGCTTTTAATTAAGCCAGTAGACCGTAATCATAACCCGAAGAAACTTATTCTAACTTGGTAAAAGTTCTCCAAAAAACGGTAAAATAATTTTAAAGCTCGCGTATAAGTCGATTTAATTCACATTACAAATTATTCTAGCATATTGTAAAGTAAGGTCATAGAACCTGTATTCGGGGCATATGAAAGCGCTCCCAGCATATGCAGCATCTACGTGCAGCCAGATGGAGTGCTGGTCACACACCGGGCCTATTTCCCGGAGATCGTCGAAGGCTACGGACCCTGTCGTACCGAGAGTGGCGCAAACCTGAACAGGGATTAATAATTTAATATACGAATCATTATATTTGTGTTTGAGTTTAACTAGATGGCAGAACTAAACCTTTTAAGTTCGATCTTAGGACTAAGATATTCTTTTGGTGTCTGGTTGGAAAATCCTCATGGAGCCCCACCGCCCTTAGGGAAGGGCGAAAGGGACTGTCAGACTCTTACTGACCAAAAACCAACCCGTGTTCCTCATGTACCCTTGTGTCAGAGGGGTGGGTATCGCCGATGCATTTGTTCCTACCCCCCGACAGGCATAAACCCACCAGATGGTAAGGCGGGCCCCGAGCCGGGCCGAGTGGTTTCCCGCAGCGTCTTAGGACTAAGAGTGTCTATATTTCTGTATCTATGATTACCCTTCTTCAGAAATGAAGTGTTCATCAAATTAATGAATTTGGGTGTATTTATTAATTAGGAACACTATACAAATGATATAGCATTTGGTGACGAAGATGGGACGATAACATTTAATGATATCTAAGAGTACCGCGAGCACTCACGTAAATGGAACTAAGTTTTTGGTATACTTTGCGTTTTTCATTACTCTATATCTACATCCCTACGTTTCGGTTCCTTAACCGTGATCACGGACAGACGAGATGAAAGTATCAGTCAGTGGTCAGTGAGTCTCGTCAATTTAAATTAATAATTATTTTTCACAAGTAAAAGTTTTATGATAATCTCAATACTTTTAATATTTGAATTAAAGTAGTTTTATCACATTATAAAATGAAAAAAAATAATAATTTAGTAATAAATCAGTTTTAAAACTCAATACTGTCGCGAGCTTCCCGTACGGCGTTAGTCACGTGTTAAGATATCATAATGAGGCCTTGAGGAGGATTAATACGGTTATCGGAGGCTGGAACCGTTTTGATGAGGAGACAACTTGATTAACTCGGGAGTCATGATGATTAGGAACACGACATACCTGCTACGAGGATGAGGGTCGAGGAAGGTGAGGGAGAAGGGTGTAGGGTATTGATGGCAGTGCAGGGTGGAGTCAAAGTATATTTACTTCAGATTCATACCAAAAATTTCGGTAAAAGTTTTGAACAGTCCTCTGGATATTGTATTCATTCTTTATTCAAGTGAAGTTATTTACCTACGATACTTTGTCCATACAAAGTATTGTATAAACTTAAAAGCGAAGTACATCCTTACCGGGGTTTTCGACAAAAAACGTCTACATTCTAGTTTTTCCTTAATATACTTATGTTGATAGAACAGTTAACTTAGCACAAGTTTGTATAGTCACACTACATACGAGACGTTTAAATTTTCTCATCCATTTAATTACGTTTTGTGCGAAGATTTATGAATGAAAAAAGCGCCTTCCGAATGCAGTGTGTTCATCTGCAACTGGTGGCGTATGTACTGTTCAGTACTAATTACAGTTGAATGTATAAAAATATAAGAGATTGCGGGAATCAGCATAAAAATCTATGCAAAAATTCTATTTTAAGAAGCCTTTTAATAACAGCGATGTTCCCAGACGTCAGGCTGCTTATGTTGACGTCCAACAAATTGCTCCCCGAGCGGAGCCTCTTAAACATTTCAATTTAAATTGTTTTAATTAACCTCAAGGGAAATATGTTAATACAGGAGTGACCATTTGTTGGGGAAATTCACAACGGGGATCATTTAAAAATATCAATTCATAACAACGAAGAAGTTCTGAATATATTTGTTTAATGATGCTCGGAAGGAATAGGTTGTGAGGCTTCCTGCTATACTTAATCGTCTTATGTAACTGAAATCGCCTTATTTTTTTTATTTAGTTGAAATTTTAATGGGACTTGAGTATTTTATTAATATATTATTAATATTGCAATTTAGTTATGACATTTGAAAAAAGGTTTATAAAATCTATTAGACAAAATACAGCAATTTTTTGGTTCAAAAACTACGTAAATAATTAAGATTATAAGAAAAAATCTATTTAAAAAAAGTTTGTATGGATATTGTACACGAAATAAATAAAAACTGAGATAATATTAAAAAAATATGGATACAAAATCGACTTACCCAAAACGGGACCAGTCCCTTGGCTTTGTCGTTGATGATGGCTTCCTCTAACTTGTCACCTCTCATGCACTGGTGCTCATCCGACTCTATGTAACGCATCCGCACCAGACCTGGTCACGACGCATTAAATATGCTATAACCTGATACTTCATTAAAGAAGGCACTGCCGCTGCACTCGTCAGCCATAGATCTTGGAACATTTAGAGTGCCACATAATAATAAAATGAAATATTTTTTTAAATCTTACCAATGAGTCCAGCCTTCTCCACTGAGGAATGTGCTTGGTCCGAGCAGTACGCTATCAAATGTCCGAGCAGTTCAGAAGACTGCATGTCAGGGTTGAGAGCCGATAGTTCCATCAGAGCCCTGGTGCGAGCAGCCAGCAGACTCACCAGGGTTGCCTCGCTTGCTGTAGTCTGTTACAAATCAATTAAATGTAATAATAAACAGACAAATAAAAAGTGCGATGGTATAAATTATTTGAAAATAATGCCTAGGATTTTTTCAACTAAATATTTCAATAAAACTATTATGAAATTTAACTTTCGAATCTTTCTTTAATGTTTTCTTGTTATATCAATCTATATTTCGGGGGTGATCGGTATGACGAGATGATGCTGCCTACTCTTGCGATTTATGCCGTCATAATGGTCAGGGTTTAAACTATCGCATCTCCCAGGAGCTACCCTCACGAGGCGCTCACCTGTATCACACCTCCTCCTTGGCTGTCGTTCTTTTCGTTGAGGAAGCACTCCGGCAGACCGAGGAGCTTCCCGAGCCAGTTCATCGCGATCGTCTCCAATTCTGTACCAGCTGGCGACGAGGCCTGGACGACATAATATTATATCAAACCTGAGTCTCGCTGCTCGACAACAATCTCATATAGTTAGCAGTAGGTTGTTTAGATACACTTAACTTACCCAGGTGAAGCAGAGAACGTTCATAGCACTGGAAAGCATTTCTCCCATGATTGATGGGTAAGAGGTCAACGCTGGGAAGTAGGCGTGCATGTGGGGACTCTGCCAGTGGACGATCTAGCCACACCACATGAACAATAAAGTATTATATACGGAAAGTCCAGACTAGAGCTATCATTTAGGAAATAGTTGCGTCAGAATCATTAAACATGAAATTGAATTGCCATAACTCCTTCCTTCAATTTGAGTTATCTCGTAATTCTTCTGTTAACCAAATAAGATATTTTTGCCTTTGAGTTAGTTCATGTATTTACCCCGGGCATGATGTGATCTTCGACGTCCTTGAAGATGTCGTCCCATTTCTCCGGCATCTCCGGCGCGTGGTCCGGGAGTCGTTTGTGGAGGTACCCTGGTTGTACGCCAGGGTACACCTTGTGGTCTCTGATGTTCTCCAGGTAATCCGCCATATAGTCCACCAGCTCTTTCGCTGGAGGATGTTGATTAGGACGTTGTCTTACTTAATAATTATCATTTGCAACACTTGATCGAGTAATATTGTTACATACAATACATTTTGTGTTCCGATTTTTGAGATTCCTTAATCATTTTTAGAAAAATATCTTCCCTAAATACTCTGCTGTACCATTTATATGCATACGTTAAAATTAATTTATTCCTCATATGTTAAAAGTTATTGTTATAACAGCAGAGAACGTGTGAAGATTGTTTTGAACTTACTAAAACTACTCTCAAAATATCTGTGTTCTCTTTAACCAACAAAACATAAATATACAACGAGAATCGAGCCTAAGAAAGCTTTTCATTCAAGCTATTCTGCTTTTAACATTAATCAATGTTGAGATAATAATTAAATTAGCAAATATAGAATGAAAATTCAACAACATAAGCGGGACTCGAACCCACAACCTTCTGAATATCGTTGTAGTTACTTTAAAAACAAAGAACAATGTGAAGCTATTTAATGTGCAAGGAAACAAATTTATGACGTCATTTCCGTTACATTTAAAACCTCTTTTCGTTTTACTCGTATTAAAAGACTAAACAAATTACTATTATATTCAATATAGCTCAGTTTAGTTGAATTTCCAATCAGTGAACTACGAATGCGCTTGTTCCGAACCTTGAGTGTGTTCTGATCCAATTAGTTGCGGAAAAAGATTTAATTCAATCAACTAAAGTCTCTGTCTTGTGTAAATTTAAATACCAATAGATTCCTTTATACGGAACCTAATTTTAATTAGGGATGCTTAATTAAGTGAAGTATTGAGGGAAAATATCAAAGTCTAGTTAAAGTCTAAGAGGACGAGTTCATGTTTCATAGTTACTGTGATTCTATAACTATATCTATATGTTTTACTTATTAACTTCATCCCCCCCCCTTCCGTGCCGACTAACAAACGGTTCGTGTGACATTCGTTAAACGATTGTTATATCAGTAATATTTAACTGAACTAACTACCGCGATCTTGTTAAGTTTCGAGTAACGCTTAACCCAAGTCCGAGTCCTCACACTACATAAACACCGTTCCAAGTTTTTCTTTCCTAAATCTTCGCACGTAGTACTATAAGTGATAAACTGCAAACTGTTCGTCGCCAACCCGTGTTAAAGGATCTGTGTTATGAACAGCACCTTCCAGCTTTAGGGTCTCATAACCTATAACTTCCAAATTCTTTTAAATTGCCTCCATATTGGACATCGAGAATTTAAACAGCTTTAATATTATATCGGCTTTAATGTATGTTGCTCGTGTTTATTGTGAAAGACGTGCTCGGATGTCCTGCGCGATGTGGAGGGATCATGGGATTGATCAAATAACTGTAAACGGCTCCGTCTGCGCTCTGTTATTGTTATTTTTATGGCTCGGTCGGGATTTGTCTTATTGATAATACACTGATACAGACACACACATCTCAGCGTCGTACAGATTCCACTGTCTTATTGAAAACTAAAACATTCACTAAACCTCCTAAATAAAAACGTTTTACGGATGCTGTGAGCTTTTTCTTGTTTTATATCTTCATGATCGACGTTTCGGTTCCTCCGCAGCGACCGTGATCACGGACAGACGAGACGAAAGTCACTTTCGGACAGATATACAATAATGAAAAACGCTAAATATCAAGTATACAAGCGAAAATTTCAGGACCTTCTAAACGAGAAAAACATCTGTGTGAAAGAGAACTACTCATTTTTTAAATCAAAAAAAGTTCTAGATTAATGTAAGGATCAAATTATTTCACAGAAACTTCAGATATTTTACGTACTATACAGGAAAATGTGATCATTATTGTCCATACAGACATGTCGGAATAACATTGAATATACAAAAAAGGTATATTAATATATATTTTTACTATCACATTATAATTCAACGAGACGCATTTAAAATCAAATCAATTAAATAGGCTTCAGACTAACATTGACATTTGAACTGGGGTGATACGCGGACTATTATTAGTGCCTATAACCAGCAATAACGAATCACTTAACCGACCTACAGCGCTACTGGCACTGAATATTATTACGCGTTATTATCAAGGTAACAGACGATTTGATTTTATGTATTTTAACTTAACATTAGTTACAAACAACTCTGTCGACGCGCGTCTTTACGCGACCACATATATATATGAAGATGAAGATGGTATATTGATTACCGAAATTAATAGGAAATTAAGATTTATAGCGACATTAAACGAAAAATAGCTACGTTAAATAAAGGTGAGTTAATTAAATCTGTATTAAGATGTATTGATAAGAATATACGTTAACTAACCTTTCACTCTGAACTCCTTGTGGTCCATGGCTGCGGTCCTGGAATGAAGATTCCTATTAACAATATAATCTAACACTCCTTTTGTCTGTGGTGTCGGTTAGGTTATAAGACTATTGTTTCGTCGTTACACGAATGAGGTATTGGATATTTGTACTGAAGTATATAGTAATATTAGTTTTTTAATGAACAAAATCTCTTTGTTTTTAAACGTTCTAAGAATTTAATTTGAATTTGGTTTGATTAAACATATTACTCGTCGTGTTCAGTGGGAGTGTAAGCTGTGGAAAATACTGTTTCGATTTTAATGTAATTTTAATATTATCAATTTGACTAATAGAGACAACAGATAATAGCGTAGTTTTTAAGTTATATACAGTCGCTAGTTTAGTTGGAACTTAAAAAAATATCATATCAATGTTTCTTATCTGAAGAATCTTTCATACTTAGTAATTGTACGAAAATAAATGAAATTTACAAACAAAAGTAGCTTCCATGAATGCGTATATCAAGAGGTCTAGAAAAGACATCACGAGCTGCTTATTTTTAACAACGGCTCTCATAATTGTATTTTATCTTTGTTTCCCTGAAGCCCGCGTGTCTGGTCAATGTTGACTTAAAATCTCATCGAGTAAGCGTCACCTTAGCCTTCCATCAATAACAGTTACAATTATTTACTGTGGAAGCAATATCAAATACTGTCAGATCGAATTGACAGCAGAAAACTCGGAGATTAATCACAAGACTTAGAAAATTATAACAAAAATAAGATTAAATAAGATAAAAAAATAAATAAAAATGAAAATGTGATATATTCGTAAAATTTTCCATAAACATATATATGTGATTTTTTTTAAATATGAGGTAAAAATAGTTAAGGTAATTTTTAAGGACCATATACATATGTCAATTTGAAATTCGGCCTGACACCATACATAATACAATAATCTCTGACAGCGATGCGAAGCCTTACTTGTGGATGCGTGCTCTAAATTGGTATTGATTTAGTTGCAAATGTGAAAAGAACATCTTCTTTGATCACCAATCCACGTAAAACTACGAATAATCAAATTATTTATGGAATTTGCTGGTGGAGAATAAATATCTCGATAGGTCTGTGGACGCAGGGGTCCAGGAGACAGGAGAAACGCGGAGAACAGGTCGCTAGGAACTCGTACTAAGATCATATCCAGCACCTTCAGGAGAAGCAGCCGGAAACACGAGTAAAAGTCATTCTGTTGGTTGTTATAGAAGTAATAAATTTGAAATGGCAACGAAGCGGTATTTCGTATCTGTGTAGACAGTCCGTTAAGATCTCATTTAAACTCAATTTCCGTAACTTTACAAAAAAACTATAAATGTATAGATAATTTGTCAAAGCTGTAACATCCGAGTCGCTATTGACAATAAGACGAAAAAAATATTTAGGAGTCACAAACAGTCAATATTAATTAATGTTATGAAAAACATTAAACATTACCCTCTTTTTTTTTGCTTCACTGCGACTAGATTTCATGATTTTTTTCTCTAAACTACACTTTGACTTATGTTAGATTTTTTTTTTGCTATTTTTCTTCATATTTTACGTTCGTTTTTTATTTTTTATTTTTTATAATGAATTTTAATTCAGAAATCATTAAATTAAAAATAGGTTTCGCACGAGGAACTTATAAATTATTAAATTGTTTTTGTTATATATTTCAAATTAAAATAAAATATGTCTCAGTTAAATAAAGTTTTAAGCAGCAAAACTTAAAATACTTTTTCTAATAAATATCTGAATCGAAGGTTTTTATAATTACTATTACAATTAAATTAAAATAAAATTATTTATTAAATACTTTTCGGATAGGACATTCATTAAAAAAAAATATTTTCAAAAAAAAAAAAAATTTTTCTCTTAAAATTATGAATAAAAAAATTATTACAGAACTTAGAACTTAAAGCTCTACTTACCTTAGCGAAAGTTGTTCTCAAACGAAAAAAATACAGGAAATATTGAATATATAATAGATGGGCAATGTTCGTCTGTCACTGAACCGCGGAGGAGCAGCGTAAAGCTTATATAGGGGAGGGCGACGACTACTCACTCCACAAGTCCGCCGACTGGTCGAGGGGTGAGTTTGATCACGAGCGGAGATGTCCGAGTACGTGTATCACTCGCTATACATACTCTTTACTGACAAACAAACGAGTAATTATAATAGAAACTAATAGGAAATAATAAAAATGTCAACCGTTAAGAAAAGTATTCAAATAATAAAACCGTAGTGAACTTTTAATTCAATATTAATAGATTGTATAACATATACAAGTATTTTTATTATTACTTTATCATGATATATAATATGTGACAAAAACGCTCCGCTCGTACACAGCGAACATAACCTAACATATATTTAATATTTTCCGGGTCGAGATCGTTTTTCAACAGAATATAACAGCAACATATTTAAAAGTTACAAAACTTTTTTGTGTCACTTAAATGTTCTACACTAGTTGCATCCCGCGGCGCCGCTTCCATCGACGATGCTGTTCTTAATCAATTAAAGTATTTTTAATTCAACTCAAACAAATTTTAACTATATTTTTATCTGTCATACCTTAATGTGTATTAAATACGATCCAGCCTTATTCACGTGTCAAAAGTCGTAATGCCCTTAGTAATTTCAGTTGATATCTGAGTCTCATTGATACTTCATCGTTCGGAAGCATTCCTTGTATGTTCTCGTGACAGATAGAATTTTCTCCCGAGTTTTTACGCCCAAATTTGAACATTACTGTTAAAGCCATAGGTGAGACACCCTGCGGTAACCCACAACAATTTCGTGTCCTCACACTACACACAAATCGTTCCTCGTTTCTAATTTAATAATTTACGTTAAGAGACGAGATCTCTCAGCGTTCCATGGATTCACCGTGTCGGTGCCGGGTCCACCGTTGCAGGGAGAGCTGCAACAGTGCCTGGGACTTGACTTCCATGTGTAAGTTTAAGGAGCCCCTGTCTAACGCAAACAATCTCTCAGTCGTTAAAACTGGTAACTCTCTGAAATGTGTCGAGTCAAACATGGAGTAAACATACAGGAGTATAGGGCCTGGGGAACAGTTAGATGTATTTAGAGACTTCACGTTTGTAAATCCTCGTTGTATACTAACTGACTGACTGATAGATATACTATACTGCACATAAAAGGTTATATGATTTTATTTTGTCGTTCACGAACAGGGTTTAATAGTATATTGTGCCCGTGATCACGGTCGCTGCAAAGTAACCGAAACGTCGGGAGTACGTAGTTAAAAAAAATAATAAAAAACGAGGAGTAAATCCGAAAATATTAGTTTTTATTGTTCAATATATAACAGCTTCAGTATCTTTTTTAGGATTACTTTAAAACTCGAAGATTTCGATCTAAATATTCTTGTTATGGAGAAAAAATTTATCCTTTTCCTATAAAAAGAGTTGAGTTATTAAATTAATTTATTTATAAATAGTATATCGATAGTCTCAAGTTTAATAATGTCATTATAAGTGGTACAAAACCAGAAGAAGTTGTTGAACGTGACCTACGGTGTGGTCCAGTATTGATCTAAGTGACCGTCGATGCGCTTATTATAAGTTTGAATCATCACACTACGAACGGAGCGTTAAAAGTTTTAAAGAATAAAAACTATCGAGTGTAACGTGGAACGCTTCGTATGTAGCGTGTAGTGCAGACTCAGAATAAACAATCGGATTCCGTGTGACAATAGTTGCTATTGTGTTACGTTCTTGGGTTCGATTATCGTGCGTGTCAGGTATGCTCTGTGTATTATAAATGCTCATGAACGGCCAGAGAAACTAATTGAGAGACACCTGTGTAATCAAAAAAAAATTTCCTTAATTATATATACGCTAGTGTTGTGTCTGAAAATTAAAAGTCAAGGTTCTATTTAAAGCGTTACGAGACGAGACAAACTATGGACGTGAAAGTATCGGTTCCAAATTATTTAATAATATTCATTATTTCAAGAGATTACTTTATATCCAGACAGTATTCCCTTATTTCTCATTTTAGTATTAATATTCAAAACCAAAAATACATTTTCGAAACGATTTAATTAAATAAAAACTATTCTATGCTAACAACGTCCCGAACTTATAGTAGCAACGTAAACTAAAAAAAAATACGATACTTACGTAAAAATAAACAAACAGATATAAATAAAAAAATTAACCTTATTTTCGAAAAGTGATCATAAAAATTTGTTTTTCTAGTTTCAAGTTAATTATTGAATATTACATAATAGTTATGATTAATTTAAAATACAGATGTTATCTTTATGTCCCAGCGACGACCACGTTAGATTGTGACATTTAACTTTTATAAACATTGTAGAGTTTTGCCAGGTGACGGCTACGGGTTTGATGCGTAGGTAATTTCATATCATTGGGACTACTTAACTTAACTTAATTTAAATGTAAGATAACTGGTAAGTAGCAACGAAAAATTAATGAAGTTTTGAAGTTTAGAGAGATGAATTGGGAGCTTAAAAGCTGTTCTTTATTCTTCTCAACACATCTTCAAATTAGTTATTTCACTCAAACACAGCCTTATGATAAATCTTTAAATTCTTTCAAATTCTCGGTAAAATTCCATCTCGACGTAAACATGACATAGTAATAACGTTAAGGTCTTTGGGCGCACTTAATTTATTTCAATATAATAAAAGCGGTTATACATTCGTTTGTATCAGACCTTATACATCAGATATATTAAAGAAATAATCTAATTCTGTTACGACAGTGACATTTTGAATACTCAGTAAGTCACAGTTCTGATGGTCGCGAGTGAATCTTTAAGTCGGACTGTGTCCCGAGGTCAGTATAAATCTCTACATACATGGGCTTTAGGGGGCGAAGATTTCAATGCGCCATAAAATCGGTTCCAGGCTTTACTAAAGTCAGGGAAGATAGTTTTAGCTTAATATTAGTTTCTAACTAAATACCGGCCGTACTAAGGTTTACACTTTCATAAAATGTTATACACGTGGGTTTGATATGGGGAAAATTTGAAAAATCGTGTCGGTACTGAATAAGAATTAAGGCAAGATTTAACATAGACTAAAACATATATATAAAATATATATAAATAAGTTTCATCTCATCTCATCTCATCCCAACTCATCTCTCATCTCATCTCAGGGAGTCATCTCAAGATTTCTAGTATTAAAGGAAAGTCATTATAATTTATATCGATTTTTTTTTAATATCTTCGATTATTTTGTAACCTCTATACTTTATATAAACTACTACGTCCTGACGATTGTTTTCGTAAAAAAAATAAGACGGAATTCTTAAACAAATATGAAATACTAATGTATTCAGTCGCAACATCATTAACAAATTAAATATTGTTAATCGTTCTTATTAATAACTCTATTAATATAGATAACAATCTGTCACTTCCTTTATACACTACTCAGGGCCGCTAACTACTCTCGTGCTGAATTCGAGACTAAAACGCGAGATATTACGTTCAATTTTAACTGTTTAATGTACGGTTAGTTTAACTTTTAGGCAGCAAGTTAGTAAAAATAAATGAATATAACGAATGTTCTTTAACAACATCTTGTTATAATCGTCTGATTGTTTGGAAATGAGAATATTTCTAAAGGAAGTGTTTTTTCATTGATCTTGTCGTTCTGCGTTAGGGAACATCACGACCACTCTATAAAAAGTCAAACGTTTTGTTTCGATTTTATTATTATTAAGTTATTTTTGCAAATGTCACGGAGTGTATAATGTGACGCAGATCGCTCTTTAAATGTTGTCAAAATAATATAATTCTGTTTTATATTTAAAGGGATAAGTTTTAATTTAAAAAAACTATATTATTGTCTTAATCAAGTCAGGATTATAGATGTTAGAGAGTACTCAGATCTAGTACTAATAAATTTAATTAAATTTAATGACTTTCTTTGTTGATTGATTAACAAATATATACTAAACTATATACTTATATAATGGAAGTAGAACCTTAGCGACACACAACCTCTTTTATCCAACACAAAGAATTCCATCTCAGCATGATGTTATAAGCTATTTAAATATTAAATATATATTAAGTAAGAAGCTGAGTTAAACGAAAAAACATTTAAAGTGACATTTAAGTAAAGCGCCATCTATTAACTAAAAAAGGCAGTTTATTAAAACACAGTTTCTTAATAGCGTCATCTATGGAAAAATACCCTTAAAATTGTATATATTTTTTATTATTCTGTTAGGAATATGATGATGGAAAGAAATTAAATTATAGATAATGTAATACATAATTTCAAGTAGTTTTTACTATCAAATGGTCAGCGGGTCTGGACTCTGGACGCAACGCTCCTCAAGGGTATACTAATTTATTATTTCAGAAAAACAAAAACGAGATTCATTACGATCTTTCTCTTTTCAAACTTCTCGCCCTAATCATTCTAATAACGACTGTTTCTAGTCGAAAATAACCAAAATCATGTTAGAAAAGGAGCAACTAGTATTCATCATATGGAAATAAAAACATTAAGGTTATATTTTATTTTATTATATTATTTGCAGATAAATTAACTTAAGTAAGGACTAAAAAAATAAATAAATAAAAATAACTCTAATTACCTATAGCTACAGTAAATGTTGCATCTCTATGAACGTGAACCACGTAGGGCCACAGGAACCGAGGGAAAATACTTCAAAGCGTCTCAGAGCGCTCGCTACAGTCTTAAGACATTTATATATTAATGAAATATAGTAAAGCTTTTAAATGAAATATAATCAGATAAAGGTAGTTAACACATTAAAATATATTTCGCTTACACATAGCTCTAGTTATTTATAACTATTATTGATTAATTTCTTTAATTTTAATTCAGTCTTAGAAGTTACACTGAGGTGTTAGTTTTAAAATGTGTAAACCAGCTTCCTGATCATCTCAGTGGATTCGTTTCGTCCGATGTTATCTATGAAGGCCATGGCTTTGCTCGCGTGATCTCTGTAAAGCATTCTCGTCTTGTCGATCGCGTCAGTTTTCAATATGTTAAACTTGAGATCCTCGTAGTCGACGTCGTTTACGTCGTTTTTTGCTTGATCGATAATTTTATATAAGTCCGGATTGCCCTCCAAAGCGAAGAGTACGGGAGCGCTGGCCAAGCAAAACTGACCCTTCTCGGATGTCAGTCTCTGGAGTTCAGTGGCAGCCTGCCAAGCTAAACCCACGTGGCAGCCGAAGTGATAAGCATAGTTCTGAATGTCTCTGTTCTGTTTGCCGATCAGCATGGCCGATTGGCAACCCCTGCCCAGGAGACTGACGCCATTGTAGACCGTTCTAGTGGTCCACTCCTTCCTCGGCTTCCCCAAAACATCGCTAGCCTCGATGGTGCTCGTATCGAATGATATATCCAACTCCTCGATCGTTTTCTTCGGTTTACCAGGCAGCGGCATGTTCTGCTCGTCTCGTTCCCCGAAAAATTCGCTCTCTGATAGATCTCGTAACGCCGTGGACACGATGTACAGGACATCCGGGTCCTTCAGGTTCGCCAACATCGAGTTCGCAGTCACGAGGAGGAAGTCGCCCAGGAGTATCGCGATTTTGTTACCAAATATTGCCGATTCAGTGCTTTTGGATCGCTTCGCAAAAGGAACGTTGACGATGCCTCTGTGGATGAGATGGCCTGTCCGCATCATCTCTGTGAGCTCCGCTAGTTGGCGCTGCTGGTTGTAGACGTGTTCGGGAGTCGTGGACGACTTCACCGACTTCGACAGCAGCGAGATGACCAGACCCCACGGTTGAAGGTTCTTCGTGTCTCCGTAGAGGACGTTCTTTGCTGTTTGCATCACGAGATGGTTGCTACCAACCTGGAAGCATAAGTTACGATTTTTAAACTTATTGATTGCTGAAATTTGATTCTACTGCTGGAAAAATGACGTATATATATGGACAAGTCCAAATTATCGCCAGAGAAATACTCATAGGCAATATTTCATGAAACTATTAATAGCATATAAGTTTAAAAAAAACTTTGCTATTAAAATATCATTGTATTGTCGGGATATAACGATTTGTATTAATAAAATGCTCTCCAAGCGACACGCGTTCCGCTCTATGTACTAGTTATCAGTGAAACCAGTGGAACATCACAACAGTTACACCTCCTTGGACTGCTATCAGACCGAATATACCTCAAGAATAAGACTTTTTTCTTATTCTTGGCAATACGTTACGATTTCTTCATAAAATTTTGAACAAAACAAAGAAAATAAATGAACAGAACAAAGAAAATAAATTATAAGGAACTATTAACATTAATTCTTCTTGTATGTTGTAAAAAATCGAATGAACAAAATTTTCACTGATAAGGTTGTATTTCATATTTTTTATAGGTAAGGTCAAAAGCTGATGGCGTGACGGTGATCATGGATGCAGGATGTTACTGAGATGTCATCGTGATGAGAATTACACAAAGAACGTGAAACAATCAGCAAAATATTAAAGAGCGTTGCAAATTACCGGACGACGGACGCGTCAGAAACACACCAGCAAAGAGTTTTTAATAACATTTATTATAGTTAGATATTAATTTATTTTTGTACTCATAAAATATTCAATTCAGTTAAATATACAGTTATGTGTTAGCGCCTCTTCTTACTCTCAGTGAGTCGTTTTACTGTAAGTTTGCATAACTAAACTAAATACGCTGAGCTTAAAGTTTGTTATTGGAAAACTTATCACAATAATGTATTTTTAGTACATTTAATACTTCATCTTATTTTCGTCCCGTCAGATATATTCGCTTCATTTACAAGTTCAGCTTACAAGTTTTTTTTTAAATTTCGAATACAAGACTTAAGGTTAACAAAGGTTTTCTGTCTACAATATAAATTACTTATAGTACGGTACGTAAAGGTACGATAAGACTTTAAAAAGTCAAACTAAGAACCGACAGTTTGCAAGTTTACTGTGAGGACGATACTAGAATCCTTAGTATGAATTTGTAACGTTAAAATTAAAATCCACACATTGGAAGATTTCTAAGCAGAAATCGACAATGATATTTAAAAAAAATTATGAATGCAAAACGTTGAAACTGTCGGTATCGTAATGTTAACCAGTACTAAGAGTAATAGACAGTTATATCCTTAAATACAGGTCTAAGTCAGGAATTGAACCTCAGACCGTTAAGCAGCTATACTAGCCAGCTTCACTACTCACGCTTACTGACAGACACAAACTTACTTTTATTTACTTACTTACTAACTGTTGGTGAAAAGTAACCGGAACGTCGGGATTATGTAGTTTTTAAAATAATGAAATTCGCGTAGTATATCCGAAATATATTAGTTTCATTTAAATATATAATCACACAGAGGCCGTCGCGTTAGTGAAACAAATTTTCTAAAAAAGGGAGCAGTTCGAGTCACTAATTAAATCATCTATCTGCCAGTGAAATTCCAATCGGAATCGTTCCAGCCGTTTCAGAGTTTAGCCGGAACAACGAGACAGATAGCACTTGTTAGTTTGATGCGTGTATATTCTACCAAATGTATTAATCAAAAGCTTTATTTTAATGTCACAAACAGACAGATAATTGTTGATATAGACAGAAGCATCACGAGCAGTAACCTCACGCGGTCGTTTACGCGTGAAAGTGAGTTCACGTTTTCTATTTAAATGGCGGTTAGAGTTAATTTTACTTCTTTATTTCATTATAATGAACTACATTTCAACGCGGTTCTCATTAAATAATTAAAAGGCTGTTTCTTAAAATTTTATATAAAATACATATAAATATATATAAATGTTTGTGTTAAGAGCGACGTATTTTATGAAAAATTTACTAAAAAAGTAATTATTTTTAAAAGTTAAAAAATAACAATTATATCAATAAATATAATAAGATTAAGAATATATAACTTACCAGCTTCCTTAAGTACAGAGCCAGGTTGGAGAACTCGTCGCTGAGGAGACATCTCAGGTTGATGAAGGAAGTGGGATAGCCGACAACTTTCTCCGCCTCGCGGATGATGTTGCTCCAGTTCGTGAAAGGTGGTCTCAGCAGTATCAGGATCTCATCCTTGGTGAAACTGGCCACTGTGGACTCCGGCCTGGTGTGGTGGAGGTAAGGCGTCGCTCGCCTCAACACACGAGTCAGTAGAGCCATCAGATTGTATCCTCCGACTAGCCGCAACGACGCTGTACTGGGACAAACTCACTCGGAGGCTCAGGGTTGCCGCTGTTAAGGTAATAATTAGCACATGACTATCGTGGTCACTTAGAACAGCCTAGTACGCAGTTAAATGTATTTAAAGTAATTACTATGTTGCACAACACACAGAGGTCGATGGTTACTATTAACGGAAAAAAATATTAACAAAAGTGTACAGAAAAACGGCTTTTATTAATAAATTAATTTACTTTATAATCGTCAATATTAATACACTATTTCAAGGTGATCGGAACAAGCTGGCAACACTACGGCGCACTTGACCGTGGAAAGTGGAATGCGTGTTTTACCCCTGGAGAAAAATAAATAACACAAATCTAACTTTTACTGGATCAAGACAAGCGATATTGAGCCTTCGTCCGCTGTAATAAGGTCTAAACTGTGACACAGATGCGACATTGAGAAGGTTTAACCGTCAGTTAAGTGGGATTCGATCTAATTTAATCTCAAGACTGTTGTAATAAGAATGATAATGTAATCCCCGGCCGTCGCCCGTCGACTGTCCGCTGTGGACGCGTTAGTTTTGTTATTGAACAAGCTTCGACCTTATTGTCACGTTGGAGTTTGGACTAGTTTGTATTTTTTGTTAAAAAATGTAGCTCAGACGTTTTGTGCTACTTCTAACAGTTCAATATTACACTTAAATATGATCTTTTAAGACACTTTTATTACGCTCTAAGTTATAAAACATTCGCTGTTAGAGGAATCGTGAAGTCGGGGTCGATTGAGATATACCTAGTAGGTTATTTGATCGTTATGTTATGTATTAAAGCTTGTTATGTATTAGAGCTTTTTAGCTAATAGCTGTTGTTAGTTTAAATTAAACTTAGACAGTATCCAGTGTTCCGTTCACGAAAGCACATTGATGCTATACGTGAAGAGTTGTGACAAACGGTAAACTGTTTGTGTTTAGTTCAACTTTGAAAACCCCTGGTAGATCTTTTGAGAGATTTTCTCTTTAATTATTTATAAAAATCGATAAAACCATGCTTTTTTTTCATTATCTAACGTTTTTCTTGTCACGCCGGACGGGATTATGAACTGTCTAAGAGCATTCATCTCACCCTGATGATGTAACTGATGGTATTGAGAAGAGTCATTCAATAGGTTCAGTAATTATGTCACTTTCAATACACAAACAAACATACATAACCCACCTCCTTATTGCTGCTATTCCTCAAGATTTAATCAGGTCGGTCATTCGTTTAGTTAAAATCATTTAACAATTGTAAAATTTATTTCCCAATAGTAAAAAACAATTCATATATTGCACATTATAAACAATTACATTAACATATTTAATATCTCACCAGACAAACAAAACACTTTAGGATGTACATAGAAATAAATCTGTATGCTAACTACGCGTTTGTAGTACACACTACATACGGAGCGTTTGTAGTTTTATAAATCGCACGTATATTGCATAGGTTATTCAATGTGAAATAAACGCTTTGTATGTTTTCATGAAGCAAATTTGTGGTAAGTATACAGAGTAAGTAGAAGTACTCATATTTAAAACAGAAATGCCATGGCCTTAACTATGAAGACGACGGTCAGTGCTGAGTACCACAACGAGAGCACAAGAAAAGTTGTGCAATTAGAATAATAAAAAATCACAAATTATCCATGTGAAGGTGCGAGTTCCTACGAACACTACATACGGACAGTTAGCAGTTTTTCACTTATAAATATTCCCACATGAATTAAATCTATCACTTCTCCCTGTTCATTTAATTTGACAAATAAATCTTGTAGTAGGACCTGATGTAAGTTACTCATCCTGTGAGTAACGTTAAGTACTGCCAGATGTTAATCTATTACTCTAAATCTTGTCAACAGCAAGTTCAATCAGAGTATTAGTATGGATCATGTGTTTTTAACTTTCCCTATCTCTCCGTGGAAGTATCTCGTCAGCGGCCATTGTATGTGGTAGGAGGTCAACGCCAGGAGAGCTATCGACACAAGTATTAAGGGAAAGTATACAGTCCCATAGAACAAGGAGAAAATAGGGTAGATCCAAATACCCTTCTCGACGTAAGTGTACGCTAACCTGGAAGAAGATTTAGTGTTAGTCATTTAAACTCCAATCATATAGAGCTGAGGCAAAAACATTCACCCGCTCTCAATCATTATGAACAACAATATTACGACAGACAGAGGATAGTAGAGATAAAGAGATCCATTCCTATAGATATTTATTAATTTGTCTGCTTCCGTCTCTCTCAGTCACTGCACCGATTTTAATGATCCTTTTTATTAAAGGACTTGAAAGATGGTGTCGCGACGATCTTCATCAGTTGAATTTCGCCAGGAATTTAGTTTATATTGAAAAACGACTTATTCCAGATTCTTGAATAAGCAACTTGGAATAACTCACTTACAAATACTTTCAAGATCAAACACAGCGTGTGTTCAATGTACAAATATAAATAGTTCTTCAACAAAACCAAAATAATTACAATTATTTTAATTGACCAGAAAATAAAATACTGATTTGTAACTACGAATTATAAAAAAAACTTTCAACTCACACGAGAAGGTAGAGTATGAAGTGGAAGGCCAAGTGTATGATATTCTTTCTATGAGATCTCGGCACAGCTCTTGGTCGGCAGGCGACTTCCAGGATAACGATAGGCAAGATGGCGGTGTGCATCACGTGGTTGGAGAGGCTAGTGAGGACCTGGTCCACGAAGCTTGGATAGATCAGACTCCTGTCGTAGAAGTATAGGCTCCAGAAAAACGTCACCACCACCTGAGCGTTATGATTAATCATAAACATATTTGACTCCTGGCAACTCACCTCAAATAACGTGACTGATTTTGTTATATATTATTTATCTTTTATTATCTGGATGAGCTCTCCGTGTGTATTTGTCGAGGCTAAAAAAAGTAAGTACTTCAAATTTACGGTCCCTTAAACGTCAGAAATCCACGCAAGCTAGCAGACCAGAGGAGATGGCATAGCTAGAAAACTGACCAATAAGGTTATCATTCTAAACCCTGTCGAAATCTTTCTATTGTTCTCTAGAGTCTAGACCATCATACTCTAGACCACATAAATGTACATATGTGCGTGTACCAGAAAATATTCAGGCGTCCAATTGTGACGGGACCCGTATTGTAGCCGGCGGCCTGCACTCCATACATATAAGTACGCACTCAGTACCCTACACATAAAACAGCTACACCTAAATTGTTTCATTCCTACTTCCATAACTCACAAATCGCTCAACACGAGGGTACATGGATATTTAAGAACGCATTTGATTCATGTTTTGGTGACAGCGCCATCTATCCAAAGTGAACAGAAACAGTTTCGACAGTCAACGCGACCGTAAGCTGATGATTTTATAAGAAAGAATATTATTTTATAAAAATGTTTTTTTTTTATTTTATTTAATGCAGACTTTGAGGACGATGCAACTATTTCAGCGATCGCAAATTTTTTCGATACTATTTTTATTTTTTAGTTGGATTTGCCTAAGTTTCGTTTCAAAAGCATTTTAAGCCCAATTTATGCACTATATTCAGCCGACTTTGCCTATACACGCTTTGAAGACAGTTCATCACATCTAGTGTTGTCCTCCGGCGTGAAATGTTAAAGTCAAATATAGGTGTATCTGCATATCGACGAAATAAGTTCGGGTCGAGCTGAATACACTGCTCAAAATCATACATCGGTCGCTTAGTTTGGTCCACGGTGAGTTTGGAAGGTCTATTTCGAACACAGTTTCAGCAGATTCAAATATTCATTGATGACACAATGAGCAGAAAGATCACCTGCCAGAAGCTTGAGCTGAGAGGTGATAGAGCGATCGTAATGGCCAATAAATAAATACTTATTCGATGGAACCTTTTTGACTCTTTTGCCTTTATTGCGAAGTAAACTTAATGTTAAAATATAAATTTCATTTTTATGTGACTGGTTTTACTTCAGTTTCTCTTGTAAGCGCTACATGTCTTGTATCTGACTTGTTAGGAGAAAGCAAGTGAGATATAATCTGTTTTATGACATTTCTAAATTACGAGATCGTTTCTAGTGAGCACTAAACTTAAAACTACATGTTCATTATGGACTAGATATATAAACAATACTGGTTATAATGACTCGTTTTACTCACAAGTGTAGAAGGCCATAGTACAGCGGAGAATAAAGTATTCTTGAACCCTTTTAGAAGTCTAGGAAGTCTGTAGGTCTTGTTTTTAGAATTCACAACGACCAGGACATCACACAGGATACCGGCAAATGCGTGGACTATTTGAAGAAACTGGAAAATGTACAATTAAATTACAGATAAGAAATATTTAAAGAATAAAAAAAAATATGTCCACACGATTATTATAGCTGATTAATTTTAAACTAATCTGAAGTACCTTAGTCAAAGATAAGTGGTGGGTTAACTCACAAAGGTCCAGCATGTGAAGTACCGCGGCTGCAGCTTACTGAAAGCCTTCAGTTCAGGGACCATTTTAAAGTCCTTCTCCAACGATACGGCCATGTACCATATGTTCGAGAGGTGCATCGTTATAGTGAACACGTAGACAGACATCCTGACGAACGGCAGCTTCGACGACATCTTGACCTGAATTATTACTCTACACACAACAACGGACGAAATGATTTAATGAAATACAGAGGTCGCTTCTCACATAATGTCTATTACGTAGAAACAGATCTTCTACATCTAGATCAGAGGAAAACTCGTATAAGGCTGTCTCCAGGTGTGACTTTTTACATAACTAGGTATAATCTATTTACCTGAAGATTTGCAGCTTCAGTCTTTACCTGTGTGAGTTGTCATGGGACTACGTCTGTTCAATATCACTCAACCTTTAGGTATAAATATGAATGTATAGTAGTTAAGTTTAGGTATACGTATGCAGTTAATTAATATGTTCTACAGAGACCATATAATTCCACTTTGACAGCAGCATATTGTGTACAAATAGTGATCATAAATGCAAGTATATAATAAATGGCTGTTTTAGTATTAATTACGTAATATTATAAAAGTGACGCACTAGTCAGATACCATATGTGGTAGCTAGCGTATCGTGCTAAGTGTTATTTTACCGATGATGGCACCTGGTCTATTATACTAAAGAAAATTTCCATTTGTATAAACTATGAAGTAATGGAGGAAGTGGAATCCAGCAAAAATAATTAGATAATTAACGAAGTCTGATGAAAAAATCACTATAATAATACTTTTGACCGGAAGTGATCCTCAAATAGCCATAACGAATGTTCCGATTTGATATATGTAATGAATATATTTTTTGATATATATAATGAATATATTTTTTGATATATATAATGAATATATTTTTTCGAGTCCTTTAATTCCAGACAACCTATAATGTAATCGTGAATACACAGCATTTAATTAAATAATTTCATCAGTCAGATAGCAAGATAATTACCAGTCCTGTGTGGTAACGAGCAGTACGATCAACTTAAGTTTGCATAGTTCGTGAAACGGTTCGTGTGTTTGTGCGACAAAAACTTGTGCTAAGCTTAGTGCTTAAAATAATCAAGAATTTGATAAAAGATGTTACGTAGCCAGTCGAGTGTAGAAGCAAAGTAGACAAGCCACAACACTAGTATCCCGGCTTTAAGTGACATGAAAGCAAGTCTATCAAGGTCTGTTTAATAGAACTAATTAACAAAAAGGTCATTTAACTTGCATCTCATTTCCTTCTACTTGCTATTTTTTAGGGTGGTTATTTTAAATCACAACACGAGTTCCAGTTAGTTTTGTTATCCTAGCTGTAAGTAGCTAACACGTTTATTGTAGTGTATGAATTAAAGTTACTCCTTACTACTTTCGATCAGAATTTTAAAATTCAAATGGTTTATAAAATCACAAATAACAAACCAACGTATTCTTTACGTATAAGTTGTTTAATAAGAGGAAAACTTTACTTCCGTTATGGTTCAAGCCTAATTTTACAAATTATTGTAATATTTTTTTCTAAAGATATCATTAAGACTATTAGGACGTAAGTTTCCACATTTTATTCCATATACGTTTTAAAATTATTTGATTAGACAAACATCATATAATACACGAATAAGTTAACAATTCTGTGATATTTAAATATAATTTTATTATAATATGATTCAGTAACTCACCTCACCTTTGCCCTCGGTCACTAATTGTTAAGCGTAACCGCTACAATTAAATGTAACGCTCAACTAAACAGATACAGATACAAAGGACGTACAGACATTAATACGTCTTATTTAAATTTATTGTATACATTGTATGGCCTTTAAAATCGCTGACTCCCACTGAATAAATACTTCAAGTTATATACAATAGGGGTAGTGTCTGTCTGTATACTACAAACACAATCTGTAAACGGAAATTAGTGCTTACGAGATGACCTTCATATAATTTACATCCTTAAGAAATTTGTCTGTAGTCCTCAAAATTGATCACTACTCTTGTATGGTTAGAATTATTTTATAATCACGGAACAAAAGAATATATTTGCCAATTATAAACAAGACCTCATTTTTACTAGATTGGCACTTTATCTTTTTTAATTTCTATCAACTTAATGGACTGAATAATTTTTTACATTCATTTGTAAAATAATAACTTTATTAATATCGGAATTAATTTTTTTTATCATTATATAATTTATCTTCAGATTACATTGTTGTGATCGTTAAAAGATTCGCAATTTATAATACCTAACCTTCAAAGTTTAAATTATATTTTCACATACCGACTCACGATCAACACTATCTTTTGTATATATTTTTTACCGCTACGATAACTTAAATCACTATATCCATACAATTTTCCTACAACACACGTCTGCTTCCTATCCCTAACGGTACTCCACTGCAGAGTGAGCATGTGTAGACTAACTCAAAGAGGCATTTCATTCAAATATCAACTCTATTAGTGAAGTATGGTTGATAAGTTAACTGTCAAAGAAGGAAGTCACTCATGTATTCTGTTCCTTAAGTGCTAGTCATAAAGTTGATAATGTCAGCAAGTTTTACAATAATACAATAATATCTGTATTTATTGCGTGTGTTATGTTGTCTATGTTTAAGATTCTCGTGTCTTCCGCAACATGTTTAGATAGTATGAACGTTGTTGGACATGCTCCTGAGCCACCAGGGCGGCCTCCAGGATGTGTGGAAGACATCCTATTCAGGAGTTCAGTGTGATGACATAACCGGAATAGTAGATGTTGAACAATCCCCAAATCAGTCTTTTCTTCAGATGAAGGAATCTCAAAGGAAGCTCTCCTTAAAGGCTTTTATTATGGGTTACATGGATGTCCCTGGATTAGAAGTTGGGGTAACAACTTTTGTTAAATTACACTAGTTAGTGCTGCGGAAGCTGACTCATAGTAACTATACTACACTCATAATAGTTCGGAGACAACCTGTTGTCTCAGTTTAGTGAATACGCCTCTTAGTATTCAAGGATGGTTAATGTTCTTCCTCTAAACAACTTTTTATTGTACCGTCATTATATCAACTCCATTTATCTCAGAGTTAAACGACAAACGAAGTCGTTTCAAACACAGACTTGGATGAGTCTGTCTCAGTTACAAATTTAATCAGAGCTTTTCTTAAATTTTTATTAAATAATGAATTATAAATAACACTTATTGATTCTAGTGTGATATATTTTATCTGTCTTAAGAAAACCGTTAATAACAACTGGTTTATCTCTAATTATGTTTTGATTTTAGTATTTTATTGGCTTCAGGTACTTAACCTTTGTGCGATGAATTAAAAAGTCTATAATATAAATACGGGCATTTAAGTTTTTTATATTCTTGTTAAATAAAAATGTCATTACCATTATCGTCGGGTAGGCACAAAAAAGGTTAACAAACATTGTCTTCGTGTTTTGTATCTTTTTTATTTTTTTCGTAATATTTATTAATAAATAAAGATGCATTGAAAATTTTGACACTGATCTACAAAATTGCATCCAGTATTTACAAGACATATAATTTAAACAAGTCGATACTTAAATATGTCTATAATATAAAATGTACATAGGATTCATAATACTAGTTAATTATATATATTACTATACATATTTAAGTCCACTCCATGTAACGATCCACACCTGTCAAGTCTGTGTCCTCACTCCATACATTCCTCGTTAATAATAAACACGAACATGCTCCTAACGGACAGACAGACAAACGAAACCTCTTAGCATTCCATGGATTCACCGTGTGGTTGCTGGATCAATCGTTGCAGGGAGAGGAGCTTCGACAGTACCTAGACTTGCGACACATTTAATTTGAACCGAACCTTTAATTACGGAACGCACCCGAAGTGACGTAAATGCGATGACAATTGGACAGTCCATTTTTCGCGGGAAAGTGTCCGTTGTCGCGACTTGCGTCTTTGTTTATTAATTTGTTTACGTTGTTTTGTTGTTAGATATCAGTTTAAGCTCTTCAAAACAATTTTGATCTAGTTAAGGTTTGATTTGTCATTTAATAGTGGTTACATGAGACGACAACCGAACTCATCGTTTAAAACAAAATACCGTTCAGAGGAAGTCAGCGAGGGAGCTGTGTATTTAAATTGAATACTTCTATGTGTTTTTATATATATAGGAATGTTACACATAGTATATAACAAGTGTTCGTCACCAGCAGACGTGTTTCAGGCTGTGTAGTGGGAAATAATAAACACGCGTAGGATTTTTTTTTCATTTTATTGGAAACAAAATAATAACTATGCTATATATTGCACGCGACTCCGAGTCGACTGGTTGCCCGCGTTTGAGCAATACCCACTTTCACTTACATAGGCGATGTATTTCAAACGATCTCTAAACCTTAACAATCAATACGATAGGTCCAGAGGTCGCCGCTTCAGACGCGGCTATAACGACTACAGATAGCTGCGTTCGAAGGGGAAAACTAAATTTTGGAACTCTCACATCGGCTGCACTATAAACTCTAGACGGAGCGACGTCGTCCTAACAGAAACGATTTGGATATGTCCAACACGTTCGTGTGAGAGCGAGGAGATCCGGGATACATCATATGTATCATATACAAGACGCGCCGAGAGCGGAGTGGAGAGGAGAGCAGCGCGGACACTGGCGACGCGACACAGATACAGTCGCGGCGTCCCGAGACAGACAGACAGACATGATCACAACAAAATATAACTCCAAAGAAAATATAATAATAATAATATATATAAAATACAAAACAACACGCGGCCGCGTTCCGTCCCGACCGCGCCCTCTGGCGGGCGACCGGCGCGAGGAGACGCGGCGCTAACACTTACACTTAAATAATCTGAGATTCTGAGAAACATTCAATGAAACGTTCATCATCGGAGATTCATCATCGGTCCGCGGAGCGGCGGCGGCCCGCGGGGGCAGGCCGGGCGGCTGGGGACCGGTTCAAATTAACTAGGACACTCACGCGCTCACACACACACACACACACAACCTCCACATACACGCATTTCATACTATATACGATATTGTGCTGTGCGTGCGTTTGGAAGAGAAACACAACCGACGACTTCAGAATGACGAGTTACAGAGATAGAGATTGAGGCAAACACACAGACAGCACGTCCAGGGCGGTCACGTTATACTAGCAGACGGGCGAGTCCGCCGCGCGAGCACGCCCGCGCACACAGGCGGAGGAGAGAGCGGGCTGGCCGGGGCGGAGCGCCAGGGCGGCGGACCACCGACACATCACAGACGACTCCCGGGCGGGCCGCGTGGAACATCCGGTCCAGTAGACGGAGGTTCCGGTGTAGTCGATCTCGTGTCCGATCTATTCGATGAAATATTCAATCTAGTAGACGGAGCATCCGATCTAGTAAATGTAATATTTAATCTAGTGTGTACAGTCGTCGACTCGCGGCTCGCCCCGGGCTTTCCTCCTGCATCAGTCAGTTAACGCCACCTGCGGGTGAGGACACGGTCTGTTACACACGAGCTGAACTGTACGAGAGTACGAGATAAGATGTGTTGAGTTATTGTTGGGTTGGGTTGGGTTGGGGTCAATAGACTCTATTTTTTGTAAGTTACTGGACTTGTACACCGTGGAGGAGAGTGCGTGTGTGAGTCCGTGCGTGCGTGTATGTGTATACTCACAGCACTTGGTGCGGCTGTATGGCGGCGAGGTGTGCGGGCGAGGGCGGCACGCCGGGGGGCGCGGGCGGCAGCAGGGTCTGAGCAAGGCCCTCGAACCTACCTCCAGCCTCGAAACCGTTCTACAACCAAATCCGCATAAATAGATGAGAAAGACGAAAAACACATTAAGACTAGCGTATACCGAATACAAATATTAACCTTGTGATAAATATTTCAATGTGTTATACACGATGTGTGTTTATGTGTAGGATACTCACCGGTATCATGATGGTGGGGCGTAGTGGTTGTATGGAGGGTTGCACGGCCGTGGGGTAGTATGGGTAGTACTGCACGGGGTAGCCGATGTACCCGGGGTAGCCGGCGGCCGCCGCCGCGTACATCGCCGCAGCCGGGCTGTACATCTACACAACACAGGTGAGGTGAGCCGAGTCGCGTGTGGCGTGTGTTAATGTCCGTTAAACTTTCGCGTAATAATACTGAATAGATTTTGATGAAACTTTCCAACCATATAGCTGATACACCACTACGACTTGTTTGTGAAAATTTATTGCGAAATATGGTGCAGTTGTCACGAGAACGTATGAAAACAGTTGTATCTTGTATGAAGTTACGTTATACACGCTAGATGGCGCTGATGGTTTCGTTTTAAAAGTTCACGTATTTATTTGGTTAACACGATTAATTGGCGTCCATCATCACCATGAAGTAACCATGAATCATTAAGAAGGACATGATAAGGAATAATTAGTTGAATTAAGAAACTGAGGGGAGCTGTCCCGGGTCAGCTCTGATTATTTATAATATGATACGAAATCATGATTGATCAACGAGTCGAGGGTCTGAGTCATCCTCCGACTCGTTCATCGTCGTCATCATCACTGACCGGCAGCTGCTGGCTGAGGGCTGGTATGGCCTGATGATGCTGCAGCTGATCGTAGGGCGGCGGAGCATACACCCCACCCGCCCCCGCGCCCGCGCCGCCGAACGTCATGCCGTATGGTGAGCCGCCCGCCACTGGAATGTGGCCTTTCGATCACTTGTACATGAGTCAGTGGCTCGCATCACTAACTAGGCTACTTAGGGCTTAGCTATATTTGATTAATTGATTTGTTGAAACAGAATTTATATGAATATAACAAAAAAAAAATATCTGTAGTCTTTCTGTATATTAAGAAATGTTCATCTAAGTAATGCTTAAAACAAATAATAAGAGTGTAAAATTCATTGACACGAGCTACAGTCGAACTCGCCACGTCCGGGTCGTTTTATTAATTGAGTCATAGGGTCTCTGCTGCTGAGTTTTATAACATTTTAAGCGAACGTTAGTCGGAACGAGTTTAACGTGTGCCCACCAGTGTGATACTCACCGCCATACTGTGGGGCGGCCTGATGTGGTGGCGCGGGCAGGAAGGGTCCCTGGGGAGGCTGCGGCTGAGGGTAGGCGCCGAGAGGAGGCGTCACTGTAACAACTTCATCCGTTACACATGAACGGGGGAGACGTAGCTCCAGCGACACGCCTCGACAGACCTACTTGCGTGGATGCTGTTATCATACGAAATATATTAAAGTAAATTGATTGAGTCTTAGCAATTCTTGAATACATCCACACAAGTGATAGAACTCCTTCTGTGAAGGTGACAAGAGCTCTATGGCCGGATCGATGATGTCGCCGAGCGATCAGCGACTCGCGCGCCTCAACCCAAGCCCGAACATTCACGCGCGACCTAGTGGAGACGCCATTCGTGTTGCCAACGCGACAAACTATCGAATTATTCGAAATACAATACAATGCAATACTAATAACGCCTGTGCGGATATTTAACGTCCGCGTCCACTATGTCAGTGTTAACGACAAGCGATGCCCACACGACCCGCCTAGCCGCCCCAGCACTTGCGGCGGCTAGGCGGCGCCGGATTTGGTAGGTTACATATCCGGTGCGAGTTGCGGACCTACCAAATGTTATTTACATTGCATTCCTCGGAGCGATGGTGACACTGGCCGTCGAGCGGCACGCGCGCGGGCAGTGGCACCATCGAGTAACATTTCATATAAACAAAACAGTCACACGATGGATTTTACAAGGACATTAGTTTTATTCGTAACATTGCTAGTGACCCGAGCGTACCGCGTGCACACTGAACGATCATCCCGCGTCTACGTGGACGAGACCAGCTCAGACGGTAGAGGCCATAGAGACGGGTGAGACAGCGTTCGATCTACACGCGGAGACGGAGATGTGATAACAAGCTCTCAAATACATCGCCATCGTCTAATAAGATGATCAATTTCAAAGCAACATTATTTTCAGAGCCTGCATGGTCGGAGGACGTGCAGCGAACGGTTAGATACAAATATTTGTTTCAAATGTTCTTTACGTCACATGCGACCCTCCGGTGCACGAACTCTTATCAAATATAAAGTAACACGACCCCCGAAACGGCGGCCGTCGTACGTGTATAAGAAAAAAAAACAAATTTATATCTATTTAAATCTATCTAAGACACTCGGAGTACCAAGATTTAATGTTGTATATATCTTTTATCGCATTACATTTTCATATATTTTGCTGTTTACTAAGAAGCGTATGCAAAAAAGCGATAATCTGATACAGAAAAAAAAAAATTAAAAAAAAAATCTATGATGAGTGCGTTGAAGGACACAGAAGCATGCATAATGACGAAACACAAAAAAAAAACAACTAACGTTTATAAAAAACATTCCGATGATGGCATGCAAGTTGTGAATTCATCTCCCATGACGAGGTGACAACCAGCAACAGAACTAAGGAACAGCGCAACAGCAAAATGTCTCCCGATAACAGAAAATCCTGGTTCGAGACACCACCAGAGACCAGCGACCATGACCATGTACACATTAACTTAACACACTACTTAAAAGTACCCGCGTCTCTGAACGCTATTCGCATAGTGGAGGAACTGTTACATTTAACTATACGAGTTATCGCAACCCAACAAAATACTCCGGAGCCCTGGAAAAAATGTTACGGCCGGTTAGATCGGGAAAGGTGTCAAAATTTTTGTAGTTTTTTAAAATTTATTACGATGCACCCGCATCCTTCCCTGTCCTTCATCAAAGCTTTAGTCATGCACCTGGTGTTCAGACATTAAGTCTTCACGACGACTGAAGGCCTACATGAGTCTTCGATCGTCTTAACACTAATCAATCACACGCACTAAGTATTAACATTCGAATTAACATTATTTTAATTTTACTCTCATCACACCACTCGAAACTATAGTGATGCGAGCTAAGCTGTGACGAGGACCAACATCGAAGTCATGTTGTCATGGCTCGATTGACGCCAATGATGTATGGTGTTTGAAAACAAAATCAATTCTAATAGTTTCGAAAGGTGCAACCGATTGTCTTGCATATCATATCATATCATATGTTATGATATCCAAAGCAATGTTAATCCTATCTTACTTGCGAAGACATACATTACCAAGCAACACAAAATTACATATATTTGCGTTGCTTCCATCACCCTGTATATCCGCAAAAAGAGACAAAAAAAATTTTTTGCTGATATATATTTAAAATAAAACAGTTTTTGGAGTTAACAAAATAAAAATGATAAAAACTGTCTTATTTGAGATTCGTTAGTGTAACACTCAGTAATTAACGATCGAAGAGACCCCCCTCATGTAACACTATGATCAAGGGCACCTTCGAAGTTATTCTGGAATCTTAAAAACGACAGTGTTATTTAAAATTCCATAAAAAAAAAAAGAAATGCTGCGAAATAACGAAAGGTAGTTTCCCAACATTTCTTTCGTTTACATCTAAGGTGTTAGCGTTAAGAAGATCTAAAGAAAAAACCAAAAAAATTAAATTATATAAAGGCGTCCCTATAACATAAAACGTGATAGGGGGCGTCTTGAAAATACTTCGACAAGTGACTGGGCTCATTGGCCGGAATGTCTGAATGTACATAGCTTGCCTCAGTATTTAAAAGGTGCATAAACACTAGCAAAATAACTATAAATAATAGCAGTTCCGATCGAAATTCATACGAAAATATTGGAATCGAGAGAAATGCCGTTATTTATGAGTCCGTGTTAAAAAAATAAAAACAGGTAAAAAAATAAGCTGAAACAAACAAAATTGTCAGTAATGAAAAATGAAAAGAATAGGATTAACTTTTTTTTTTTACAATTGTAATGGAAAAGTTCTGTCTCCTTTTAGATTTGAGACATAACTTTGACTTAGGACAAATTTTTTTACCGTTATTGTGGTGTTAAGGGAGCACAGAGAATATATTTCTTTGTAAATTTTTTTTTTTAGTAATCATCTAAAAAGACTGGGCGCTATACAATTAACAAGCAGGAACATCTACTGTACAGCCAACCACTTAGCTCTGTTTAAATCAGTCTTTCCAGATCTACAAACACTTTTGTGTGTGGACAGATCAAAAAAATATATCCGCTTGTAGCACATACCATGTCCTTGGTTGGATCGCTATATAAACAGTGAAAAATTTATAATGTTAATTGAATTTAAAAAACAAAGATTCGTTATCAAAATATATCAAAAGCCTACATTGATTCTAAATTATAGAGGGTCTCACAAGTGTACCAGTGCGATCAACCTTCCCGAGCTGTGAGATCTAATCGAACTCCTGTATAGCAATCCAACCAGAGTGTTACAAAATACACATACTTTCGTCCACGCCGTTACGCACATATCATATCTTCATTTACTATGTTTCAAAAAAAAAAAAGGTAAAAGAAAGAAAAATTCTATATTGCATCATTACATGATAACAAGATGTCCGGCCGCGCTGCACCTCGCCGCTAGCACTCCTGTGGTGGCTGAGGGGCATGGGGTATTACAATCAAGTCACATAGTGCTACAGCACTTAACCTTTAAATATGCTCTTATATCTACGATTTAAGCTCATTTCAACGCTTGACACATGTAACGTCACCGACCAACAAAACATTACAGATAACTCATAAGCCTCAACGGTAAGTTTGAATTACTCATATACTAGTAACAAGAGAATAACAGACGACAACAACACTATAGTTGTCTGGTGTACTTGCAATAGACAAAGGACATAAAAGTTGCAAAGTAATTTATGTCATAGTGATAATTTATTAAATATTTTCAATTGCTTATAATGTTTCAGACACTATTACTAAGGAAAGTTTTTTTATTACAGAAAAATCAGATATAGAAAATGATTTTTATACTAACAAGTGTAGTAAAAACGTAATTTTAAATACCTTTTACATTATTAACTGTATTTCAACAAGAAATAATTGAAACGTGTTTTATAACAAAGAAAACATACGCGACTATTTTATCCCTGAATTATTTTTACTACAACAGTAAAAATTAATGCATTTAATATGGTGCTAAAGATTTCATCCCAAAATAATATATGCGTAGGTCATGTTCAAAATATCGAACACCACCCTAACTAGGACAAAAACACCTGCGCATTCGTACCCAACTAAAATATGCGACGTGTTTAAAATGATAACCGCTATTGTTAGATATCATCGTATAAATTATATTCAAATATATTTTGTGGAACGTTTTAGTATTAAGCGATGACTATATATAGAATATATACGAAAACCCGCCATCGAAGGCTGAAGTATCGTCATCCATCTTGGATTTCAGAGTATTGATCCAAAAGACGAACTAACTTTTTAATTTTTTTTCTAGAACCTTAGACGCTATTTGAATGTTGCATTTAATTTACTTTAATCTATCCACAAAACGCTTGATCTTGCAATAAAATGCAATTCAAGGCGAAATGACGTTACATATGTCAATTATTATTATAGAAAAGAACAAAGGAGAAAATTATATAATTAAATCGAATAAATACCTTTTTTGTCTGCCATAATATAATTACACGAATTAACTATTGAAATTTTAAGAACAACAGGTGCGTTGCAATAATATTTGAGGAAATCGCGATTAATTACAAGAACGTAGTCACGGACCAAACGCTACTTCGATCGATGCAACGACACTAGTGTTTGACACTTGACAGTTTGCTTATCACAACTAAAACCGATTAAATTACCGGTAAAACATTTCATCGGTATTGTCAGTGAGAATATTGAATGGATATTATATATAAACATACAACATATTGTTTTTTCCTGTCTTATAGTAAGGATTCACAACCATTAACTTGGTAGGATTAATAAGAAAAGCAAAGCCAGTAAATTTAGTAATTTAATAATAACTTTTTTTAAATATATGAATTTTACGTATAAAATATAACTTTTGGTCAGGTTTGTAAGAAGAGAAATTAAAATAATTTAAAACCTATATATATTGAAACTATAAATTTTGTTGTCACCAGGCTTGTAGGAAGTGTAAATTAATAAAAACATTAAGGGAACTAATGATCTAATTAATATTTAACATAAATTAATAAATATAGTACATATACCGATTTTACGTTGAAATGAAAATCTACTGTACAGGGTTCACGCAGCACATCATTAGTCACTGTCTTAATTTATGAAACGTCATAATGTTTTAGCATCAGTCGCGGTAATTACAAATTAAGATTTTTTTTTTAATACGAATCGTTCATAGATTATTTTCCGTTGGCAGAATTAAATTCCGTTTTGGATTATTCCGGGAGCACAAATGAATACAACGTGTCCAAAGTTATTTTTTATTTACATTATTATAATATTTGGATCCTAACTTGATTCAGACGTTAGACACGAGCGTCCAGTTCCCTCCACATCTGGAAATAGAATATTTATTAATGATTACATAGAGATATAAATAAAAAATATGGAATTAAAATTTCTTCGACTCGAGCGAGATCTGATGCGGTGAGCTCTGAGATATAGCGTTCAGTGGCTGTACCGACGAAGCTGCACTTGGATGTCTTATATATTTTCTGTTCTTTTTCAAATTTGGTTCGGTAGAGAGGAGCTTGGATGGGGGAGGTGAGCGTTTAATGCGTTAGATAGGGGCGCCTTCGACCTACACCTGGGTACCAAGTCCCAGGCACAGAAAGGCACAGGCAGGCGAATCCATGGAACGATGAGAAGTAGTGCTCGGTGTATCTACCTGCAGTGTGCTAGATATCTTCCATCATAAGCCCTCTGCAGGGCGTGAGGCGCGGCTCGGGGCTCCGGAAGGGCGCGCGCCCCGCAGCGACCGCACTGCCGCCAGCGAGCGGCGCGACCGCGCCCGCCCAGGTACATGTACCTGGAGGATATATCACATCAAAACCGCACTCAAATCGGCGTAGCCGTCACTTATATTGGAGCACACGAACAGGGAATGGACAAAAAAAAGTGTAAAGACAATTTGTATGTATCCTTAAGCAGAATAATAAAATAGATTTGGTAATCAACAGGCAGACTCATATATGTTCTGGGTGACGAGTTCATATAAAATACAACTTCCAAGACATTCTCTTGTCGTTCCGATGTCTCAGCTACATGATTGAAAAGTTTTATCAAAATCGTATCACCATATTTTACGCCAGAGTGTATCAAACGTTCAAATGACCTGATGGAGTCCATGTCTTGTGACGCCGAGGTATCGGACTGAGCGTGCGGAGGCGGCTCGGGGACGTAACGCAACATGTCCGGCTCTACACCGTACTCCAACTGGAAGAATAAACAATTATTATAATATTTTACGGTTATTAGTGACACTTTACGGTTTTCGATCGATGCACAACACTATTGCTTCATTCGTGTTTTAATATTTATGAAAATTGTCTAATTGATTGATAGTTATTTATTTCTTTACGATAATCGTTATTCTGTGTTTTGCTATGGATGTGAAAGGGAGGTCATAAAATGATTTTATTTCAACACGAATAGAAAAATAGTGTGGTTTGTAATGAAATAGTTAAACAAATACATTTAGCGGACTCTTCTTTGAGACCGCGACTTATTATGTACAAAACTTCAAACAATATGTGCTGAGTCTGACGGCGCGGTCTATAGTGTGCGTCACCCGACTTCACTCCATTCTGAACAGTGGATCCCACTGCTAGACCTGACCGCGGGGAACTACACGGAGCTCTAAGCTTCATTACTAGGCGGAGCATATCTTTACTGACTGACCAATTATATATAATGTTTAGCGTAACAAAATAGACTTAAAATTAGTCATTTTTGTATGTTTGTCTATATAAAGGTTATTATTGAAGGTAGTTTGTGTGTAATATACTCACATATAGGGGTAGCTGTCGCGGGTGGGGGGCGGACACACAGCAGCGTGGGGGTCCCTCCCATTCGCGGGCCGTCCACGACAAACAGACGGACATACACTCTTCTGATGGACGCAGAGCACGGAACATGTACAAAATGTTATACGGATGTTTTAACATCACAATGAGATCTGAGACTTTCTCCAGTTTTATTCATTTAAATGAAACTAGTTTTTTTCGGATAAACTACGCGTGATTTATTTTTGTAAAAAACTACACACTCCCGACGTTTCCCGTCTGCCCGTGATCACGGTTGCTGAAAAGTAACCGAAACGTCGGGAGTATGTAGTTTTTTACAAAAATAAATCACGCGTAGTTTAAAATCACAATGAGAGCCGCAGATGTGTTGTGTGCGTAACAACTGTGTTAGTATCGCAATATTCAACAAAACATTCTTAAATTCGTGTGTATTCTGCTGCGGCAAAACTGAAGGACAGAATCCTAATGTGACGAAGGGCTCTACCTACAACACCTGACCTTATATTACTTTAACAACACCGAGCGAGTGTGACTTATACACAACAAGATTACAAAAAATAATTAAAGTAGGAGATAAAATGCTTAAGTGGATTTAACTAAGGTCGGTGCAGGAACACTTCTTATTGTACGGAATCTCATATCAGATGATTGAAAGCACTATTTTTTGTAATTTATATAACTTCGGCAGATATCCGATGTCCGTTCTGTAGACCACAGCTCGGGATACCTGATGTAGGGTATTTTAGTACTGAGTATGAGCTCAGAGCATGTCACCTATCAGGTCCGGCTTGTGAGCGGAGGCGAGCCTGGCGAGCGGGCGGCTGAGGGGGTCCCCGCCGCGGCCGCAGGCGCGACTCACGCACACCAGCCGCCGCAGCACTGACACCGCCACGGGGTCCGAGTACAGCTCGTACACGCTGGAAGCATTACACGTCTCACAGACGCCGCGACATGCGATAGATGGACCAAAATTTGAGGATGGCGTAAATAATACATTTTAAACATTAGTTATCCATCTGAGACTGTATCCGGGGACTAAAAGCTAGGGTGTAACTGCAATCGTATGTAGTTGAATGTAATGTGCCTGGTCTCACTTGTGTGTGTGCAGCTGATGTAAGTTAGAGGGCTGAAGCGACGCCAGCATAGTGAGCGCTATGTTCAGCGCTCGCTGCAACAGTCGCCTCAGCGCTTGGAGCGGCTGCAGCGCTTGACTGGTCGCCTCACTCGATAGATCCGCTTTCGCCTCCAGTGCGAGGAGATTCTGACACAAGACGTGATAAGAGTTAAAGTGGCATCTATGACCCGTGGAATAAGGTCTACAATCGGGTATCGTTTATATTGTATTGATAATAAAGACCTTATCGTCGGCGATGAGGTCGTCGTTGGCGAGCGCGGCGAGCAGGGCGGAGTCCCCGCGGTCGTCCCGGAGCCCCGCGACACACGCGGCCCACACGCTCAGGGCGCTCTGGAGGGACTGGAGGGACGCCGCGCTGCACGACGACGACGGAGATAACCTGCGGGAGAAAGTGAATGATGCGGTAACTACTCCCTGCTGCCAGCTTCACCGGAAACTAGTTAAGAAGATATGTTATTCCTAGATTGATCGAGCTCCAATACAGAGCGGGCTCCTCATAAGAGAGGGTTATAGCAGGGTTGGGTTTCTGTGTGAAGATTACTGAATGTAGACTGTCTGTTTGTAGTTTGAGACCGACTCGTGGTAAGGGTACATTCATTATTCCTACATATTATGATAATCGAGAGCGATGTGGAAGGGATGGAAAATATAATATATTTATAGCGATGTACGCCTATTTTCAGTTCAGTCGGTCATTCTCTGTTAGTATGAATGGTCACGTCACCAGCACAGAGCTATCCTCAGCCGGAGCCAGGTGTGATAGAAGTACTGCTGGAAGGAGGCCGGCTGTCTTTGGAAATTTTCTGTTAGTCTGGAAGCATTAAGAAATATGATAATTACACCTGGATTTTAAACTGATCCAGTAACCGATAAGTCTTTGTTAAAATTCTTAATACATTTGTAAGTTATGCCGACACGTCTAAAATTATTTACTGTGTGATATATATGTTTAATGAAGCTTTTAGTTTATTGTGTGCCGGGAGCCGGGCTGTGGGCTTTGTTAACGCATCAACATGTGATGTGTCCGCTCCCGGTCACTTCCCATACATAGGATATCTTTGATTATTTGAAACAAGACAGCAGCTTTTTGTTTGCAACCCGTGTGTGTATGTTATATTTTTTATTTAAATGAAACTAATATATTTCGGATATACTACGCGGATTTTATTATTTTAAAACTACATACTCCCGACGTTTCGGTTACTTTTCAGCAACCGTGATCACGGGCAGACGAGATGTCATATGTAGTTTTTTACAAAAACAAATCACGCGTAGTTTGTCCGAAAAATACTAGTTTCATTTAAATTAATAAAACTCGCAAAAATCTTAGATCTCATTTGTATGTTATAATTATAGCAGAATGTAGGTCATATATTTTATCAGTTTAAATGAATTTTTGTATATGAGTGGAGTTTAGTTGGCAGTGACACGGTTGTTGATCCAACATGGCGTCCTGTTTATCCCCTCCCCTTACCTCTCGTACACGCCCTCGCTGACTCCGCCCACAGTGAGCAGCACGTCCCTGGTGTCCACTCCGGCCACCAGCCCGTACTCCAGCTGACTCACCGCCTGAGAGACGAACTGAGACGACGCTGAAATAATATTACCTTCATATTAGTAGTGTGCGTGTGTATGTGTGTGTGTATGTGAAGCATGTATCTGTGTGCGTGTGTGTCCGTACTCACACATGTCTGCTTGCGGTTGTAGTCTATACACGTGTATCTGCGAGTGCGTGTCCAGCGCCACACACACGGCCCCCAGCCACGACATGGCCACGCTGTGCACGGTCGCGCAGGGGGCGCCGCTCTGCAAACACAGACACGTTCTGCTTAGTATTAAATGACGTGGAAGCTTTAAGAGCTGTTTGCTGGAGAGCGAAGACGAGAAGGTACTCACGGGAACTGTTCCTCCATAGTTGGCTTTCTTGGGAGGAGTAGCCTCCGAGCTGACCTCGGAAGAGCCGCCCGTTATAATAGGACGGGACACGAGCTGAAGGCAGTGGGGGGATGACGTTATAATATATATTATTAGTTATATTCAGAGTTCAGACAGATTGGGTTCAGGAAAATATTGCTATGGAAAATCATGAAGTAATTTTTTATCTATGACGTACGGGTTTTGTTGGTCGGTCTTTGACGATCAAACTGTTGAAATGATTTTGATGATACTTTAGCAATTATACAGCTGTCTTAATAGAGTAGCGATTTAATATGTTTTAAAATTTCCATGTAGTTACGGAAGTCCACGCCTTGGAGGTATTCCGTACGAAGCCAAATGACAATACATTGACATCGTTTCCGGTCCGCGATAAATGTATCATTTACAAATTATAATAAAGATCCAAGCCAAAGCTAAGTTATATTTCCGTCTAGTAATCTTTAAATATTCTCTGTGTTATCGAAAGATAGGCACGAGGTTACTGTTCATATTAAAGTCTAAAATTCTCTATTGTAACAAGTTGTCTCGTAGAGGGTCTCTCACATAGTGGTGCGAGTCTCGTGTGAGTAAGTGCATCGCCCGCGAGGTCACCAGCACGGCGAGCGCGGGCGCGGCGTGGCGGGCGGCGCTCACGGCGGTGGCGGGGGAGGAACCCTCCAGCTGCCAGGATGCCGCCTGCTGCCACACCTGGAATAAATACACAAACATGTATAAAGCCATTATGTATAGCTTGACACAGTAAATTATACTAATATTTTTCGGATTACTACGGGTATTTCATTATTTTAAACACTACATATTAATCAGGGTTGCTGCAAAGTAACTGAAACGTCGTGATTTAATGTTTGACTTACGATGGTATTAAAACAGTCCCCTGTCTTGGGTCCCCCTCCCGGGGTCGTACTGCCTTGCACCGGACCTGGCGGCAACATAAGGTTAAAAGATAAGATAAGATACAACTTTAATAAATAGTCATCTCTCATTGATGTCACGTCAAACTTATAATCTATCTACTGTCCTTTCTATTCTTCTTCTGTTTGAATATTAAAATCATTTACAATTAAATTATTTGGTTCGATGCCCGGTTGCGCCTCCTCGAAGGAGACTCGGTACGGGGATGGAAGACGCGTACGACACACAAAATTTAGCTCCGCCTTATAACACGACATCACAAAACATTACTAGCGCGTTTTAGGATTTCACGACTAAAATAGCAACGCCATCTAGTTCATTTTAAGCTCACTAGATTATAGATAAAACCTGAACCTACACTGTATGTAGTGTACCTTTAGCTAAGAGTTTGTGCAGCGGGTGTGACCTCTCCACCATCTTCCACAGGGTCAGGTTGTGTGAGGCGATCAGCAGGGCGTCGGTGTCGTCCCTCAGCCACCACGATATGGACACTGTACGGTGGTTGACACAGACTGTTAGGTTAGGTTGTCTTCAATATGACTATTAATAATCGTAGTCTACCAACCAGAAGTGACGTCATCCTCCAAGTATACCGTCGGCAGCGGCTGCAGCTGGATACACACAGGAGCGCATTTGGAGGAGCTCGGCCTGGACACCGTACAGCGGGCGACGCGGACTGCGCGCTTACAGCCACGACGGAAACATGCAGCGATCAACATACTGCCGGCTGGGACAGACAGACACACGGGATGCTACATGTACTGTACAGGGACTCGGCTGTTAGAGCAGACAGGATAATTATATACATCATGACTGATGGATGGGCATCTGGTCACAGTCATCAGTGCTGGATGATCCAGGTCCACATCCGATATCCGATACAAACATCTCAACAGTATCCGAGCTAATACCAACTCTTGTGTGTGATGGACGCCGATGAGAGGTGGTCCCGGGCGGGCCTCATACAGTCCGTGGCGACGAGAGCCCGGCCTCCCTCCCCCGCCGTCAGCGCCCCCACCAGCCCTGAACCAGACACCACGCACGCGCCCGCGCACCACACGCCGCTGACACAGACAGACAGACATCCATAACAAACTATTGAAGATTAAAAATTTAAATTAAAATATGTCCACACAAGATGGATTTGAATCTGTGATCCCGGAATATTCTGTTTCAGTCACTGCTTCAAACAAGCTATTAATATTTGACGTCATCAGTGAATTAAGCTTTCTCTATATATAACAGTCATGAGACTGAACCTTTCATCATTCCATGGATTCACCGTGCGTGTCCCGGATCTATCGTTGCAGGAAGAGGAACTTCAAGAGTCCCTGGGAATTGCGACCCAGGTGTAAGTTTAAGGAGCCCCCATACTCTTCACTACTCACCCGAATCCTTTCAAAGTAGGTGTAGACCTCAACAACTGCATTCGTTCATATATAGGGACATCTGGTTTCTTATCCACAGTGACCACTCTGCGGCCATTGTGGAAGAATGTGGCTTGGATGATGTGCTCTCCTGGAAACAAAGATTTTATATTAACAAGATCTTCAATATGTTGATCTTTATTAAAACTATTAAATATAGAATGAAAAACAAATTAACACAAGCAGAATTGAGACTTCATCTCCGGAATACTGATTTCCAGATGCTTATATTCAATATTCCAGGGGATACAGGTCAAAACCAGGTTTGTGTGATAAATTTAAACATAATAATAAAGCATTTGTATGTTATTTCTGTAGCAAGGACCAATGACATACATGATACATTACAACAAAGGATATAAACTTCTAATTCCTGACCTGGAAAATTTGCTGTATATAAACAAGTCCACTCATTAAGGAGGTAGTCTTTCTGTCCAAACACAGACACGTCACCGACGGTAGTCGCGACCAGGAGCTGCTTGCCTTCACCGTCCCATTCTAGAGCTGAAACCTAAAAAATATTCTCTTTTCATATGTACTTTATATTGCAATTATTACCTACGGATGATATTGATATAAGCTGTTATGTTAAGGATACTATACTTACAGGATGTACGGTGCTGGTGACTTTGTGTGCGTCCCAGGGTGTGTCAATATCACAAACATACACATGACCACCCCAGGTGTCACCATCAGTGTCGGACAGTTCCGTAAGTGATGAGAACGCTATGATGTTGCGTATTGATATGGTGCATATTGGCCGCACTACTTCTGGGTCTGTGCTGGAATGTGGACAAATTTGACAGCACGTTAATGAAATCAGCTCGTCTGCTGTGTAAATTATAGTAACCTTTACTTTGGTTTACACAATAAAGTCCGATGTTTGAAGACAGAAATATAGTTTGTTGAAGTTGTCTTGTGCTTAGCTTTTTTATAATGTAGTCGCTTTTAGTTTTAAGTAGTTCTTATAAGATCAATAACAAGAACGAAATGTTTATAGTCTAGAGAATTGTTTGTATACTCAACTTACCTATTAAAATGTGGGGGTTCACATTTAAGGGGCTTACGTCTCATAGAATAAATGAGCTCCATATTTATATTACCGTTTACCTCACCACATTAGGTTTATTTTCGTTATTTTATTTGTTTACGACGAATCTTTAACTATAGTACACTAGCTACAGTCTGCGAAGTGCTACCTAACTTGACACTATACAAAATATGACAATTGCATTTACCGCTTGACTTTTAAGTTTTGACAACAGCAATTGGGTTGATGTTTCAATCCAGTAGCGTTTTGTTCTTACAATTCCATTAAATAGATGATATATTTAATGTGGTATATTGTCAATATTTTTTATATATTTTTAACTTACAACAAAAAAAAATATCTTTACTACAGTATTATGTTTAGGTAGAAATAATTTTCTTTGATAGTCAATATTGATATACAACATATTTTTGAACATGTATTTGAATTGAAGTAAAGATTTCGTTACAACAAAATATTTATTTTAAGCCTTAGGAATTAATGGTTTGTAAGTTTTGTATTCTCAACAAGGCTTCAAAACCAAACGCCCCGTAAGTATTATCTGTGATAAGTTTAATCATAGACAACAATGTTGTTGCATTTTTTGTACTCGTTGCTAACTTCAGTTAAGTACATCGGCTAAGTTCAGTCAAGTCTCTAACATGATTGTTCCGGCCGATGACCTCTCGTTATTGAGTTCGAGTCGGGTTTCCGAACGCAGCAGTTCGCAGTTCTAACGAAAATGGCCGACCGTGTAACACTCTGACACTGTGTATTGTGTGTTATTACGAAAATTATACAATTATTGTGTGAAAATGTGAATATGATGAATTAAAACCTTGATCGTAGGGCCGTTCGAGTGTTTTAAATGATGTGCCGGACAGAGATGTGTCGTTTCGGTGTTGGCAACTGGATATTCTTGCTGGCTTGTATACATTTGTTTACGTATAGTCAAGGTAAGTTCCTTTTATATAAATAAAAGCTTTTATCATCGATCGATGGAGCTTGTACGATTTGTTTACTCAGGATGATAAATAATATTTTTAATATGACTCTTTTTTTTACTTATATTAATGAAAATGTTATTTTATTGAAACATGATATCAAATAAAAGACGCTCTTCAATTAAATATCATGTGTAGCAACTCGCACTCTTTAGCGATCTATTTATTTTGGGTTAGTGTTTAATGGCTCTATTTAACGGGCCTGTAACGTTAAAAGTCGTCTTGATGTGTAGGGATGAGTGTGTATGTATATTTATTAGTTTTAGGGCCACGAGATGTTAAGACGCCGCTACCCATTACTGCATTTTTATTGACTGCTTCGAGCTAATTAAAAGTCTTATATATTTTTTGTAAACAATCCAATAAAGTCTCTAAGCCGTTAGGGTTTTTCCACACTGGTCTGCGGTATTGATGTAAATGTTGTATGTTGATAAAATTAATTGAATTTACGTGTGAATTGGACTTAATTGGTGTTCATGTTGAATGGGTTCCAACAAGCGATAAATTTCTATTTTATTATTTTTTTTCATTATATTCTGTTTAATGAAAAAATATGTAAGTAAATGAACACTTCGTCTTAATTTTGTAGCACTACATATAATATTAAATGTATTTCGTGTGCCATATTACTTATCCTATAGTAAGTTAGGTACATGTATCACTGAGAGGAACCTTTTCGATGATAAACGTTTTATCTCAACGTTATTTTATTGAATTTTCATTAAAACAGCTCTTTATTTCCTTTCAACTCTCGGATCTCGTTTCCGAACGTAATTCACATTCGAATTTATTAAATTTATTTGGATTTTTCGTTTCTAAACGAATATTTCTGTTTGTATCACATGAAATCCTTAAGTGACACCTTGTGACGGACGAGAATTGTATTTTTGGCAGGTTTTAAGGTTCCATTTAAACAGGATTACTATGGACCCTAGAGCTAGTCGTAAGTGTTTCTTTGTTCGTCTGTCACCAGGCTATAACAGGCTGTATCTCATAAACTGTGATAGATTGACAGTTTAAACTTTCACAGATGATATATTTCTATTGCCGCGATGCATTTAAACCAATTTTCTCTGGACGTACACTTACATAGGTTTTACAGTTTATATGTAAATAAAGCTAGAAACCCGTACTAGTGTTGTTAATAAGTTATTTTTAATAAATAAATCCATTGGATATAGAGGGGATTGTTATTGAGAAACGTCGGTACGTGATGAGAAATGCAAGTTTTACATTAAACGCCCACGCTTACATTAATATTCTAGGTTCCAGGTGTTGTGGTCGTTTAGGCTTAACAACTGGAACACCTGGACGGCTGGCTTTATAACTGTCTCGGACTATTATAAATAAAACAAAGGAGTTACTCGTGACGTAGTTTTAATGTGTTTTTTACAAGACCCTAGCTTAAGGCGCGCTGGAAGATGTATTCTTATTTCTCTTAAATACAGCGACACTGAAGTATAAGTAGATAATATTAATTATACAAGTGACAGGTCGTGGCTTCGCTTGGAATCATAATTTTGAGTTAGTTTTTGTGGAGTTAAAAATATCTCGTACATTTTAGGTTACTTATACTTTTAATGTATGGTTTTAAATTTGATGTTACTTTAAAGAGCATTATAATGTCGAAAATAATTTTTTACAAATACTCCGTTATTATTCTCTAAAACTGTCACAGAAGTTTACATATACTAACTACGTAAATGACGTTGGTTTGTCAGTTTTTTCTTGTAATTCCCTTCACGTATCACAGATTACCTCGAGTTTGCTTCGCGCACTACATACTAAACGTTTCCAGTTTCTCATTAAATAACCTATTTAATAACTTTAACGTGCTAAAATTTATGAATGACAAACTGTTAACGCAGCGTATGTAGTGTAATACAAACTTCTAGTAAGTATATTGTAATCTTTCAACACATCTCCGCAACTCTAACTGTCGTTATTTTAACTATATAGTTTTTAGACATACGATCAGGTTACGTGTGACTGTAGGTCTGTACGTATGTACGATACCTATAAGCGTAGTGTTTATTTCGGATGTGGTTTCCGTTGGGATACATAATACCCTGAATATAAACATCCAAGCATAAAATGTTTCGTTTCCCAACGTCTACTTATTGTGTTGTGGGTTTGGTATGTGCTAGACTGATTGTTGCAGCATAACTCTCACGGAGGTTCTATACAATTAACTACTACGAAACACCTGAATTGATCATAGTACTGATAGTCGTTGGCACAGCTGGGTGCTATAGAGGTTGGTCCTGGGAAACACGCTTTAATTTCCTTACATTTTTTTTTATATCCAAGAGCAGATCATGTCCTGCTAAGAATCAGGATTATTCCAGGCTATCACCCATTACAACTCAAGGATTAATGATAAAAAAAAATATATAATTAGAAAGCCAAGAAAGTTATATATATATATATATATGGATGTGTGTGTGTGTGTATACATATGTGTTATTTTACTCTGAAAAAACGACACAATAATTGATGTAAGCAGAGATTTCAGAAGTCACTTTCGTTAGTATATAAATATATATATATATACATATATATATATATTATATATATATATATATATAATCTATATATATATATATATATATATATATCTATATATATATATATATATATATATATATATATATATATATATATATTAGATTTAGTTTTTCAAAATCAATACTTCTATATTGCATATAACGCATAATGTATTTGTTATCATCGTAGCGTCAGAGGCCTAAGTTTATTTTTTATATTGAACCTGTTGAAACTTGTGTCACGACTAAGTTTTGTCGGTGGCTTCGTTTGTGTTATTAATCAAGTGTTTTAAATGAATCCCTAGAGGTCTATCGCCTGTGAAATACATTGAGCACATTAATTATTCTCCGAGGTCTCTATGACCATATCATTTCGTACTAGTTCCTTATAATTGACAAAGAGCATAGATAAAACGAAGCTTTACAATTGTTACATGTTAACCAATATTACATTAAGTATAATGTAATTGTATATATAAAAATAAAATTCACTCTTAATCCCTACTTATGTAATAAAATTCCCTATAAGCAACCAGTGACCAGTGTTCAGGTTGAGACCCTGTATAAGTATATTCTGTTAAGTGGCAGAACTAGCCGTTTAATCAAACACTTCATAGTTATTATTAATTGGTTTAATTTAACTTCGCTTACAACTGAAACGTTAATGTTGATGAGATGAAACGAAGGCAAGTTAGACGAAAACTTCTCAGCGTTGGATGGTTTCACGTGCGGGTGCCGGGTCCATCGCTAATACTGATGATTCTTTTAAAGTTATTTAAATGAAACTAGTATTTTTCGGATGAACTACGCGTGATTTATTTTTGTAAAAAACTACATACTCCCGACGTTTCGGTTACTTTTCAGCAACCGTGATCACGGGCAGACGAGATGTCCCATGTCGGGAGTATATAGTTTTTTACAAAAATCACGCGTAGTTTATCCGAAAAACACTAGTTTCATTTAAATTAATAAAACTCGCGAAAATCTTAGCTCTTTTAAAGTTAATTTAAAAGAATTAAATAAGTGTAATTATTATATATATGAAAACATAAAGTATTCTGCATTCTGTATGTCTGACCGTCGTCATAGTTTAGGAGCTGGGGGCTATTGTTTTGGGAGTGGAGTATATACTAGGGGGCTTCATAGCCCCTGGATTCAGTTAGAAAAAGGGGCTTCTGTGACCAAAGATATTCCGTCTATGTTGATTGAACACTATATTTAAAATACTCGTTACTTTACGCTGTACGTCTGTATGTAATGATATGTAAAATATATACATATATTATGTATTGAATTCATATATACAGAAGATTATTATTATTATTTTTTAAATATTCCACGAGAAATTCAATGCCAACGTTTTGTTATCGTAAGGCAATAGGTCAATTTTATTATAGATACAAATTATTATAGAATATATAGAACAACGAGGAATTCGCTTGTATAGGCTAGTATAATAAAAATAATCAATCGTTTTCATTGTAATGATTTTATTTATATAAGATTATTTCTGATTCCTATGAGTGGAAACTTTATTCAGGGGCCTTATACCGGATCAGAATAATCTCCAGCCTCGGTCTAGACACAGCTCAGTCGATACTAACGTAATGACAGACGGACGTTTCTATGTTTACAATATTATATGAAAAAAAATAAATTATAATCTGCACGACCATTGTGAGACGGGAAATTAAAATCAAAGTTAGCGGAGGACGAAGACTGAATATAATGTTAGAGGGTTTTGGTTTTTATGTGCACGGTTTAAGGGCTAGAATGGTGTGGCGGTGTTTTTGTGGAGCTGTATGTGGCTTATAGTAAGGGTTTGTTTGGTTAAGGCGAATGAAATGAGCTTCCAGACTATCCGGGGGTGTTGCAGCGTTTACAGTTCTGGTGTGATATATGTTCAGATTTTTTTTAAGCTGAAAGTCATGTGACTTCACTTATAAAGCCTAATAATACACCTATATATAATGATAAAGTCTCTAGCTGTTATATAAGTACCTTACAGATAACAATTAAATCTCACGAGCTCTATCCATTAAACGTTTTGATATGATTAAAGTGTATGTTCATTTTATATAAAGTTGTATAATTTTTTTTAATAGTAAGAAATTTGTTAATTCCACGACAAAGATCGTTACAACAAGCAAAGTCGCTGTTATCAGCTAGTATATGTTTTTAAATTTGATAATGACCAGACAACTAAACGTTAATACTATTTAAACTATGAATATTAAATTCTTCTCGCGAAAATCAAATGTTCTAGACGCTCTTACCACAAGTTTTCATAACCAACTTAACGGCGTTGAGATCGTGAGATATATTAGCTTCGTACGAATAACGTTCAGTCTCTACGCACCGATACGGAAGGTAGGAGAGCGTGATGTCTTTATATTTTCATGAATATAAAATAATTAATTTGAATTTATGTTAACTGTGTAGTTTTGTTTCCGAAGGTTCAATACTAACTTTATTTCGTATCTCAGATTCCCTTAATAACTATAGTACATTAATTTAGCGATATGGATTTAGAGGAAACGTCAGTCAGATTGCGTGTACCAAATTAAAAGTAAAGTGGACTCGGTAATTATACCAAACGGATTATTTCCATCCAGTCCACATTATTATATGTATTTAATGAGTGACTCTGTCCGTACGTAAAGGTATGTAGGAATTTCTAATTAATGTTGGTTTCTGGTTTCGCAAACCGAGTCACCTTCGACGTGTCGTGTTGCTTGTATAAATAATATATTTTTAATTTAATTTTTATTCGACATAGTAAAGGATTAATAAAAATAAATCAATAACTTGTAATAAAACATACAGATACACAGACGTACAGTCTGGCGAATATGTTTTCACGTTATTTACAATGTATATAGAATTTTTAGATGGAAAATAATTTTTGCCGGGGCTTCGCTTCCGATCCCAGGGGCTTCTCGGGACAAAAAATATGCTCCGTGCAATATCAGAATTGAAATGTCTAACGGCATTTCGTTCGAAGCTTTGGATTGATGAACAAACATACAGACGATATGCGAAGTGAAAAGATTAATATATATTTAGATATTAAGGAAAACATACAGAATATATACAGAATATAATATATCAGCAACGCTATAGTTGTGTCCCCACCACAGTACCGCCAGCCTTCGCTGTACCTGTGCCTTATCAGACGTCCTTATCTCCGTCTGCGTGTTATCATACCATGTTACACGCGTATCCTCCTTAAGTTCGCCTTATCAGCTCGGACTGTAGACGCTTTTGAACGATCTGTTCCCGGATTCTGATCTCTGTGATATGAATACTGAATTTAATCGATATATCATTGATTCATTACGTGTCTTAAAATAATTAAATTTTATACAGAAGTTTTTTTTATTTAATTCATTGAGAAGCTGTTAATTAATTATTAGTAAAATTTGTATTGCTTTTTTGATTATTCTGTTGAGACAACATTTATTGCTCTGTTGTTTCTGTTTTATGTGTCCCTAAACACATGATGTTGTACTCTGGAGCACAGAAACAACAGGAAGCTCTGATTTACCGACACAGCAACACCAAGAAAATTTACACCAGCATCACAAATGGCACAGAATGCTGATAACATGTTGCTCTTTCATACTAAAAACGAATTCACTTATTCTGAGGAAATAGCGATGTCGCAGATAGTTTACCTTATATTATTATTTTAACTCAATATACATTTATCTATAACCCTAACCGCAAGTTCACTCGGACGAAGTCATCGGCTAAATCTAGTATTCAATAATAAACAGCAAAATGGAGAATTGATGGCTTATTCCATGGTCGATCCAAAACGGACGGCTCTATTTGTCTTATTTACCAGATTAATTACTTGATACTTACAACTACCCGCAATATACAAAATTTTGTTATCTTAATACAACAGCATACATTCTGTTATGTAATGATTTCCATATTTAGTAGCGGTACTTGTCAGATCACGTCCCATATAGTGTCGTGTCGTCCCCGTCACGTATCAATATCGTCGGATGCTCCGGGGATCGTGTTACGAGTGTGAAGTGTCTCATATCTCATATATAAAATAAAATTCCACAAAGAGGACATTTTATTGAAATAATATTTTTACATGCATAGAATAAAACCACAACACGATTTTTAGTGTAATCACTTTTTTTGTAACAAGATTTATATACATATACATATATATATATATATATATATATGTATACGTATAGTTTATGTATGCATACTAGTTCAATAGTTAAGTGACCTGGAACCTTATATTCCAGAGGTCGCTGGTTCAAGTCCTGGTCGTGTCAATAACTTTTCTTGCTATATCTTCTATTTGAACTCTAACATTAGTATTGAACACAAAAGTGCTTTAATGTTGAAAAAACTACAGTAATATTAAACGACAAAGATAATTGCGGAGGGAAAAGTAGGCTTCTCCCTCTGTATTTTTCTTGGTTATTTGTCTTCTGAGAAAGCGGAAGTAGTTATTGACCATTAGCTGTGATTCTAGATCGATTTTATGATATTTTTTCGCCTTTTCGTCTCAATATTTGTGGGGGTTTACTGAGGGCTGTTCTCATTAATCTGATCTCGTCATTTGCACGGCTTCACAGTTATCTGAGGATTCTTTAATGCGGTTTTAAATTTTTAGTATCTCGTTACTTAAAATATATTACATTAACATTATATATATAATGGATTGGTTTCCTGGGAAATTTATATGGTGTCTTTATAATAAAAAAATGAATCGGGTCTTCTGAGACTGCGGTTGGAACGACGTTGATATTAAAATTTTATGCTTTGATGTAAATTTAGCAGAAAGAGGAATCGTCTAAATATGTGACGTAACATTAAAAATGTTTATATAGAAATGAACGAACGAAGAGTTTGTTGCCTTTTAAAAAACTAATTGGATTTTTCGAAATAAATTAACTAGAATTTAACTGACTGGCTCATATTGTAGAGGATAAGTGGTTAAGACAAGAACGACAAGTATGATGATTTGTCGGCTAAGGATGCTAACGATATTCATAACAGAACATAATTCAAGTTTAGCAAATATATATATATGACATTACAATTACCGATTATTATAAATCTGTGTCATAAGAAGCAGGTGGTGACACCACATACAGCACTGGTATCCTGTAAATTCATCACCTGCAGGTATAAACCCGATAGTCGTTTCATTCACAGAACTTACGTGCTGTAAGGGGTCTGATAGCTCATCAGATTTAGGACCTGATTTGTGCTTGAAAAATAGCTTTCAAAGTAATGGCTTGGATAATCACACTGAATCAATGTAAATTATATGAATTTTTAATTATAATTAATAAAAGAAAAAACTCTTATCTGAATATATTGAAAGCCTTCATTGGTCAGGTTTAATTAAGAGCTCGTGTAATCTCTTTGATACAAACCTGTTGCGGACATTTAATCAGCGACGCTGGAAGTAGGTTAGGAATCATGGTTCCGTTGAGGGTTCCGTACTCCGTACTTTGGGACCGCACCAATCATTTGGACCTCACATCATCAAAAATATAAAATATTATACTTCGTGTAATTTCAAAGACATTTATTGCTTTATATTTTTTATGTCCTATGTCATTTGTTTAACGTCCTTCGATATTTTGATGTCCGCGTGGGTTAGGCCTGTTCCGAATTTGTGATAAAATCACATAAGCTAGTATTGTTTCACAAGTTTTGAACTGGTCCGACGAGTTTAACGTGACCGACTTGAAAAAAAGGAGGATTTATTTTATTTATGTGCAAGTATATCCTTTCATTACCGAGTTGCTGAAGGTTGGATTGGGTTGTCTTAGCGCTAAGCTAATCTTTTTGTCATAACTCGTAAAATATGATCCAGTCGCATGGAATCTTTTTTGCGCGTAAACCTGTTGTGTGTAGGTATTCAGCGCACATTAAAACGTGCTGTTTTATCAAAAATATATTACGTTTGGTTTCATCAAGTGTAAAATAATTTAAGGTTCGTGAAGTGAAGAGCCTGTTAAAAAAGGTTTTCAACATCAGCAATCCAAACGTTATAAGAGGATGTGATTTATTTATAACACTAGCTTTTGTTCGTGACGTAGACAAGACTGGCTTCGAAAGTGGATTCAGACAGAGCTTAATAATTTGTGCTCTAAATAATAGATAGGGTAACTAACTAGCACAGCCGTCTGTAGTTGGGACACAGGAGCACAGATACAGGACTCTATCAACATACGACAATTTGTCCTGACTCCCCCGGGAACTCCACGGGGTTAAAGGATAACTTAACATAACTGTGAGGTTCCATCCAGGTATTTTCTTTAGTGTTAGCTCTACTAGTAACAAAACTCATACATACATGCAAGCTGTAAGACCTAGGTAATATTTTTATAAAATCTTGTTAGAATTCATTACGAACACTGTATGCTCCTAGGTGACATTTGAAAGGGATTTAAAAATTAACGAGCGGCAAAAAATCTGACATATTTATATATTCACTTATGAACTAGTTATGAAATAGTATATAACTGGATCTGTAATCCCAGAAGAATGATTGGAATGTGAATAGATAGATGAATGTTTGAAAAAAAGCAGCGACATCTATAGTTTACGTCACGTAACTTAAAACACTACGACTATTATACCGTGATCCCGCGGTAACCTCAGTATAAACTGTCTTATTCTGATCTGTGAAAACTTAAAAAGTTTTATCAAAATCCGTAAAGCACTTTTTGTGTGACAGCTATAAACATCCATACATCCTTACAGAGCTTTGCACTTACAATAGGAAGTAGAATTTATTATACATTTACAAACAACAGCAATAGGTTTTTACTCCAACACTATATTTTAATTACCAGTAAAACTCAATCAAAATCGTCAAAACCCATTCGAAAGGCGCTGCACTAACAATGTGAAAGTGCCCAATGTAGTGGTGAATAGAGGCTGTGCCGTGAGCATAAACTATATTAACACATAAAATATTATTAATTTTATATACACACAGACACATGCATATACGAGTATATGTAAGTTAATAGTATTATAGTCGCTTGGCAATAAATCTAAACTCACAATGGTTTGAGGATACTATAACATCTGTCTGGGAGGATGTGGCCCAAGTCATAAGCTGAACGACGCTAAATAATACCTCTGTCTAACATAACATTGGACTTTTCTAATAGAAGACTTAATGTTATTTACTTGAATTAATCAGAAAGCATTATATGGCGAGCTGTAATTTGGATAATCTGTTCGTAAGCAATTTCCTTTCAGCTGTTTTTATCATAGCTTACTAAGATAAAATAATATGTAAGATTTTCGCTCCCACTCATCTAAACGAAATTCTTTAATGAACTTTCATCTTGTTGCGGTTGCGGCCTTCATTTTTATTTTTATTAATGTTTACGATATATACATAAAAAGTTAAAAAGCAAATTCAAAAAATAAACCCTTTAGTTAAATCAAATATGAAATGATTAAATCTTTTTTGACGATCAAAGTTAAAATGTTTATGTAAACTAATTACTAAATTTAACAAAAAAAAAAAGAAAAATTTGTCTTACAACTTAAACGCGGGTAGGTTCTGCATAATTTAATACTTCTTTCCAGTTAAGACATATTGGTCTCTATTGTGAGGGTATAAGGTCCAACTTCTATTACGCTCCGCATCTCGGCTCACAATCCGTTTGGAGATGAAATCTCACAGGATATTGAAATCCATTGTTTGATCTTGTTTAATGAGTATTTCGTTTGATGTGTTAAAATTACATATTAAAAATATAATATTTAATATATCCACATAAAGAATATGTAGTTATTGAATTTAATCTTATCAAAATCTGCTATGATCGTACTATATTAGTGCCGTCTGACGGATTTTCTAGCATGTACTGTGCTATTAAGTGACCAAAGTAGTCCAAAGATTAATGAAATGTTAATACAGTTATATTCAGACTGTTGCTGATGATGAAGCTGGTTGGACGCGTTGAAGTCAGCAACAGATGCATTGATTCTAGACAGTTTAAGAGTGATTTTTAGCCTGGAATTAAAAAGGATAACGTATCTATCTTAGCAGGTTACTTGTGTAAAGGTCGGCAGACGTGTGTATGAATTTGATGCTTAAAATAAAAAGATAAACCTAGTATTCACATATTTGGGATCTTTTCTTAACTTTACAATTTTAGTGCATCTTTTTCTTTGCTATTTATTTGGTGAAACTGCGCTGATTTTCCGACAAAATAGTCAAAATCTTGGCGTCAGGGATTGTTCCTTAATTAATTTCATGATTTTTTATATATGAGATTTCAACGGTAATACAAATTGTTATAATATTTTAGTATCTCTCAAATGAAATTAATTAATCATTTCATTAAGTATGAATCACAAAAAATATTTTTTCTGTATGCAAATGTATTTAATTGCGATCCTAATGTTCCTTATTGGTGGTGTATATAAGGTTATTGTTTGCCATGTTTCTGTTTAAAGTATTAATTAGTGTTAGTTATCGTGTGCAGACGGACACACACATGTTCATACGGGAGCTATCCTCAAACGGTATTATCAGTTAGCGTTTTGGCAACAACGTTTATTTATTTTCAATTAACACGTTTTTTTTTATTTTAAATGTTTTCCCGTCTGTGTGTTTATTAAAAAAAATATTTATAATCAAACATTGGTCTAATATAATGAGATCTAAGATTTTCGCGAGTATTCATTTAAATGAAACTAGTATTATTCGGATTTACTACGCGGATTTTATTATTTAAAAACTACGTAATCCCGACGTTTCGGTTACTTTGCAGCAACCGTGATCGCGGGCAGACGAGCAGTGAATCACACCATTATGTAGTTTTTAAATAATAAAATCCGCGTAGTAAATCCGAATAATACTAGTTTCATTTAATTGGTCTAATATAATTTTTATCACAGACAAATTCATATCATATCCGGACTAAATTTATTGTTGTTATCTTTGGAATTAAAATATTTTTATTGTTGAAACTTTATATATTTTTTGTTGGAGTGTTTAAACCATCAAAACACAAATTGTTCAATAAATTGTGTTGCGCTAACTTTTATGTTTATCAAACAAAATGCACATATAACATAAGCCAGCCTCATAATCGACAAGGTTTTATTTACTAATCTGTAAATAGATTAAAAATCGGACGCTAGTCACACTAATGTATAGACATAAGATTTTTATTTTATATATTGAAGATGCGGTTATTTTATAAAATACGTTTTCTCTATCCGTCTGTGTATCTGTCACGAGTTTCTGATGTATTTTGGAAGCTGTCGCTCGTACGTCAGAACAATAAAGAGGCTAGGGCGTGGACGATTTACACCCGGAGTTGTGTACCGGGGGACAAGCACTGTAGGTTTGTTTGTTTATAATCAATGCATAGATTATTAACAAAATATATTATATTCGTATTGATTTGATGACTGAAAGAAGCTTGCTCAGAAAAAATGATGAGTAATATTGGTCCTTAATAACATACGTGGATAGATAGTCGTGACAGTTGAATGTAGCATATAAATCTAAGATTATTCCCGTTTATTGGTTTTATATAGGGCTTATAACTCACATTATATCCTGTAAGTGACGTTTAAGTCAAAGGCGAGAGACTTCTCTCTCACAGATCTGAACTGAACAATATTAAAGCCACAAAAGATAAATGTACGAAGCTTATTTCTAACTACCCTCTAAATCTTTTAAATCACTCCGTCCCGGCTATCTGAACTTCGGTATCTGTTATCGTTAACGTAAATAACTCATCGCCTTTCATCGCCGTTATAAAAGGACGCGAATATCTCAACGCGTGTTAAACTCCGCGGCCACGTCCAGGTAACGCCAGATGACAGCCTTCCATACGTATTCCGTCAGATATGCATTAGCGGCGTGTGTGGTTATAGTGTCAGCGGACGAGGTAGCGGGTGGATACAAACCTGACATCATATGTACAACTTATAACGACTGTACGTTTGTAACAAAAATTGTATTACAATCAATCGTATAGCGGAAAGACAAATATTTAAATATAAATTTTTATTAAAGAAATATAACAGAAACGGTATTTTCTATGAGCATCACACACAATACGCGTTTCTTGATCCGCCCGCTGTCAGTGCCGCTCGACCGTCGTCACTATATTCGTCGTCAACATCTGCTGAGTCAGTAAGCCGTCTAATTTAACCCGAGACATGAACACTACACCGATATTCCATCAGCCGTAGGAATATCGTCACAGCAACATCAACTCTATCACACGAACATAAACGTCGGAATCGCGTGTTTATATTTAACCCATTAGATGATTAAAAATAACAATTGCGTTCTGTACCGTAATTTTAACTCGTTCCCTCGAAGGGAATAAATCAAAGAGCGTAATCTATGTAAGATCTCCTTACAAAGGGATTTAATTTTTTAAATTTATTTATTGAAAACAAATATCTGTTTATCAAATGGACTCATTAGTTTGGATATTTTTCCTTAGTCTCTCTTTATTATACACCTATATCGTTAAGAAGATTCTAAGTCTACTTTTTTAATATATTTTCATTTCTGAACAGAACTTACCAATATAAATATTTGCATCAGTAATTTAAAAAAATCTAAATATTTGTATGTCGTTAGAGTTAAGGAAAATCGTAAAGTGTTAATGAGATAAAGCCAGATGCAGACTGCAGAGTAGAAAGCATTTAAAATGACCTGTTTTTGACATAAATATGTAATAATATATAGATGTACAATGTAAAATCTTTTAAAACCATACTATCGAGGTGATGTTGGTAATGTGGTAACTTTTCACCACATATAAGTAAAAAGCTATTTCTTATCCCGTCCTCTCGATATCGACATTGCTTTAAAGTTAAGTGTTCTTAAATACAGTATTATTTTGATATAAAAATGATTGCAAAATATTTACGAAATTATTGAAGTATTTTCAAAATAGTCTTATACATTTGTTTCGGATAGTAATGATAAAAAGGAAATTTATTAAAAAAAACTTTGGACATATTGTAATCGATAAAAGAAGTCTATACTGTAGTGACTATAACCATATTCGTAAAGGAAAATAAAAAAATTACAAATCAATATTGACCTACATTTATTAATTATTTCTTTGTACTATAAGCTTAATATAAAAACCTTATGAAAAGCGTTTACATTCCAAGCTGACCTGATGATAGTTCAGCATAGTAGAAGCACAGTTTTCCGTCATGACAGATGTCAGGATCAGTAGGCAATGCTAAATCCACTTGCTGTCAATTGTCCGACTGTCAAAGCTGTCCCTGGAAGCGTATTTTTTATTGAACTGTCAATGAAGCTTTGTGGCCAAAGCTCTTAAGTGTACCTTAGTTAGATGGTGTTGGATCCCTTTTGTTAATACTAGGTCTATTCAGACTGCTTACGACTATACTCAGAAACTACCACGATCGTGTTAAATATTTATATAGTGATCAATAACTGCTGGTATATGTATGTGACTAATCTCTTAACCTTCAAGTAAAGCATTTCCTATAAAAGATAATGTGAGATACCATCACTGACTTTCCACCATAACGCGTCTCATTTTCAACACCATAACAGTGAGCGACCTTTCTGTACCGTCATACTTTCTCTCAACGGAGACAACATATTGCTATAAAAATAACAGTTCCTAAAGCGTCGTCAACTTTATTAAATTATCAATGAACTGATCTGAATGTGAATTTAAAATCTGCAGTTATCAAAAGGGCCTTCGGTTAGGCTTAGGCTTATTTCCTCTAATCTTTCTGGAATCTTTGAGTCCAACTCCTTATGTAAGTTGCCTCAAAAGAGGTTGCCTCTTCCACAATCAAGTTCTGCCACGCACCCGCAACATCCTTTATAATGCAGATAGCCATGGACCACGGTGACTTACTCCTATCGGTTGGGCCCTCTGCTCGTTTTGCCCTTTGACATTAATAAAACGTCCAAGCATTCGATTTGATCATCTTCATACTATCTCTAGTTATCTCCCCATCCCCTCCATCGTGACACGTCCAACCCTCTTCACCGTCAGTAAAACCAATTTCAATTACAGCTTCAGAAACGTGAGTAAAGTTATTCAGCAAAATTATTAGAATCATCTTCATTGAGACACGTCAGGCTCAGTCATAGCCGTTCAAAATATTATTGTAGGACCAAATTACATGTTATGTACATATGTTACACATACCTTCACTCCTCTCTTAAAACTGGAGCACGTCATAAGTTTTTCTGACATATTAAATTATTCCAACTCAGTTCCACCAATTAGATGATGGAGGCGGATTTCCAAATGTTCGTCACAGTATCTGTTAGGGTTCATTAAGTTATACAAAGTTTAATATATTACAGATTCTTTAGTGATCAGATGCCATTAACACAACACTGTATAAAGAATCATATATTTCTTTATATGTGTCACGAATAAAATTCAAAAGATAATTAGTTTTAAATGAAACAAAGTAGTGGCCTAGAGGTTAAAGGCCCGCGTCTCATGCATGAGGGTGTGGTTTGGAAACCTGGCCGGTAACAATGTTATTTTTTCCGAGTTATATATACTTTTGAGTTTTTAGACACCACTGACAGGCGGTGAAGGAAAATCTCGTAGGGAAACCTGACTTTTAATTTAAAATTATAAGTTTGAAATCGCCAATCCGCCTTGAGCAAGCGTGGTGATTATTGCTCCAATCATGTGAGAAGAGACCTTCGCTCAGCAGTGGGCACCAATAGGCTGATGATGACGATGAAACAAAGTACGTCTGCCTTAAGAGTTGAACTCCTTGATATAGGTAATAAGAAATATTGTTGATCATATCCACACCAAACTAAATACACTCAGTTTATCAGTTTGCCATTCATACATACACTTACGTCGATAGCATCGTACGTTGAACTGATGGTAAGGCTACTATTATAGGTATTTTCATTGTAATTGCCATTCCTATATAATTATCTATTTAAAGACAAAATTATATTTTGATATTATTTTGTTAATTATAGTATTGTTAAACAATTCATGGTTGACATCAGGGCGAGATCCAAACCGCGGGTAGTTTTAATTAAATCTTTGACACAACCCTGGCTTTACGCCAGTTAAACAGGCTAGGATGTGTTATTATAATATTAAATTAAGTTCGTCTGCTTGTTCGTTGTAATTTTTTGACTATAATGAAATAGACTTAAAAGATCTGTTACTATATATATATATATTTAGGTTTTTAACAAAATCATTAAAACATATAGTTGTCTTATAGTTGTCAGTACTTTCAAGTAACAAAACAAACCTTAACGTTAACATACTTATCTTATAGAGTTTTAACTGTTTGTTATTTAAAAGCTAACGTACTTACAGAATAATACGAACACCTTAAACAAATTAAATTTAATTTACAAAAACACTCACAAATCGCGTCGACAATTACTTTCCCGCGTCGCAGTTAGAAAAAAGTTAAAAAAAAAACAAACCAAATGTCATCGCTTTAATATCATATTGGATGCGTTCAGAAATTTAAAGGTTCGGTTCTAATAAAATGTGTGTTCCCTAAATATATATATATATATATATATATATAATATTTGGTTATTGTGAGGATTTAACTGCACATAGTCATTGAATACATAGTTTCTGAACTAGTGGATATATTTTTATGAATTTCTGTAGCTATATATTTTATAAGAATTTGGTTTTATTTAAATTTATAACTTTTATCCCAATATTTTTTTCTAAATATTCTGACAAATTTATTGTATATTTATACGAATACTGTATAATAAACTGATAGTGTCAAGGTTTTTTATAACATACTGTGTTGTAAAGTCACGTTACTGCAAGTTTTCACTTTCACGCCACATTCATATAGACAATACTGTAGTATTGACGTAGGTTATTGGGTGAAAGACGTGAAACGCTTCGTATTTAGTGTGACGAAAAAAAAAATATAATTACTAATAGTCTTTGTCGATCTATTAAATACACAGCAGAGATATCCATTGTATATTATTTCTTAGTTGTACCTTTTACCTCCTGCAGCGTGTTTACCTAATTTTTGTATTTTCTTCAAACTATCATTGTGTGTGTGTGTGAATGATTATAACACACACACACACACACACACACACGCACACACACACACAAATATTTCATATGAAGCATTTAAGATAAATGCATTATTATTAAAACACACACACACACACACACACACACACACACACACACACACACACACACACACACACACAGACCAGTTGTATGATTCACTTATTATTATAAGTTCAGTTATTCTCGGGTCGTTGAACCCTGACTTAAAAAATTTGATCCAAAATTTTTATTATTCATCTCTCTACATAAACATTATATAAAGGTAGTTTCACACTTTACAATTTAATAAGTTTATTGTATTTTTCATATCTCTTTAAATATTTGACGTTTGTAACAGATTTTAAACTTTAAAGTTGTATAAAGTAAAATAATTGGTTCCTTGATATAATAAAAAAATATATGTCGATTGAAAATGAATCTTATGTCATGGGAATACATCACCAAATATGTTATTTCTCTTCTATTTCTAATGTAACACTCTGTTACGGTTCACTAAGTGTACTTATATACGTAAATATATTTACTTAATAAATTGAAATAAGAAATTGAACTCTATGTGTTATACATAAGACTGTCATTCGAATATCGCGATGTTAACTATGATATAATATCATTTATGTTACGATATGAATCATCATTTTTATGTTTATATCATAAACAGATCTATAATGTTCTGTCTGTGCAAACAATATATCCCAACACATTGACCATGTAATGTTAATTGCGAAAAATAAAATTTTTATCCAATTTAAAGGTACATATACATAAATAATCTATTTTTTTTCCCTTTCTTATTATAATTTTTTTTGTGTTATTATCATTATTTATTATACTAACATAGTTGTAAGGGTTCTTCTTTTTTTTTGTAACTAACAAATGGACTGTAAATTGTCTGAAATAAACAAATTATTATTATTATTATAAATAAAATAAACCAATTTCCTTGTAGCGTTTCAATTAACAATGCTATATTAATTTTTATACGAGTCTAGTGTCAAGATGGAAACTGCGGAGGCTTAAACGTTAGGAGAGCCACTCGAGACTTCAAAGAGATATCAAGATGATCTCGTGCTGAGCTGAAATACACTCTAACTCAACGGGAACAGATCACATATTACTGCGGACACACTCACGGGCACGCCGACTAAAAGTTTAAAATATTTTCTGTATCCGTGACTTCAATTTCACAGTATATATTTTTACTTCAAATGAAATTTTCGTGTGAAATGAAAAACGATTGTAAACGTCGGCAATTAGTGTGTTCGGATTAAAAGAAAATTATTAATATGATAAAAAGATTTACTTAGTGCAGTCAATGTTTTAGTGGAACAGAACTCTTCTGTTCTTGATTAAGATTCTGGAGGTGGGGTCAACCGCTGTCAGTTATAATATGTAAAGTTTGATTGTCAATATGTATTCTTGAGTATTGAGGGAGTGAACAGACGGACACATACATTAATCCATGATGGACAAAGATGTAAGCAGCTTTCATAAGACAAAGCTTTCCGTATTTGGATCCATCTAATAATGTAAATAAAAAGATATAAGATAGGTTTTCTCTATACCCACAAAACTCGACCGCACGCATGCACGCGCGCACGCACACACACAATGTATATATATATATATATATAATTGGGGTACCTGTTTTTACGTGCACGTGAATGTATATACCGTACACACACCAAAATAACATTTTTTTCAAATTTTTGTCCGTCTGTTCGTTCCGACTTATCTCTGAAATGACTTTTGATGGAACTTTTATCGGTGTAATAGGTTACTATATATAGGTTAAAATAGGCGTTGGACGAGCGAGTGGGAGGCGGGGAGTATAGGGCGCTTAAAAGTTTTGCATCATTTTTTTTTTACACAGACGGAGTCGTGGGTAACAGTTAGTATATATAAAAAGATATTACGGACACAAATAGTTAACTAATAAAATGTATGAATTCTGTTATACATTAAAATAACGATATACACTACAGTTAAAAATCCCCTAATACGAGTTCCGTCCTCTGCTCAAAAACATTAATAGTCTAATGTTTATTTATTCACAAAGCTCAATATCAGAAGTCGTGATCAAAATAACACTTAATTAATGTATATATTTAATGAAAAACATATGTGGCTTTCATCGTCTTTACATTTTATTTATAAATGTTCCATATATCATCCGTCTAAAACAAACACACTCATTACTAACCAACGGTTTGATATAACGATACATTAAAAATTAATCCCCGTTTAAATCCGTCCACCTCCTGGACTATTACGATCAAGAGAGAGCTTTAAATTATATAAGTGAACTCTATTAATATTTGACTCGGTTAAAAATATTTATTGCAGTGAGTTCCATAGACTATTATAATTAACTTTCAATATTACTTCAATCTATTTTAGTAAATATATTTTAAACTAACCGTTTAACGCGCGTTAGATAAGGCCCCTTAAACCTACACCTGGGTCGCAAGTCCCAGGCAGTGTTGAAGCTCCTCTCCCTGCAACGATTGACCCGGCACCCGCACGGTGAATACATGGAATGCTGAGAGGTTTCGTCTCATATATATATTATTCCTGGTCACGCTATATCCTGAAAACGAAGTCAACGATTTGATTAATTGTTCTTTAATGTTTTGTATAAAGTTCATAGGTTCATACCAATCGATAAAATAGTTTTAGAATCTTAGTTAATTTCTTTACACTTATCAATTGTTTTGTTAATTAATTTTTATTATACCAACTCTTTACGAAGCACGTTTGAGATAACTGTCAGTGGTTTGTTAGTTATACATGTAAAGTAAGGTTATATAGTTTGTGTTAATTAGTCGTGTTGGTCGGATCGAGGACTTTGTTATAGAAATCAATAAACAGCGTTGAGAGCGAGTTACAACCATCACCCAGCTCCCTGGACGAGTGGTCTTTGACATAACATAACGACCTCTGTCGGATGTTTGATTTAAAAGTCTTTTAAAAGTTTCAAACATGAGTAAACCTCTTTATTTTCCTATAATTGATATAAGACATCGGTTACATTTTAAAGCAACAGTTAGCCAAAATATGCTGTTCAATTTAATTGTACTCTTCTGATGCGTTTCTCGTAGAGTCCTCAAGGGATCCCGTGTCGTGTGAACGCTGCGGTTCACACAGCATCCTTTATCAGCCGGCCGCCCACTGATGTCGAGATCATTAATACTACTGAGATAACAAAAGCTGCTGCGATCAAAAGTAACAAGTTTGGTTTAAAATATGACTATCAAATGTTTGCAACATCGGTCCGTTCAAAGCGTTAACCTTTCTTGTGATGGATAAATATATGAAAAATGTTCTTAAAATATTATATACGATGTCACAGAAAAGACGAGAAAAATTAATTAATTTTATAAATTCCGCTTCAGTTTATGACATTATCCGCTCCCGCTATCACTAACACCATTGCCGATAGCGTGTCACTTTATCGACAATCGACACTACATAACTCAGTGTCCAGTAACTTTGGATTGTATTTAATGATTAAATAAACTAACTTAAACATTAAGACACAAAAGAAACTTAAACTAATTTCTACATATTAAACACTACTAGTATATCTTTGTCTATATTAATGCTAAGAATATTTCGTTCCTCAAGTTTGAAATATTCCTACAATCATAACAAAATTTCTTTGGAACCAAATCGACAATAAACTCTATGCGTGCAAAAAGAATTATGAAAATCGTTCCATAAATATACAAGTTCCACGTCTCTGAACAAAGGTCGAAATAGCTGAGGACGTTCATTTTTGTAAGCGAGTTAAAATTTATGGCCGTATATTTGCAAGGTTTTAGTAGTAACGCAGCCGCGGGACAAGTTGGGCCGGGCCAGAGGAAACAGTTGCTGTATTAACTTTCAACTGATTTATATTCTGATACTGTCAAAACATACAGGCTTTACAGTTTAAAAAAAACTTCCTTGATGTTTGTAATTCAAAGCAAATTTGTTTTCCTATTTTCATTTTGTACCACATCCTAGTTCTACTCTACTATATTATAGATTTTTTGTTAAGATATATCAAGACATATTTATTATTTTAATGATGAATATATATATATACGTGTCTGTATGTATATGTCATTAAAATAAAATGTGTTTCGTTATAGTGCCATTTGGAGCATACGTTACCTCGATGTGTTCGGCTATAAAGAAACAGAAAGTACACTAATAAATTAAACATATATATATATATTTAATTTATTTTAATTTATATATATATATATATATATATATATATATTTCCGTTAACTACATATATATTTACATAAAAATATATAAATAATAAATCTTAAGCTAATTTGTGTTGGCATTGAAATGGATTGAATAGATCGAAAAATTCATTGACAAAAATCAGCACATAAAAGTTTAATTGGCGTAAGAACTGGAATACGATATCCTGAAGGTCGCAGGTTCAAATTCGGCTCGTGTTAATAATTTTTTCAGTCTATCTTTTACATGTATTTTAGTCTCTGTACACATGTATGTCACATATAACGCAGTGATGGGTTTTCTTGACTGTAACGTTAGTCATCTGATGCCTCCTCTGTACATTCTGACCTCCTGCGGCTCCTGCGGTTCACATCTGGTATGCAAATGAACAAACATACAGTTTTATGAGGAGCCGTAAAGCCGAGGACGCGGTGAGATGACGTCAGAACACAACACACACATACAATTGTTTTATATGTAAATCAGTAAAATGTGAAGATTACTCGATAATGGAGAGAAAGGGAGTTATTGCGAAAAGATTTTTAGAAAAAAATATATGATATTTATAGTTAAAATTGTGTTTTATGTTATATCTGAATTATGTTACCTATCAGCGTCATGTGTCCTTCACACTGAAGATTTCCTATAAGACGAATATAGTGAGATATAGTTCATGTTATAAGCCTGCTACAACCCAACTCAGAGCAAACCGATGTGGAATTTTTAACTTACGATAATAAAAAGAACAATCCACCTTATAAACCGGATAGTGTTTTAAATCCACATTGCATCCACATGAGAATGCAATTATATTCTTTATATGTAGACGCTGTCATCTACGTCGTAGTCACGTAGCACCCGCCCTCTACGCGGCTACGACGCTCTACGTGTCTCATTCGGAACGTGCTGAGTGCTGTGTCATTTTAGTTTCACTTTAATATGTCTTTTTTTAACTTAAAACTCATAAAAACAGATTCGGCCGTGTTTTACATACATCTTACATTCTTACATTTACTTACGTTTGTTGGAATTGATATGAATTCATTGGTAAATATGGTTCGTTATCAGGAAGTACTTAACTTATTGACGATACAGGATAATATTTTGGAAATTTCATTTTTTTATTTCATTTTGGAGATTTCCAAATTCCTCGAATTCTATAATGTTTGTCAGCTTCAGGGACCACTAGCACCATCGGTCACCACTATGGACCGCTATCCCCCGATGTCCGCCAATGTTGGTAATCTCTTATACTCGTCACGAAGTAGTCACAGGATTGAAGTCTACATACTCTATGTGTACATTCCGGCATCAAATTCTTATATTTCTTTGTGTAACTACGTTTAGTTATATTAACTGATATTAATTAATCTATTAAAAGCATAATTGCTGTTATAATTATTTAATTACGAGTAAATTACGGTCGTTGGAAGAAGTCGTCGAGTCACGTCCTGTAGCCTACCACAAGTTTGCTCGTCACACTACATTCGAACCGTTTCTAGTTTTTCATTTATAAACCTGTGACAATATCGTCACGAGCGCTTTACGAATACAAAACTGGTAACGCTCTGTATGTAGTGTGACTTTACGAACGTGTGGTAAGGATACTGTTCCTGTAATTACAGAGAGCTCTCTGAATGTTGATATTGTTTTAGCACGCTTTTATATTACATAAGACGAAAAGGTTTTAGAGTGGGGCAAGTAGTGGGAGTGGTGGAGATGGTGGGGGTTGCTATATATAGACTTAACGAGTAGGTGTGGACGCTGAGCACACTCATAATAGATGGTTTATGATATTTGAGTATAATCACATTAAAATCATTGATCAATAACTATTTTTAAAGATCTTTTTTAATGTGTAATTTTAATTGCCTATTAATATGCATTTGTTAGTACCGATACAAATACAAATCATCTGACAAGTAAAATATTTTTAATTTAGTTCATTGTTAAAATTTATCTTTATTTAATGAATGTTTCGTTGAGAGAGGCTTGAGAGGATTAATTAATGTTTTGGGATATTCTCGCGGTAATTTCATACAAAATCTTGATTGCTTTAGACCTTGTAGTTGATAAGATGTGGTGAGATTTAAAGAGTTCACTACATTGTTTCCATAGCCTCTTTGACCAAAGGTTTATCTTGAAACAAATTGAGAAACCTTGTGGAATTAGGCTAAAAATTTAGTTTCTTTTTCTGCCAATTATAGCATTAATCTAGATTTACAGTCACCTTTTGTTAGATATTATTAGAGAATTTATATGTATGTATAAAAATATATATGTGTATGTTTAGTTAGTGTCATTAAAAGTGAGACGAGTGTGTTACGGGTCGTAAAACTTAACTCAAAACTGCCCGTAACGCGTCATGTTTGTTACCGATCGTATCGTTTGTGATCCACACACAGCATCGTAAACGTCTGATAATAAAACGGTGAATAAAACTCTCGTGAGGGAACATTACTTTTATATTAGGGAAAATGAGTAGGTTAAAAGTGAAAATTCGACTGTATTTTTTCGGTTCATCTATTTCGTGTCGCATTACAGCTGACCGCGGAGTGTTAGGAAGTTAATGGTGCTCTTCAAAACTCTGCTCTGCTCGCATCAGCAGACCTTGCAAGGCTTTATTTTTCTGCGGAAATACTATACGATATTCGTGTGTGTCTTTACTATTATAGATTTCTTATTACATTTCTGTTTTTTAAAGTCTCTTGGTTCATCGAAGCAAAGATGAGCTTTTATTTAAATTATCATAATAAAATTATTAAATCATAATTATACACGCATTTCAATTTTGTTATTTTAATATGTTACATTGAAATGAATACAATTTAAAAGAATGTGTTAATTGATTTGTTTTCTTGGTGTGTGAAATATTTTTATTTTAAATAACTGGCTCAAGAGAGGTGAAAAATAATTGTTAATAATAATGACAAACGATTAAAACTAATGTGTTTCTTAAGTAATTTTAACAGTAATAAAGAATTCCAAAACATGATACCATCAAAGTTCGTCGCGTTACAGAAGCTGGTTCAGTTTATACAACAATTTATAGCACCTTAATAACACAAAAAAAATAATTCAAAAACAATACAAAGAAAGCTCAGTGTCGCTGTTTATAAAAACAAAACGTGAGAGAGTGCATTTAAACCGTGTGCTTTACAACTACCCTCCTTTAAACAATGCCTGTGAAGTGCTCTTAGCCTTGGCCGGGTGGCTTTGTACTCGACCGCGGCTAGAGGGGTGATGTTTTTGACAGCGATTATGACGTCACCGTCCTAACACTACCGTCTGGAGAGATGATTGTTTCCATGCATTGACGTGCAGTTAACAAATTAATTTTATACAAAATATAGACTTTTTAATTCTAATCAATTTTTTAACACAACATTGTCATGTTAGAATAGAAGCGTTTAGTACACTCGAGGATCAATTTTTAATTTGATTGCACAAAATTCTATAACCTGTTCATAAAACTTTCATAAAGTACAAAAAAAAAATTTTAATACATTGATAAACAAAGCACAATTTGCCACGACAAACGAGAATCACAATATTTACAAGCAAAAAGAAAACTTCTTATCTCCTCTAAAGACATGTTGCAAAAGAATGAACGTTAAATTTAACAGTCAAAGTTAAATTCAATGGAGAGGAAGTGTGTAAAGAGATTTATTTTATACAGGAATAGTTTCCTTGTATGTGTGTCTTATAAATGAAACTAGTATTTTTCGGATGAACTACGCGTGATTTATTTTTGTAAAAAACTACATACTCCCGACGTTTCGGTTACTTTACAGCAACCGTGATCACGGGCAGACGACATGTCTCACATCCGTAGTTCATCCAAAAAATACTAGTTTCATTTAAATGAATACTCGCGAAAATCTTAGATCTCATTATGTGTGTCTTATGTTTATTACTCGTAATAACACACATACATTTATATTGAACTATTGAACATGAAACAATGATCTAAATCTGGGAGGTGTCGAGCAGTGACATGTCTAAATATTCCATTTTTAAATGGACCGGGGAAGGTTCAATTGTTAATTAAATTTAAATGCCCTGTCTCGTCTGTTGTGTGCACGCGTGTGTGTGTCCGGTGAGCGAATGATAAAAAATATCGCATCTGTATATGACAGTGCTGACATACAATACGTGCTGTGGGTAGGTCATCCTTTAATACTAACATGATCCGTATATAACTAGTAAATAAAACAATCTGTACAATAATGTACCAAGTTACGAACTCTTAATAGAGAACATTCGGATATGTATCACAATCTTAATAATATTTTTGGGATAAAAATGTATACGTTCTTTTTTATAACACTTCTATATCTCATCATTGGTACACAATCTAATTCTATTTTAGACAAAAAAAATTCGTATACTTTTACCCGTGTTCACAGAAAAATATCCAACAGATATATACGCTAGATCTATGCACAATGTTTATGATGTAATTTTTTAGAACTTTAATAAAAAAAATTTGTTTTATATTAATAGTTTGAGTAACTGATAACAATAATTTTTATATCTACCTCCTATTCGTATCGATCAACGTCATACTCACAACCGATATTTAGTGTCTACAAGGTCGCAGCTGACTGCCTTATACGATGATCACTCGACGAGAGTAATCTATTAGAGAGCATACTTTATACATCCTTATAGCAACAGAATGTGCCATTGTCGGGTAACAAATGGCCTCACAATGTATAGAGCTCACACCTGGTGGTTCACTTAAGTTTGATCAACTTAGAAGTGCCAATACTCATTGTCTGTGTACAGTTTAGTGACTGCCTCATTTGTGGCTTCTAAAATTTTATTGAATAATAATATAATACAAGAAATGAAGATTATTTCACGAGGAGAAATGAGGATGACTTGCAGCGAATATGTTGAACGAGGAAGTGATCACGAACTGTTTTAAAGCAGCTGAGCGCTAATAGTTCACGACGGATAACACAAACAGTTTATATTATAAAGTGGCCAGGTCGAACAATAGATTGTTTACAGGACGGGCCGGTGGTACGCCGGTGGTACGGCATTGGTAGGTGGTGGGAAGGTAAACACGGCTATTGTGAGGACTCGTGCTGCTGACAGATGGAGCTCCCACCTGCTCGCGTTGAATTGCATAGTGATGCGTATTGTAGCCACGTGTGTGGGAATTCTTACTACAGACACCGTAAACAAACATGTATATTATGGTATAGGAATTGGAAATATTTTGTGTTAATTATGATAACTTAATAGATAAATACAGCAATGTCTGCTGACGATAAAGGTCCATTAATTCACTCATGATTTGCGTATTTTTGCTTCTGTCGTTGGGTTGGAATTGAATTATCCAAATTTTTCTTGTACATTTCTGGGTGAAATCATATGTATTTTTTTTTAATTTCTCTAATGATGTGTTCTTTGTAAATTTTAGGGTGCGTCCCTCGTTTACTAAATGACCACTGCAGAGTTTAATATTTTGTAAACGCCTATAGCACTCGTCCCCAATTATTTTTCTACATCGGAGAACCTACTAGTGACATGCATCGTTTTTATTTCAACCTAAAACACCCGAAAAAATAACAAAACAATAAAATATTGAATTCAATGAAGCAATAAATTTTGATAGACAACAGAAAGCTGATGCATGTGGGCGTTTAATGGCTTTGTACTGCGTATGTGTGTCTATAGCATATAGATTTAAACCGCGGGCGCATAACTCCTAACCAATTGACAGAATGACGGGTGAGCCTGGTGTGGACCACGTGCTTGTTTGACACGTGCTGTTATCTATTGCACTCGGAATGACATCTAGTTCCTACACGGAACATTCGTTACAATTCAAGCCACACTGTTACAAAATCAATTCTCTTAGATTTGTTTCGTTAAATTTATTTTTTAAGTTAAAACATTTGTTCTAATCAGCGTTTCCGAATATACTTTTTTTATTTAATGAATGTAACTTTCCTTCTCGTTCATATTCAAAGCTCGTCCGCTGTAACTCCGTCACGTTTTTTTTTCAACAAAATTTGTTAGTTTTATTACGGTTCAAGTTCTTTCACCTCCTTATTGCTATATCGATTTTGGCACTCGCTGCGGACGATTCAAATGTTTGCGTACACAGAGTCTGTATGTAACAATGATCTTATCCTATCCTATACTGCCAAGCAGACGAAGCAACAAACGTTTGTGAGGAACATTCTCCTTAAAAGATAATTTAATACACAAATCACAGTTAATACTATAAAAACTGTGTCTGGTATTATTAATGACTACAGATTAGTAAGGTAGATCTGATCCTCTAATCCGAGGCGTCGTAAATCAAGCCCACGGATTACAGGAGTGCACGTTAACCCCAGTGACAGCAAGTAATTTACTGTAGGACGGGGATATGTTGGTAGGGAAATTATGGGAAAATTGTTGACATGAATTATATGTAATACTAAGGCGAGGACTTTGGATACATTACATGATAATTGTTGTGATGATGATAATATTATTATGAATGATAAACTAGATAATATTTTCTGTTCTGAGTCATGTGTATTCTCGTACTAGTTTTAGGTTTACGTATTTCCATTTCAACGTTACTCATAATGAATATATTCGCCGTACGTCTCCTCTCCTCTGCGGTCGGAGCGAGACTGATTGGCGGCGCGCCAATGCGGGTAGATTTGTTTTTAATTCAAACACAGACGACTGCTTTTTAAGACGACAAAAGTTATTCGTTTTTTTTTTAAGTTATTGAACATTATGGTTCCTGTGTGCATCACATTTTTTTTTAATCTTTATGATTACATATGTATATCATTTATATTAAACATAATAAGAGGTTTATTTAATATATTGTCGATAATTTCGTTTCGACCTTACTTACAATCGTATGAGACTTCGTAAATATTCTGATTTTTATAATTATTTTTATGTGATCCTTCCGTAAATACATGAACTAGTCACACGGTGGACCGTATCACACAGAGCGTGTAGCGTGCTGTGATGATCACACGCTCTGGAAACATTTTCTACGCCGCCAGCGGTTAATGACATGAATGTATCCCTGAAGTGGAATGTATGTTGTAACTTTCAAGTGTTAGTCTCTATCAATATCACAGCTTTTTAAATTTTGTTATTTTCTAGAGACGATTTTACAGTTCGGTATTTGGTGATAAATTTCTAGTTTCAAACAAAGTTTATATGTTTTTTTATTTTCTGACTACTTTTTAGCCGCCTTTTTGGTTACGTAGGTTTATTTCTATCTGATAGATTCGACATTTTTTCCTGGAAATAAATTTCTAGCCATCTGCATAATATATTCGCAACTGCGGTGAATTTCATGAACTTTTATAGAGTTTGTAGTACGAATGTTTCCATAAAAAATATCCTCAACATTACGTTTATTTGTTTCCTATTTTGTTATGTTTTTCTAATCAATAATTATCTAATTAGTTACTTGTCTAAAAAAATATTTTAATATCACATTTAGTTAATAGTAACCATTTATTATTACAGGTACAATCCGCATCGAGGTCGGTGTTCTGCTGTATATTATAGGAAGGACAATTTAATGTGTAAATCGACTATTTCCAATATCAGACAGTAGGGTTCGTGACGATAGTTCGCTGTTTCGTATCGCCAAACGTTAAGGAAATTGCTGTCTAATTCCTTAGTCCCAATAATAATGTAAAATTATAATATAGATCGATTTATAATATTTGTTTCGTGATTACTAAAAATTTTGATTCACCTTATCATATTTATGGGCGTGATATCCATATTTTATAGCCATAAATAGTTGTTTTTTTTAAATATCAAAACATAGCATGTTCAGTCTTAGTTTCTTTTTTTGTATCTTGTTGGAGTACCTGAAGTAATAGACTTTGTAGACTTTGTATCGTAGCTAACGTTGCGGAGGAGGATGTACGTTGTAAAATGTATTTTTTACCGCGCGGTTGGCCTAAATGTTGAACTAAAACATTCAGACGTACATGGAATTACACCGGAACATAAAATGTGTTTTAGAAAGTTAAAATAAATCCAGCGCTTCTCCGACTATGAACTGTGGAGTGGCGTTTGGTGAATAAACAATGCTTCTGGAGAAAATAGGGCGGCTTCACACTGGCGACAATAATGTCACTGAGTCTATAATTAGGAGTTGGTCCACATCCACCGCCTGCCGTCGTTGGAAATATTAACGACTTCCGACTTTATCTAATTGATTCCTTAGCCATCCTAAATCTGCTATTAAATTATTCGTCTAGGATTGAACAAGTTTCTTAACCTAGACTGTATAACCATAGCTGGTTAGCGGAGATAACCGGAGGTTCATAAAAATACCATTCCTTTGCGTTAAATAACATCCCATTGACCATTAATTTGTGGCAGCGTGTCGGTTAGCGTTGGTTTTATATTAAGTTGCGAGAAATGTTTTATTGGTCCTAAAATAATCTATTACTATCTCGCAGTTGTTTTTAGTTAACAGAGGAATCTGACACTTCTGGTCATTGTAATATGGTTGCATGTTTTTTTTTTTATTTCATACAATAACTCATGGAGTGTGAGTCTCTGTACCCGGCGCCGAGTGCTAGGAGAACATTACTGTGTGAGAGCTCTTAATGTAATTGTCAAACAAAAGTTTTCATTGTTCCACCGTTTCGCCCTCTCACCGCCCCGACATTTAATATCCATCTTTATGTGTATCTTGTGACAGTTGTATTTGCATTGTCATCTGATACTAGCGACGAAATATTTTTCAATTGTTTTCCATACTGTAAGCTCGAAATTGAGCTTTAAATCTATGTTATAAGAGTTCAAATTGAGATATTCTTTATATGTACACAATGACATCCTTTTTCGAGATTTAAGTCTTATGATAAAGCGATAAGGTTGCAAATTAAGTGTTTGGATAACTGTGCTGGAATTATAATGCGCTAATGTTGGCTAAACATTGCCAGCTTTAGTCGAAATGTACACGTTGTAGATAGACCTGATAAATACTGTGAGGGTAGATTTACCATAATTCCTTATGAAAAAAATTCTCTTTTATATATAGTCTGTTAATATTACTAATCACTGAGACATTTAGATTATCAATACTTTTATACTAACTGAACAGCATTTTATATGCTTCGATAATTTAAAATATTGTTACTTGTTTACAGCTAAGTCGATTTAGTTAGGTAGAAACTGTATATATATATTAACATACTCATTTGTAAATCAGTAATAGGATGAAAAATACGCTTCATTAATTTCAGCGAGATTTGTTTTAAAAGAGTTGATATTCAAGTGCTTGTTAGTTCCCGATTGTTCTCAATTATTTAACGAACTAGGGCCCGGAAGAGTTCACCGTCTGCAACTTCATAGCGATTTAATGCTTACTATTGAAAAATATTTTCCCGTGCGCTATTCATTATAGCATCGTATATAAAAATGAGTATAATAAATAGTTTTTAAAACCGTTTAGAGTTTTAAGTACAAATGGTTTTAAAGACATTGCAAAGATTGCAAATTAAACAAAATGAGAGAAAAATACTGTTTCTGCTCGCTGATTATGACGACAAATTTTTCTTCTTCTCAGCTTTATACCTAAATTTCAATATTTGCTACAAGAAAAATAATATAGAGCGTCTATTATAATAGACAGGTTGCATTACACTGTTATCGTAACGACTTATAACATTGAGCTTTAGATGAATCTAACGATAAAATAAAAATCAAGTCACGTGTCATTTTATTAGAATATAAAGAACAAAAATTCATAAAGAATGTGGTTCAAGGAGCGTGCTCCTAAGAACACTGGAACGTATCTAATATCGCCAGGGGACATGAGTTTGAATATTTAAATTGAATTTTTACGTTCATCGTAAAGTGAATAAGGCTACTTTTTCTATATATATTCATGTCTTAGTATTTAGACAGATAAATTATTAAATAAATACTAGTTAAAGAAAACGTAATGGAGGACACAGTGACAGTATATCATCCATATAAAATATTTCGTCTATAGTCAACTAGGGTCAGGTAGTGCGAGTAATTGTCTGCACGCCTGTCCCGAGAGCATAATTGAGCACCATTACACCGTAGACTCTCATTGAGGGGATGGAAGTGAAACGTCGGCAGATATTCAACGACAACGGCCATTACATGCTAAGCTCTTTGTAGGTTTAATAATATCACACGATAGATTTGACGTATCCGTTAAAAGTGACCCGTATCAGAACCGTTTGACCCAGATAGGTTTTCATGCAATCAGTAATACGAACCACTCATAAAACAGTTCAATTAATTGGATACAGTTTCCCCAATTCAAAGGCTGTTTCATCTCTGTGTATTTTTTATATATTTACTTTGTTCGTTAATGACAGTGGCAACAAAATATTAGAATATCTTTTTGGAAATTCAATCAGATGTAATTAAAGACATTCACTAATATAAATGTAAGCTAAATTAACGAATTGAACACCGCCAAATAAATTTACTAGCCTCCGGGGGAACCCCCGAAGGGTGCCGCTTCACCCTCCTTAATATAAAGTAAGTTTGTCTGTATATTCGTAGACGTATTTGTAATGCTCGTTTAATTTGTGTTCGAAATGTATTTCGTATAGAGATTGGAAATTTTGGATTTATTGAATCCAAAGAATCTAAGGAAAGGCCCAAGAACAGCATTCCTGTTAGTATACAAGAGCGGACATTAAAAGCGAAGCTCCAGAGACAACTATCAAACGAACAAATAAGTCGACTTTGCGTAAACAGAATCACAAGAATTTCATTTTGTTCATTGTTTTGCGAAATATTCTTTTATTTGACGGTTACGTTTGTTTTATTTTCTGCTTAAAATGTCACGTTTGTTTTTATTTTCTGCTAACAAAAACGGAAAATAAATTGAAACGTATGAGTTATGTTTTTATAAAAAAAAGCCATATAGGTATAATAAAGTCGGCGTGGCGTCGACGTTGGTCATGTGTAAGGCGTCATGTTAACATACGTACGAGGCCCACGTCGGGCGCCAACTGTTTGATGGCTGGGACGTATAATCGCTTTTGTTTGTATCAACGAAATACATTGAGTGAAAACGGTCCGCTGACGGGAGTTTTATGGTTGATATGAATCGTTACATTATTTTAGTATTTTATCTACAAGTCGGATAATTGCGACAAATAATATTAGGACGGTGGTATTGTGTGAAGCCCAATGTCTACAGCACATTCCTCGTGTAGCCCTTCGATAAGTGATGTAGCCCTCAATGGTCTCGAGGTGCGTTATCCCCAAAGGAGTCGTTTGAGGACCGCCGGGGTCTGTGCCCCCATGCTTTAGGCTTTCATCATCCTGGATGCCTCTTCTGATCAGACATCTCGCTGTCCTTTATTTATCTGCACAAGAAATCTATTTGAACTCGTATTAATCAAACTGACGTTTGGCTGTAATGTTATATTATCTCTAAATAAAGTCATTGTGTAGAAAGGATATGAAAAATATATAAAAACCTTTGTTTATTAAATTAAAAACGTATGACTATTATTTTTGCAATAAATTATTACTATAGTTTCGTTTAAATATAACAGTTCAAAGTTGAATTTTGAAGCCAATTAAATGCAATACTGCGATGATTATGGTTAGCGTTAAATATTATACAGAATTAGTTTTTAATGATTTTTTTAATACAGCAACGCTGGTGTTATGCCTGAATTTTAAATAAACACATAACTTCAGCTAGCGAGCTAAATAATTATGTTTTTATGTACACATAAAAAACATGACTTAACTTAGTTTAACAACTGAAAATGAACAGTTGTCGGCTACAACTTAATAGAGCTATATAAGAAGTAAATTGGCCTCTACCAGATTAACGACTCTACCTGTAATAGATTTGACAATGTTTTTATTACTCCACATAAAAACGCCCGTAAAGTAGAGTAGCTATTTACTTTCGTCTACGAATTCCATTAAGCAAACAATGCCAGATGTCTTCCTTATAATGTCACTTAAAGCCATTTAATTAATTTACATTAGAATAATTCATTTTGATATAAACATAATCTTAATATATTTTCTAATTAGCTAGCTTGTTTGAAATAAGATGAGCTTAGTGTCTTAGTAACAATTCAGTCAACTATTTTTTTTTTAATTTGGTCTTAACTCTATTATTCGCCGATCAAGATACTTTAACTTAGATTCTTAATAGACTTAAAGTAGTATATAATTAATAAAAATAAAAACAAAGTGCTATTTCTTAAACTATAATTGTAATAAGTTTTCACTATCATTTCCAAAACACTTTTATATAATGGTATCGCACATTCCCAACAATAGGACTGAATGCTCGGTAATATTCGGTAATACACTGTAATATACGGTAATAACGTAATCCGAGAGACACATTGTATGTTAAGTTACGCAGAATCAGACACGCATTCATAACACTCATGAATAAAACAAAATAGAAGACTTCGTTTCGAACTTTTGTGTTTGAAGCAATTTCGACGTTATCGTGTTTCGTAGGAAATTTACATACAACATATATATGTAAGGATTTCAGCACATGAAGAGGACTTAAAGGGTTTATCTGTCGGGATATTGTGATGATCACGTTGACTAGAATAGTATTAACTTTAATAAAAATAGAGACTTGGAATGACCAATGAAAGCGCAGTGACGAGGAGATACAGCTGGGTTATTATAATTATCATGTTTTATCTTAAATTTTCAAATCAATGGTCACAGATGCCTCAGATGCTTTCCCTGGAGCTGTACAGGAGTGCTGGAAATGCTAAATGTGCTCTATGTCTTCAATTCTCTTCCTGCAGGCGTCTGCGGTTGACATACATATTTAAACCACAACTTACCCCACAACAGGGTCTGAATATTAAGATATCATCATTGTATGCATGCTCTGATCGACTTTCCAGCGGCCACCGTTCACAGCCTCACACGTGTGCTATATTAACATATTCTGTAGGACACTTCTCTTAAACACTAATTAGATTCAGCGAGACTGATGTCAGTTTTATCGCTGACAAATCTCATAGTGGTAGAACTCTTTTATATTTAACACATTTGGTCGTGTGACGTCCATTTTTAATAGATTTGAATTATTTTATAAATGTCTGTCCTGTTTTTTGTTTACTTCAATACAAAACCCTCTCTATCCAACTATCATCGAAACGAGCCGAAATATTTTTCTCGTTCGGGGCCGTTTTGTTTCGCTACCCTCGCTGTTTTTGTATCATATTTATTTATTTTTTTGTGATCGAACTTTATTTTTTTGCATATAATGTTTTTCGTTTATAAACTTCACTAACGTAACTTTTTACTTTAAACATATCGTCATCGTAGATTGTTCAGCTCGAACCTTTCGTTAATTCAGTGTCACTCGTAGCGTGGATGATGAAACGACAAAAGAAATTGATGTGCAACAATAAAAGCCAATTATGATATATAGCTGTGACACGTGTGCACTAACGAGGAATCGAACCCGGGGGAGGGTTGTTCAGATGTAGGGCTCGCTCGGCGTCTCACGGGTTCACAGATATATGAATATTTGTTTTACATTTGAAATGTCATTGAAATTTCAATCAATGCATTCTTACTTATATTAATCTTAAAAGAAACACTTATTAATAATTGTGTTTTAACTTATCTATTTTAAATTTATTGCAAATATAATACCTAGCTCGGTCTTTAGACCTGTGCTTGACAAATGAATCCTAGTTCTAATAAACGGATCACCCTTGACCGATCCAATTCTTTCAAGTGTCGTTAGTGTGCCACTATGTTACTAGGGTCGCAGAAGTTAATAGAAATTACACAGTACTGATATACGAGCTGAAATCAAACTTAGCTATATAATATTATAGCTGATAATAGAATGACACGATAATAGTAGAGAGCTATATTAATATTACTATACCACGTGATCTTTTATAGAAAATTAAATCTAATGCTGAAGCGATAAAGCAACTATTCGCTCGACAGAAGCATATCCGGGAATTCCCTTCATATTGCGTATAATTGATTATTTTGAAGTATTACCATATAAAATAGTTTTTCTCCCTCGCGTGTGGGGTGAAATGTCTTCCCAGACCTTCACATATACTGGCTTTATTTATGGATATCTGAATGAATGAAATGTATAGTTTAAAAGATTTAAATGCATTGACTTATTAATGAATCAGACAATTTATTCTTAGCCGACTTTTAATCAATTTATATATAACATTTCCTCTCATAAATTATTTAAGTGAATTAATAAATTAAGACACTCACTCTCTGTCCATATATCGATTAAAACACGATTCGAAGTATCAAACTTTTATACTATGAAGTTACGACGTACGGATGCTTGTTGCTCTTTCACGCAAAAACCGCTGTACTCATTTTGATTAAACTTTACAGTAATATAGTTGAAACATCAGAACATGATATAGACTATAATATACTCCCTAATTTCGTTTAGTTTACATTGGATGATATTTTGATAGTTATATTGTGTGTGAAGTCACATGACAGACTCTTGGACATCTCAGTCGGGAAATTACTTCTACTGTTTGAAAACTAAATTTTTCTCCGATCAAAATTCCAAAGTACATACGGACGACGCCGCGGGCAAATATTAGTGTTGTATACTATAAAGAAATACAAACAATATTATTTGTGTATAATATTTATTTTAACATTATCGTCTTTAAACAAACAAATGTATCAATATCCCGGAGCCTGCGTGCGTAATGAGAGGTTTCGTCGATGCGCCTCCGGGAACAGTTGAACAGAACATCAAAGAAGGACTCAAAATAATGAAAAAACCGTGTAACGTTGTAATAAAGGCAACGCCGGGGGGCGAGGGTACTCATTAAATATTTAATCACCGGACTTAGGACCATAAATCGTCAGGACTAAGGGTGATATTTGAAGGGGAAGATCACCCTAAAACGAGTGTTTGACTTCTTGGTTCACGGTATGTTAGGAAATGTATTGGACTAATTATATTTATTAACTAGCTCATACCCGCGACTATGTCTGCGTTGTTTGATATCATTACAAAGTTAAAGCCTGTCCTACTTAACACGTATGTATAAGTTAGTGCTTGACTATCATTCTATGTTATAGTACACGGAATTGAAGGCTTCGACGGTAAACTCATACTTTCAGTAAAATCTTATTGACCTATTTTTCAGGAATCACAAATTGTACGTAGCAGGTATTACTTCCAAACACTGTTACTTAAAACCTTAATAACTTAATATTAAATGAAGACGTCGCAAAGTTTTCGCCAGTTATAAGAAATAAAAATTTATTGAAATCTAGTAGTAAGTTAACTAGATCCATAACAATTCATTTATAAAAAATAAATTCATTTTATATAATTTATATGATATAATAATAATTTTAACTGAACCTTCCTTGGTTATTTTCAAAGTCACTTAATATTTCCGTCTACTACTTATCTTTATAAGTAATATTTACTCTCTTATAAATAAGGAACGTTAAAAATTATCTTAACAAATAAATTATGACCTCTGAAATGATACAGCGAAGTTCAGAAGAGCGTTTATAACTAATTATTCTCGATGCTGTCCGCAGATCTATCATGCATAAGTGATTTTTTAATATTATCTATATATATATATATATAAAAACTTGATCTTTACTCTGACACTATGACGCGAGTAACTTCTTATTTATTATTATTTATTGAACTGAAGAATATAATATAGTGAAGCCTATCTTGTCTTATTGAAAGACGATGATGTGGAATCAATAGGAAACGAGACATTCCACAGTAATATTAATTTCAGTCGTCATAATAAGTACGGGATACAAAATAAATACGCTCCGTTTTGCACATCGCTTTTCACTTTAAGCCCCACTCCTTAGCCGTTTGTAACGTGACATGGAATAGATGAAAGAAAAAAAAATTGGTAAAAAAATGTTACTTAAGTGTAATGTAGTTTCATTATTGTCAATCAATTATTACTAATAAGAGTTTTAAGTAAAAAAAAACGTATATATTTGAATACAAATATTAATCAACTATATAAATTTATGTATCAAATAGTTTTAATTCAATTTTTGTGAATGTCAAGTAAACATTTCAGTTGAAATAATATTAAATTATATTGTTATACACCAGAGACGAAGTTTCATGAAAAGTACGCTGATAAAAAAATATATTACACAATACACGTATATAACAAGCGTTCATTACGATGACTACTGAAGAGACTTCCTGGTAAAGTACTTTTATATATCAATCATAACTAAAAAGTATTCTACCACACACCAGTCACCCTGATGGGGGCACCACCACCAGCTACAGGTCTGTGTTTAATTACATTAATTACACGTTACGGATGCCGTAGCAACTTCCGTTACAAAAGACTCCTTGTTCGAATCTAACAAATGCTTACCGAAGATATTATAAGCAAAAAATCATTGTTATGACGTACAAGTCCAAAAGTTTTTAACATAATATTTTATTAATAATAAATGCAACACTGCTCAGGGTCGATTGATGTTTGTTTGTGTTGGTAGTCGAATCCACTAAACTGATTTCCTAAAACATTTCGAATACGAGACCGTGTAAGATATTTTCAATAACCCGGGTTACATGCTGTTAAACTAGCGGTGTTGCTCGTTGAGAAATCCATACTCACTTTCTGGACCACAATTTTGTAAGATAATTAATCTGCATCATGCATGTGTTTGGGAAAAACTGTGACAAAAGTGCAGTATTATGTAGAAATTCAATCGGTTCAAGTGAGACACGTCCAATCCTGCAAAAAGGACTGCCATGGAAAAAAAATCATAATGGCCCTATATCCTTTAGAACTTTCTTTATTGTACGGACGATAGAATACGTAGAGTGAATAGACTGAAGGGAATTGTAAATTTCAGGTCTTCTGTAGGTTGGGGACTGTTTAAGCTTCGAATTATTAGAAACTGTACGGAGTAAGCTGATATTTAGGATTCCTGGACAGGACTCGTGTACATGCTACCAAGTGGAGACATGGTGCTTAGCAAAGTAAAAGTAATTATTCCGTTTTAAATCATCATCATCTTCTCGTCTTTGTTCAAATCCTTTATTTATAAAAAATATAAAAGTGTGATCTCCAAATGAGGCCTGAAATCAAAACTTCCTGTATATCGATTCAGTAAATCCGAGAGCAATGTTGCGAAGTCTAAGTTTGTATATCGCTCAATGATTTAATGTTAACCTAATTGGCTATGTCAAGTGTATCGCTCCACGGGTCCGGTTATTACAAGTGATCCAAAGTTCACCGCCTACTTGACACAGTTGTATCAGATGGCCTGAATTGGCCCAAGTTGGCGTGAGCTAGTTAAAACTTAATACGAATCATTGACTTACGATTAATTCATATATAAACTGGAGGTGAGTTATCAACTTGGAACAGACAAAAAAATAGCGGAGAAAATATGGTAACGATGGATTATATTCTCGACATTTCCATTTCCGCAGAAACGTTTTGTTGAAATAGGAAAATGTTTAACGAGCGCGTCACTGTGGCGATGCGATTGAAATTTTAATCTAGTTTTGATTGAATTCTGTTTGATAAACTGCTTCCTATAAAATCTAGAGGTAATCATTGGGTTTGCATATTTGTTAAATAACGGTTTTTTCCCAACTCTATTTATGCCGTTGCGTTAAATATACTAATTAATTTTATCGTTTTAATTTCGTCAAAATATTTTCAATTTATGTGAGTTGTATTTAATCTGACGGTAGTTTCTTTGAAGACTCGTTTATCAGTCTAGACCGAGTCTAGGCGATGCGTATGCACTAATTGTAGTGTACCATTTAAAGAGGCGCCTAATGCCACACTTCAACTTATCACATGATGATATAAAATGATGGAGTGAGAGAGATTAACTTGATTTATAGTAAAGGAGTGGACGGGAAACATTAGTGTGTGTTTGTTTGTTAACACTTTATTATGAAACTTTTCAACATTAGACCGCTCCGAAAAAATAAGAGAATATTTAATATGTACGACATAAAAAAGTTTAAGTACTGAGGTTTTAATGTTAAGACAACATTAAATAAGCATTTTATAAATAAATTAGGCTGAAGTTCAGTCTGAGCAGTCTAGACTATTTATTTGTATTATATATATTTGTATTATATATATATATATACATAATACAAATTGCGTTTAACGACACCACATAAAAAGCTTCAACATGAGCCATCTCCATACTGACAAATAAGATTAGAGCGGAGACAGCTCTGTGGTAATGAAATAACAGATTTTTCCCAAAAGTAGGTTTGTTTATTCTGTTTGATCTCTGACACGACTTAACCGATTTTGACGAGACTTAATGTCAAATAGATGATGTTAAGAGAAGTAACTAAAGGTACCTTGATGAAAGATTTTCTTTTTATTAATTATTAATTATCCAAATAAAAAACTATGTGTTTAGAAAATGGCGAACATCTGGAGAAACAATCTAGCAGGTGACGATACCAAAATACGTATTTTATAATCGCAAAGCATATGAATTAAACGTTTATTTTATAATCCATTTATCGTTATGACACGCCTCATTAAGAAAATCAACATAATTAATGTTCTCTCTGACAGAAAACACATGCCCAATCCACTATGTGGCCTGATTTCCTGAGAGCTCTGTACTCTTTAGGAACAGATAATTAGTAGCAAGAGGCTTAATCTAAACGCATATGCGTATAAGCCTTGTTTTCATAATCTATATATGTTAACAATATTATTCTTTCAATGCGTATTATTCCGTCGTGTTGATTCCAAAATCTTTCAGCAATTTGATCTTAAATCTCTAATCTTAAGAGCTGGTTGTCATAGGATCACTTTATTCTGTAGCTGCATTTCATTCAATGTGAACTGTAATCCCAAATCCGTGCCCATACCCTCGCCACCCGTGGAGGCGACTCGTCCGCAACTCCCCCTGATGCGGATGTTCATGGGATTTGAAGTAACCACGAGACATAGCATGTATAGTACAGATTTATGAAAAATATCTATTCATAGCGAAAGCTTTGATCTTTATCTTCATATCTTTTTCTCTGAAACATTTTCTATTTATTTTGTTTATAATCCTAATTTGTATTATTTTGTTATAATAATGTTCCTTATAAGTTTATTACGTTCGTTGTTATATAAAGCGTACAATTGTTCTCGAAACGCGAGTGTAGTCAGCTTTGCTACTAAAAGCACTGCCTCCAACAATCGCTTTAACTTTTATTAACACACAGGGCTGTCATCGCTATAAAACAAATATCCAATTAATTTATTTATTATAAGAATATTTTATACATATGATGATTACAAAGCTTCATACAAAAGTATTGATATTCTTAATTTTTTCATATATTTTGTCAAACATAAAATAAAACAACGGACTGGCAACCCTATCGAAAATTGGTAAAGCGAAATCAAGTTATTAGCGTATTGATGGATCGCTCGCGTCGTATTTTATTTTTCAATTGAATTCAATTTTATAGTTATAATTACTTCAAGAAAACGTTAACAAAATATAAAGTTATTCAATATTTTTGGACCGAATTTCATTCGGAAAGCAAACGTTTTTGACATCAAAAGTCTTTCAAGTTCATACAGACAATTAATCTCGGTTAACAATATATATATTATATTTTATTTAAACATAAAAAGTTATCACTATAATTTAGCCTTATTAGTTAAACAGTATAGTTGTGTTTTCTGACGTGTTGTTCAAAGTATCACATATAAAAGCATAGTTGGACTATAAATAGATGAAGTGTTTTATAACAGACAATCTATCGATTGACAGAGACGATTGGCCGGTCTTTGATCTTGACAAAAACAGCATCTATTATTGAGGATCTCATCTCCGCTAATGATGTCCATATCAAACCTGTCCCAATGTGATCTCCCAGGCGCCGCATTTTCTCTATGTCTTCCAATGATTGACGCTTTTTGCTTTTCCTTAGAAATAATATTGCATTGCTACCAGTAGGATTATTTTTTATTTATCCTAGTACAATTATTACTTTTGTTGCACATTTTTTTGAGTTGAAACTCTTTATATATGAAGAATTTTATCTCTGATAAAAATATACTAAATTGAACCTCAATATTATTGAATGTGATGGGATTGCATCGTAACGTTACTGTCGAGATAAATTTCAGAAAAAAAACTATTAAAAGTACTTAGGTTATAGAATTATTATCCTTCTGGAAACTTCCAAATATTTGTTAAGTATCCGCGGCTACTATCCATTGGATTCCTAACAATCACTTAATGTAAAATGGATCGCCGTCGTAAGGTAAAAACCTTCAAACTTCATATTAATCAATGTCGCAATATTGGTAACTAACGGACGCACGCGACTTCGCCCGGGATCCTTTTGAATTATACGCACGGAACTTTACGCACCCACAATAATTGATATCATAAAGTTTAATAGTTTATGTAAACAAATAATATGTGAGGCTTTCTCGTGTGCTCATTTAAATAAAACTGTCTGTCCGAGATCACGAGCGCCGTAAAGGATCTGAAACCTCGCTATTATGTAGATATGAAATAATAAAAAAACGTGTAGTATCCGAATAATTTAGTATCATTTGTATGAACAAACTTATTTTTTATAAATATTTGTTAAGAGTTCTATAATCATGTCCAAAGGAAATCAAAGGAGGAGTCGGTTGAAACGAGTAGTTCTGTCTGTCCCGATAAGGTGAGCCTGTTTTCATTTTCACTAGCAGATGCCCGCGACCTCGTCCGCTTGTATGAGATATTAAGAAGGTTTCACATCACTGAACTATCAGCGCATTTTAATTAGTTGTTTTGTTAAAACTTTAATAACTCTATTGATAATTTTTTTACCCTATCAAGTTAGGTATAGTTATATTGTGACGAGCTCACAAATAAACATAAAGTAAATCTGTCTTCTTAATAAAAAAAAATAACCTATAGTTTATCTCAAAATAATATTAAGTAATATATTTTACCCTCACTTGTTAGTTGATCATAATGTTGTTGTGGTTTTTCCTAGAACTTTTTAAATATTTACTTTCAAAGTTGTCGTAATCATCTCAATATATATAATAATATTAATAATATTCTTGTTGATAAACAATATATCAACAGTCTTTCATGGCAAGCAGTAACATAATATGCAGTTAAACGTCTCCATCGATCACACGTAACAGACCTCTATTCCTAAGAGTTGTGTATTCTGTAAAAGCCAGTCTAGTTGAAGCTCGTCGAAGCCTTCATTTGTCAGCATAGTTTTCTCTCGGAAGCTGGTACTGTCAGCGGAAATTGTTCGATCCCGGTTCACCCAACTGACCTCTGACCCCAGGACTCGATGTATCCGATCGAATACCGCTAACCCTGTTACAGACGGATCATTTGTTGGTTTTGTGTACACTAGACATTTACCAGTCATTGTGTACAAATTCTGACAGTATACAAATTAGTTGCTCTATATTCGGACACAGCATTATGTTTACCTTTGAACTCTAATAAAAGCTTCGTGAAGGATTCACCGCGGAATTGTTCCTGTCATCGTTTGAATTGAATTTGAACCCAGATCGTGTTCAGTTCATTCCTGTTTAAGAATGTAAAATGTTCATTTATTTAAATGTCCAGAATCCAGATAGACTCCGCTACTTATACGTTTAGTATTGCTGTTCTCCGGTCAGCTGTAATCGACTCGAGGGGCCGCTGTCAATCTATCACGGAACAACAATAGAGCATGCTGTCATTCATTGTCTTGGTGCCGTTGTGTGTAACCTTACGTCGTGTTTGTGTGATGTTACGTAAGATAAGATAATAGTAGTGATGGAAATTTAAATAATAATAATGTAACATTTATTTAAATTTATGTTACATATGTATGAATTATATACGGTGGCAACCGGAGGTTCCAGGAAAACTACGAAACATACTTATATGTATATTATAATAGAAATTATATGTTAAAACTTATAACCTATACCTAAGACTACACGATTGCCCCGATGTTAGGATAGCAATGCCATTCCATAGCTTATGTGGTATCAGGAATCTTCTGGTTCACACGGCTTGGTGTTCGTTCCGCGGAGACCGCGGCGTCACTCGTTATATGATATTTTATCCATACAACGATGTTACCCCGGCGAAGTTCATTTATTTTATAATATATAGCGCGTACGTAACATATGTGTAAATGTTTCTTACTTTTACGCAAACACTGCTGAACTCATTTCGATGAAGCTTTTCAGTGATGTTGCTCACACAGCAGGATAATATAAAGATGTAATTTATCGTTAAATTTAATTAGTCCGTGTGAACACATGTAACAGTTGCGTGAAGTGTGGCGTCATGGGACACGTATTATAGATGTGACCGACAGTCTGTATGTAATACCTATTTTATTGAAGTATCCACTATAAATCGCTCTTTCAAGCTAAGTCGACGCGTTCAAAGTCACAAGTATATTCTAGTATATATTAATATTACTATTATAAAGATATGATAAAAATGAAATAGTTAACGGCTAGAGATTATACCTTGCAAAAAATTGTATATTTTTTGTTCTTTAAAAACTCCCGCGAGATAATTTCTTTCCAGTACGCTTTAAAATAATTATCAGAACCGTTCGGGAGTATCATAATATTCTTCCACCAGCCACCTTAATGTTAGATTATCATAGAGAGGAAGTACTCTAACTGTTTCACTAAAACGTAATCGTTGCGTCACCTTAAGGGCGTCTGAGAGCGATTTAATGCTAATCTATGTAAATTATTTTCTATAATAAGACAACAATACAAATATTAATTAATGTTATGAAAAATACTATGTTATTTTAATTTGTAATCCATACAGAAATTGAAATAGTCGAAGCCTGTGGCTGTTAAAGATATTTTGCTAGTCTTTCATCCGCTATTAATACGTAATTTCCGAAACAAAGCATCGAGACAAAGTCGCGAGTGCAACACAGTTGGAATATAAAAATGAGAGGTTGCTAGAACCTTTATCATGTTATTTGTTGCGGGTTGTATAACGAAACAAAAGGCTGCTCGTAAACAATCCGCCCCCTCAAAGCTTTAAAGTATTCAACGTAATTTTTTAATATTACGCTAAAATATTTATTAGCCATAACAATAGGGGCTTAACCTCTTTCCGACATAAATTGAGAGCCAATAAACTCATTGTTGGCGCATTAAAGTAGCGTTTTGTTCCCGCTTTCAAATTACCAATCTTCCCGTGGCCTATTTCACGTTTTTTTTTTTTTAATCTAGGGCTGTAATTTTTTTTGTGTGAAACGTTAAAGGGGCAGCACTTCAAAAGGATTGTCGGAGATTCTCTAATTAGGTGGATCTAACAACATTGGACAAAATTGTCTATTACTTATATAGATGTATTTAAAAATGTATGATTATTTAAGCTATAGATACTTACTCTAATTTATCTAGTCCTGTATCTGATGAGGTTTAAAACAAACAATAATAATGAATAGTCGATACAACTATGGAATTTTATTATTATTTGTTCGTAATGAGAAACTCAGTATTTTCGTCATTCTAACGCTGTAAAGAATATCGTCGACGGAAACCAACTAAACATTAAAACACAATTTGTTTGTCATGTCCAAAAAGAATCAGATATGTATGTATGTTTGTGTCTATGTGAAAGTATCACAAGTCATCAGCCATAATTCAGCCCCGTTCCCCACTAAACTACTTTTCTTTGAGCCCTTCTGACTCGGTGACACGAATACCGCCTTTTGTTTCATCCCATGCTTCGCTCGTTTCCATCATTGTTTCTTTCTCTTTAGTTTCAAGTGACTGCGAGCGGATAGATGGGTGAGATCCTTATAGTACACAGTCTTAAACATCACGATGCATTTACTTAACGTCAGTCAAGGAGGCCGTGTTTTTATTTGCTTATATTTATTTGAGCTTTTCATAGAGCTACCTATATTTTTGCGTTGTGGCCATCATTAAAGTTGTAATTAGTTCCTTTAATCAGTGACCCAAATATCATCTCTGTCAGCAAAAGGCTTCATCTTTTAAATCAGCTGTTGTATTACTATAGTGAAGTGTTTTACAACAGGCCTGTATTTTTTATTCAGCTTATATTACGAACTCTTGTAATCATTTGTTTTATCTTTGATGTCTGTTTATATTTTATATATCGAAGGTAAAGATTAGACTTAGTAAAATTATTTTTCTCATGCAATTAATTCTGAAATCTAACCTAACAAGTTAGGTTAGCTTGACGTATCAGACTACCCGCAATCCGAATTAAATTAAAATCTTCAAAGGCGTTTTCAATATTCCTATACGAGTACAAGAATAGAGAAAGCTCTATTAAATAACGAGATTATATTCTCGTATGTTCTCGCATATATTCATAATTAATGGATTTTTTCCAGATAACAAAGTATAGGAGGAATTCCATTATAACCAACGGGTGTTTTTTTTCGAGGTATAAACCTTAAGTTGGCATTACTTTTCAAGATGGCGACCGATTTAATAGTTGTCAAGTGTTTTATTCTCAGTTTGGTTTGGCAATTCGTCATGAACAGACTCACGCCTGACAAATGCTTGCAAATTGTGCAATTTTATTTCTGTACGCCGAATGGTGCGTACAATTGAATTGCTACTGTAGAGCGTAGCATTGATGGAGACCCGAGTGAGTCCATCCGCCATCGAGCACAGTAATTGGACCTGTGTCCAACCACTTTATGGAAGATTTTGCGGAAGGATCTTGGTTTGCGTGATTACAAAATTCAACCCATACAAGAATTGAAGCCAAACGATCACCAAGCAAGGCGTAGATTCGTCGAATGGGCCCAAAACGAGATCGCCATTGTTCCCGATTATCATAACCGAATTTTATTTAGCGATGGTTGAATGGCTACATCAACAAACAAAACTGCCGCCTTTGGAGTGAAGTTAATCCTCAAATGAATATCGAAACACCATTACATCCACAAAAACTGACACGTTTGGTGACCGCCTAATTTCACGTTTGGACCTGAGAATTAGCCTCCAAGATCTTGTGATTTAACACCGCTAGACTATTTTCTGTGGAGTTATGTAAAGTCATTGGTCTATGCGGATAAGCCACAAACGCTTGACCATTTGGAAGACAACGTTCGCCGATACGGCCACAAATATTGGATAAAGTCACCGAAAATTGGACGTCCAGATTGGACTATAAATCATAACGAAATTCAATGCCACAAGATTACCTTTTAAATTAAAAAAAGGCATGACAACCGAATATTCCATCATTGTTATTGCAATTTAAGTTCTACACCTATAAAAAAAAACATCTATTATTAAAGCATTGTTTCTGGTTTGTTTTTTGATCTTTTATATCAAAATTATAACTTATAAGTTTTCCTATGAAACCTATTCAATTCTTTGTTTTTGATTAAATCTCGAGATATGTCTTCTTTTTTCATAATAAATACCAACGTTTGATGTAAATATTTTAAGTTGTTATAAAAAAATCTGAGTAGTCTCTATGTATTGATGGAACGCTCTACTGACGATGTTGGAAACTGAACGTTTCTACACTGGAAATGTGTATTATATCCTATAAAGGCTTTTACGCTATAACTTTGTTTACTGACTCTGTCTGTATTCACGTTATATTACATAATTATTATAAAAATGTGAAATATATCTGAGAATCAATGACGTTCATTGTCACCATTTCATGTTCTGAGCATATTTTCATATAACTTTAATATAAAGTCGAACCATGCCAAGAGACGATTAGTTTAATCATGACCTAATATAACCAAGACGATGGAAACATTGATATAATTCCACAATTCTCATAGAAAACTGACAAGCCTTTACGATTAGTAATACCAGTTATGACCTTGATTGTGTCCAGGCTTTATGTTTATCATTTACATTGATAATAAATCAAAACTTTTATAAGGAAAGTATCTTAAGTTACTCCTTATTAAAACAACGGAGATAGTGACATAATCGTAAAAATTGTCCCTGCAGTTTCAAACATAAATAATAAAAAGAATATTACGGTATACGTAGGAAAGACATTTATACGTATTTAGTAAAATGTCGTTACTTTATAACAGACGGACAGTACAATATTATTATTTGTACATATCATAGTCGGTCTGTGTATCTGTTTGTAATCGCCGTTTCCTTTTCGAACCTGATTATTTTAATATATTTTTACTCGCTAAGAACATCCTTTAATGAGCTCTGTTGGATGCCATGCCAATTATGGCTTCACTAATGAGCCATGAGCTTCCACACTCACGATGCCTTTTTATTTACATTTATTGAAACATGAAACGCTATTAAAAGAATTTAAAACGCCACTATGGTTAATCGACGTAGTTCATTCGTACACCTTTTGCTCTACATTATTAACTTAGTTTTTGATGTACGTTATTTAAACGCGCTAATACATTAAAGTCTGGAAACCGTATTTAAAGCGAACCAGTGTGAAGGCTTCTTCTATATAATTAAGTAAACTAATACCTGTTTCGTTGTAAGCGCTCATATATTCCATGCATAGAGATGCTCTATGGTAGAGCCGAAGTTTGTGAATGGCTTTGTTAATATTTCAAGCGAGTTGGCTTTTAACGTTGATTTCAGACTAGCGATCCTTATAATATTTATAAGAATATTTCATTTCTATGTTTGTATAGTGAAAATTCATCATAATCAGGAATCGAACCTCTCATCTACGTCAACGATTAGGTCACTTTGCCAACTGAGCTATCGTGCTATTTATTTTATATATACATTTCAACTTAATATCAGCTCAACATTTCTTTTATAGTAGTTATGTTAAAATAGTAAATGTTGTCTTTTAATCCAAACACGCTTGAAAGTTTTAATAAGACATAAAAATATGATAAAAGCTGGTATCAGTTAAGCAAAATCCAGCAAAATTACGTCTTAATATATATACGGGTAGCTAATTATATTTGTAAATTACTTATATATATAGAAACCGCCGACCCGAACCCATAACTTATTCAGCTGAGACTTGACCTTCGGATATAATTCATGATGCAAGCTGCCTCCGACACATGTGTGACGACCTGAGTCTAAGTCGTTACGAACATTGTTGTTTAAATCATTATATTCTGAATACGTTATCCCATTAACTGTTACACTCGGCTTCGTATGATATAAAGTATACAGAAGCGAAATTCAATGTTTTGCTATTATGAGAGACGAAAAATCATTCGCTTTTCTGATGAGTTCGACGACTGTTAAGGTGTGTTGTGTTATGCTCTGTGGACTGGTCATATCTTTGTGAGTTTGGCGTTCCTTGGTGACCTGAGGCTGCAGCATAAACACTACAATCAGTATTCCTAGCAACCGTCCCTGGCTTCGCACGGGTTCTTTAGACCCTATAGGGTCTATGGTACTACAAGAGGAGAGAGCTTTGCTAGGAGATTTTTTAAAGTGGCTTGAGAAATATTTGTGTTAGATAAAAATAAAATGATCAGAAATAAATTCAATAAAATATAGATTTCAATCGGCGTAAAAGTTACTTGTTTGGGTTCAATTCATTGATGTAAAGAAGCTTTTACTAAGTACTGATCATTAAGAAATCACAATCATCTTATTGTTAGATTATATCACATTCGTCTTATATTTATATCAAAAATACGTGAATTTGAATTAAAATCTTTAATAACTTTTTATCAACTAGTCGAAAGATGCCATCTCGACTTAAAAGTTCATGCCCTAAAACGCTTTACTTGTTATTTCAAGAGCGTAACTTTATTTTTCGTAACAGAATACATTTGTTTGTAATGTTGAACTGAACTTACCTTTAACTAATTTAAGACTCCTTAATTATATACCACTTGTAACTATGTATGATTTTAATCCTAGTAATATATAGATGACAAACAATATAGACAATCTAACCCATGTTATATCTCACACTAGTCCTACCTAAATACATTTTTAATCTCAAAATGGGTTCAGCAACTTTGTGTGATTTAAAAATAAACACAATAATTTCTGCCTTCAATTTTTATTTAAAGTATGTTGTACGTATTATATAATAATGTGATTCCAATTATTGTTTAACGAGCCGTTGCGGTCAACGAGCGGAGCACCCTCTATACACATTTATTTATTTTACCTAAGAGTAACAAAATGTAGAGAGGTCCCCTCTTGGTAAGTGGTCTTCTGGTCTTCATCCGTTTAATTTTGCAACAAAAACCTCTTTTGAAAAAAGGCTTTTTATTGGATGTGAAATAATCTAAGAGCGGACAAGATTAAGACAGGTCATGAATTATTCTTCATATTCCTGCGACACATCCGCGTGGACTTAAAAGTTTTTTGGAATGCCAAAAATGTATATAGTCTCGTTTATATAAACACCATTTATATAAAGCTGTGGCAAACCTCTGCTGATTCTGGATGGACAGTGAAAGTTAATCAGTGTTTTAAGAATTACAACTTCTTTAGGGTGTATAATATCAGTGATTCTGGTAAGTCGTAATACAAGTTGAATTGGAACAGAAGCCACCGAACAGGATATGTTAAAGTCCTCATTAGCATTATAATCTCGGTTCCATAACTCCTTTGAGCTATACATCTCTAGAATGCAGCTCATAGAAAGTTAGTTAGCCATATAATATACATACAGAGGCTCCTGAAGATACAAGTTGAGCACGGTGTACATCAGTACTGAACAGAGATACTTCATTTCATTTGCCTTCCCGGTCACATTAAATTAACGGCACTCAGAACGGTCGCAAGTCGGTACATGTAGAGCATAACATATCAGCATCACCTGATGATAAAGATGAATTCACAAAGAAAACACTCGGCTATCTTAATTACCGTACGAATTAAATTAAATCCATGAGCAAGCGTTCTCTGAAGATCGCTCTACAGAACAACAAAGCTGTTACACAAGAATTTTTCATTCTTAAGATCGTCCTACATCCTGGGTCTGACACGAGGCGACTCCAATTAAGCTGTGAGTAATGAAGCGTGGCATCCGACGAGCGAGCTCTGGAACACTGGAGCATACTCCAAACCACTGGAGTGTGGCGGTGGTGTGGAATGTGTCACGAGATACGTGATTAATAAATAAGCACTTCAGACGATCAGCAATTAATATAAGGCCAAAAATATATACGTTATACTAATGGAATAAGCGACAAATTATCTTTACCGTTACGTTGAAAGCAATTTAATATTGTGTAGTTACTTCAGGAGTTAGGAGTTATACATTTTTTTTTACTTGTATCTAAGATGAGCTAATCTTTAATTCGTCACAATAGTGACGTCATATATTGATACAATCAAAATATTTATATAAATAAATAAAAAGCGTTACTATGATGTATGCACTAACACTATGTATAAGCTCAGCTAATACCTTGAACATATAAATATACATTACATAATAATAGTTAACGAGAAATAACCTAAAGTAAGAAAAGTCATTGATTAAGGAACGATAATAAAATTAAGTTGTAATTAAATGCAACACGGAACACGACAGGAGACGAGATAACGAACGACTTGTGAAGAGATCTCGGTCTGATGCAGCACGACTTGTGGCACTGTTGACACACATCGCTGTGGCGTTAGGGCGGGGACACACTGAGCACAGCCTCATTATGATTATATTAATCGCGTATATATGCCTTAATGAGCATATAATGTTTGTCATACCAACATATATCCGTGAAGACAAGTGTTCGCTGGATATATATGCATTTTTTTTTCATAATCTGTTTTGGTACGTATGTTAGGTTAAAGTTTTCATTATTATATAAATGTAACTGTTACTTCAATAATTAATGTATTTTTCTTCAGCAGCAATTAATATTGATGCTATATACTACATATCGGATTTAATACAAATTCGTTATTTTAAAGACAGGACGCCAGCCTCGCTGACGTCATTAATGTCACTTGTTTCAGTACGTTCCAGATATTTAAAAATGAAACTTCAATTCTTCTAAATGTTCTTGTATTTCTCGAAGGTTCTTCATAATCACATTCTTTATGCTCCGCACTCGCTGAACTCTGCAGTCCGCCGTCGTGCGTCCAGACGTCATATTTATACCAGAATTCAAACATAGTTCTATTCTCTTTGATTTCGTTTTACTTTTAACAATAGTAACGACGACCAATAAGTTGTTATAATAATTGATGACAGCCTTAAATTATTTCCATGTTGCATCCGTCATTGAAGCTGATAGCGCCGATATTTTATCACCTTCACTCATTAATTTCATGCGTAAAACAATAAGAAACGAAATGTGTGTCACAACTTTTGGCGCTTACCGTAAGCTCGAAGCGTCACACAGCCTACGTGACGTTAATAGATTCTCATCCATGATTCTTAACACATTACAGTATAACGTAGGATATTGAATGAAAAACGTGAAACGCTTCGTGTGGAGTGACGATGCATTCTTGTGTTAAGCGTACAGGACGTCACTTGTATTCATAGAAAATACAGGATATAATCAATACCATCATCATCATCAGCCTATCGGAGCCCACTGCTGAGCCAAGGCCTCTCCTCACATGGAGAAGGTTAGAGCATTAATCACCACTCTTGCTCAATGTGGATTGGCGATTTCAATCTTATAATTTGAAATTATAAAGTCAAGGTTTCTTCACGATGTTTTCCTTCACCGTCCGTCAGTGGTGTCTAAATACTCTTAGAAAGTACATATGACTCGGAAAAGATCACATTGGTACTTGCCAGGTTTCGAACCCGCGCCCTCACGTGTGAGATCAATATATCTCTTGTTTTAATTGATTTCGTATTAATAATTCTATGTTATACTGGTTTTAGTATTTCCAATATCAGATCAGTAGGTCTTCTTCTAAACTACATTAAATTACGGTTCTAATGGCTGGGTAGTAACGATAATTAACTATCTGTACCTAGTGTCACTGCATAAGGACATGGAGTTTTACCCAAATATATTAGTAACACGTATGCATATTGTTGTAAACTAGAATCTTATAAAAAAATGTCCGTTGTACTTATAACGTCGTGATGTTATAAGGTAATGTAAAATTTTTTAATCATCTTCCTACTGACTTTAAGATTATTAAATAACTTTTTTTTTGTCAATACGAAAATGCTTACGAATAATTACAGCCTGTTCGATCTCATTGTGGCGATATTAATCCTCCAGAGTCAGGAGGCTGTAGAGAATTTTTGCGAAAATACCTCGCAAACTATCGTAGACACACAAACAAATAAATAATATTTAAAATATAGAAATAATGGCATTCAAATTTAAATACACTATAATAGTTAACAATAATGGGACTGGGTTTAACAAATATATATATAAGTTGTATGTGTTTGTTTTATTTGAATAACCTTTAATTATAGTATTTCCCAACAATGCTCCCAGCTCACGCTGAGCTCGTCTCTTGTTTGCCTCACAAAGAGATTATCTCTTGACCCAGTCGCTGAACGTTCCTTTTGAACCTAATTTTACTATTGTGTCAGTTTATTTTTCTATCTATTTGTTTTTATTATCTCCTGTTCGATTGTTACGATACGAATTCAGTTTAAAACAAACGATAAAACCTTTATTAGCAATGAGCAATGAAATCGATTTATTTATTATACTATCCAGTAACGAATGCTTTGAACGCGATACGATCTGACTGATAGTGTTAAAGTAATCACCATTACGTAGGCGGTAACCGTATGTACATTTATTGAATGTGATCGTATCAAGACGAGCCGACGCCCTAATTACTGTTCTGCCGTCAGTGACTATTCCGTTGTGTTTGTGAATTGTTTATCTGACATTAAATATGATTACTATAAGTGTTAGGGTCTTAATTAAAGTAAAATATTTTCATTACCTTTGACGGGAAGAACCTTTTGTTCATATAAAAATTTGGTAATATAAAATATGTGCTGGATTTAGTGAGAGCCGTATAAGGCAGTTGTATAGCACAACCTACCAACGACCTCGTAATGTTTGTTTGTAACTCGCCGATACATCAACAGTTTTCGATGTGAGAAAACACATCACTGAACACGTAATGCTTTTAAAAGATTTTGTTTCTTAAAACTCTAATAACTTCACATGACATTCTTCTCTTCTCAATCGTTCTCTCACTGTTGAGGATCGGGACTCCAGAGGTGGACTCCATAATATCACATAAAATCATCCTAATATTTATGTTTTCTTGTTTCCGTCCGAGTTTGTTAGAAATAAAGTTCATCAATACGTATTATAAAATAAAGTCCATCGCCGCGTCTGTCTGTCTGTGTGTTCGCAATAAACGGAAAAACTACTATATCGATTATAAAACGGTTATCACCACTCGATAGCGTGATTCCCGAGGAAGGTTCTAGCATATAATTTGTTAAGTTATTGTATTTACTTGTGTGTACATAGACATAGTTGAAGATAGCATATCTCTAGAATAGAATAAATCTGATACCATCTATTCAGTCTCTGAGATATATCTACAAAAGCTCAGACATCTTTTGGTCCATTCATCAGAACAAAACAAACAATTAAATATACGAAACAGTGTATTTACTTCCTTATCTATTATCACAGCTCGTAGATGATTTAAACAAACAATCTATGTATCAATAGCATTGTTTATTTAGATGTCATCTCACAGGACGAAGGTGACATATTTTGACATGTGTCAGTATGACATCGCTTGCTGCAGAGGATGTGCTGATCGAAATTATGTTATATGATTCAGAAAATAAGGTCCTAAATCGCATTCAGATTAATTAGAGTCCGTATCAGCACTGATTTAAGTCAGGGGTAAGTCCCTTATTAAGGCGTTGCTAGCACATGCGGGTCGGATGTGCGTGGTTAATGTATTAGAATAAAATAAGATATATATATTTTTAATTTATTATTCTATTGTACTGTTGTCTACTATATGGTCTTTATATGGCAATACCTTTCATACATTATTTTGTAAAATTAAAAATTTCAAAGATTTACATCAACTGAAACAGATATTATAACATCACAAAAAGTCCATATATCTCTTATGATAGTACGAATGTTGCTCTGTGTATCAAATACTGAAAACGATCGGTTTGCAGTGATGTTGCAATCTTATAGTAAGGCTATTTAAAGTATCTTGTATATTTTCCTTTCTTTTTCTTGTCTATGTCATTCCATAATTAATAGTTATGTATGTTTATTTTTGCGCATATAATTATGACTAAGTTGCTACTAATGTTAGTATATCTTCCGCTAATTCTAATAAAAACCGTAATTGTCTTCAGGTCTTAGTTATTTAATACTGTCACCTCATACTGTGGCGACTGATGAGACAATTATTTTATTTCATTTAAATGAAACGAATATTTTTCGGATAAACTACGCGGATTTTTATTATTTTAAAAAATATATAATCTAGACGTTTCGGTTACTTTTCAGCAACCGTGATCACGGGCAGACGAGATGTCCCGTCTGCCCGTCTGTCTGTCACATCAATAAAACTCGCGAAAATCCTAGATCTCATTATTTTATTTCATTTTAATTCAAACTATTTTATCGATCAAATTAGGAAAACTACGTGTAACGATCTGATCTGGGAGCACAGAGATCCTTAGATCTTTCCAGCAAAGACTCCGAAATTATAAATCCTTTTACAGTCCTTCATAATCGTACTTTGTAGTTTTTTTGCATTAGTTGCTTGTTTATTTTTTATAAAGCAACTTAGTATGTCATCAATTTCAATAGATACATTGAATAGTTTTTTTTGTTTATTTATCAATAAAGACCACTGGTTCCTGATATGACAAAAAACTATATTTTCTGCTTAAAAGCTCCCGCATCCATTGAGTTACGTAATACAAACACTGTCATAAAGCGTATATTACGTGTGCGAAACGAGCGATCGGCTCTTGCCACGGTAATGTTGCACCGACGGAGGCATTCTCAGGCTTTATTGGAGGCACGATTGTGTCGATCGAGCCTTCGTCATTTACAACCGAATACCGTCGTACGGGGAATTTTGGGAATTCAAATATCGCATTCAGTACCCGATATTAAGGGTTATTTCAGCATACGACATTCGATTAGTCACCAGCGGGATGGTTGTATTGTATACCAATCAAATAGTATTCAAAGGGACCTTATCGTCCGATCAAAATTATGTTTGCGCACGAGGAAGTCTCTAGAGACCTTATGTAGGGGGATTACGATTGAGAATTGCATACCATTCGGTCTTGTTCCGTCGTTGTCTGAGTGGAGGAGGGTTTAGTTTAATTATAAAGGATGGTTTACTTATTTGGTCGTTAAGAAGCACTCGAGGGCACGAATAAAGAGAGCATTCAAGGGTTTTCTTCTTTTAAAAAGCACTCGCGCAATCTGATGGAGCTGTGGGAATTGAATCGAAATATACTCCGGCAAAGCCTTAATACAGAATTAAAAACTTTACCGCGATATGGATATTTTGTTTCATTGCTCTGTGAAAGACCTGAAAAATACTATCTTTACAGTGGAGACACCAACAGCTTTAAATACTAAAGATGTCGGAGAAATTTAATTAATCTTAAAAAATATCATAAAATGTACCACTATCCGTGGAGTGGTTGATGAAGATTTAGCCAAAAATAAACCTTCAGTAAATATCAAATTACTTTGAGAACCTCCCCTTTTTTGAGTCAATCGTAAACCTCTGCTTGTTTTTCAGTGAACATTAAAATAAGACTATCTCTGTACTAAAACGAGACAAAAAAAATATATAAATTATTCTTCTCCAGGCGGCGAAGATGCTTCCGATACGATGTTCAATCTTACGACGGAGCCGGCGGATGTGGTGGTGGTGGAAGGGGAGAGCGCCATGCTGTCCTGCGGAGCCGCGGCCCCCGCCAGGCTCAGTTGGAGGTACAGCGCCTCCGCCCCTCCGACCAGAGACCACAGCCTCCCACGAGCTGATAGCTTTAGGTAAGGATTCTCTATAGCAAGTAAAAATAACGATAGAACGTTTGAAGTATTCGGTTGTAAGTTAGGTGTAAGAATGTCTAGACGTTTTATGAATATTTCTGGAAGTTGGTAACCTGGTTGACCTTCAAGTTTATTATGATTTTATGTATAACGCGTTTATAGAAATATCATTAACTAAATTATAATTACTGCTCATAACACAGAATAAAATAGAATTGACCATCCTACAGATATTGTAAATGAGAAGGTATCCAATAATGTGGCTTCCACATTAGCATAACACATGTTCTATGAATTGTCCCAAAGTTAGTAGGATTTCTCTTGTGATCAAAGCATAACTTTTTTAGTTTCTTATGAGGTCACGTGACTCAGGCGACTTCAGGTGACGTTACTTTTTCTTATCATATACATTTTTGAAGCTACTCATTCATCTCTGAAGTCAATTCCAAAAACCACGCGGATGAAATTGCGGACCAAAACTAGTGTTTTGTATACTGTATTTTTTATATATCAATCGGTACGAACCCGTTCGTTTTTCAGGAAACAGTTGACGAACGGCTCCCTGCTCATAGAGAGAATGTCACCACCACTGGCCGGTCAGTACCAATGTGTGGCGACGGTAGATGGTATAGGTACCGTCGTGTCGCGAGTGGCCACTGTCTTCCTCGCTGGTGAGTGTTACACATGCTAAGGACCATATTTTATAATTCTATTGTGGTTTGTCTCGAAAGATATGTTTATCACAATTAATCGGACTATAGGTGAAAATTTATTTGGTTAGGTTTTGGTAAGTTGCCATGAAAATGCTGATCTTATTGATATCCAATGACAAATATGGTCTAAAGAACTAATTAAGTATGGAATAACTATTAGTATAAGAGGTCTTTATAGAGAGTGAGAGAGAGAGAGTTTGTAAAGCAATAGGCATAATAAATTACAGAAGTGCCAGAGTTCCTGGAGGGTCCTCGTACTATGTCTGGTGTGCTCGGCTCCCCAGCACTCCTCCCGTGTTCCCTTAAACTACCACTGCGTGTAGCTGTGAGGGTGATTGCCGCAGTCACTGAGAGGAGAGTGTATGGACCAAACAAGATACATGCACCGCCTCCTGTGTTGAAACTCAATGTGAGTGGTATAAGAAACCTCTGAGATACGGGGTTCCTAGAATATAAAATCAAGCAACAGTCAAATTTACAAGCGTTTAAATTGGATAAGACGCTAAAAACAAGTCTAGCCATTACTGACACTCTTCTAGTTATTTAAAGATTTGGGTAAAATAAATTGTCAAGTAGTTTTGTTAAACTACACACCAATTAGATAACATATTCGGATCGTAGGCTTTTAACTGGTTAATACAAAATTATTTATAGTCTGCGGACTTTATTTAATACTCGGGAAATAGGATTAAAATAAGAAATCAATAGAAGATAAAGTGTCCAAATATAGATGTCGATTTCAATCTGGGTTTAAAAGATTACATTAAAACACACTTGATAACGGACAGACGCGTCAACAAAGAGCAGAATATTCATTTAAAACATTGATTAGAATACACAAACACCAGTCGCATGAAGTGGGCATAGAAACGCAACAGTCATTTGGTCCGTCATAGAATTTATTGTTGTACTGCCTACCAGATCTCACTTTAATCCTGTCCCATATCCTACTGTAATGCGACATGCGATAGGTGGACAAAAAAAAATATTACAACTGTTTCAGGCTAATAAATAATAATAAATACTTGTTCAAATGAGTCAATTTAACATCACCACCTATATGCTATATGTATGTACACAGGTGACATGGCTAAAGAACGGTTCGCCGGTCCAAGTGGAGGCCGCTCGTTTATACAGCACTGTCAGCGGAGCCCTGGAGATAGACCCTCTGAGGACGCACGACGCCGCCACATACAGATGTGCCGTCAGCCTCGCGCACACCAACAAACCACCAGTGTAAGATCATACACACACACACACACACACATGCACAGTCACACACACCCATACACGCCAGAAACAGACAGTTTACAAGCACAACCACACTACAACGACATCTGTTACAAGAAAAATATTCAAGTTTTAAGACAATAACTTACAATTAAAGTAAGTATATGTCTATTTCAGTCTGGGTCCGGAGATCGATCTCCGCGTGAACAGCGAGCTGGCGGGGATGGAGTCCGCGCCCAGGATACTCACCACGCCGCAGCCCGTCACGGTCATAGAAGGTAGGACGAGACGAGGCAGACGTTCCTATAAAGAGCGTGTTGACTTATTTGATAAGAAATTCTCATAACTATAATTTTATTATTGTTTAAACGTAATATTTGCTATAGCACTATGATATGTTTTTGATATCCTTAAAAGTCAATGGTATTACTTACATAGATGACAAATAAAAATGCCTCTAACAATACTCCTTGAGGGACACCCGGAGATTAAATTTGAATTTATATATGTAAATACAAGAAATTTTACTAATTAAGTTATGATTACTTGACCCAATACGATGAAATCAGCTCAGTAAAGTGACCTTCATTCTGTGAGATTAATATATATTTTACCTGGCGTCATCCTCATCGTATCGCAGGCGCGTCCGTGACCTTCGACTGCGCGGCCACCGGCAACCCCAAGCCGGAGATCGTGTGGCTCAACAACGGCGTGGCCATAGACTTGAAGTACGTTCATAACCACCTTTTTACTCAGATCTGTTCCATGAGCTCGGAAACCTTTTGATAATAATAGCGTTAATTGCTAGCTTTTACAGAAGAAGTGCTCGTCTACCAAAATCAATGCGATTGGTACAATTTAAATTATCATGAGCGACAATCTTATCTACTTTAAGTCTCTCTATTTTTGTATTATCATCGGCATGTATATCGAGGTCTGTGTGTAGTGATCTAGACTCCCGTTTCTATCTGGTGGGGGGCGGCTCTCTCCGCGTGGTGTCGTCCCGGGCTCCGGACGCGGGCGCCTACACCTGCCGCGCCACCAACAGGATCGACGCCGCCGACCACTCCGCTCACCTCCACGTCCTGGTACAGACACACACAACTAATATAGAACAAATATTACATTATATAACAATATGGACAGGTAGTTGGAATCGTTATTATAAATCATTAACATCCGTTTCCCTCTCTCCTCCCTCCCCCCAGTCTCCCCCCCGCGTGTCGGTCCGCGACGGGTCGGTGGTGAGGGCGGTGACCCGCGGTGACGTCACTCTGAGATGCGACGCCCGCGGGCGACCGCCGCCAGTGGTGACGTGGCTGAAAGACGGGGAACCTCTCACACCGAACAACCACGACATCATGGTGGACGGGACCTCGCTGAGGATCAGGGGAGTGCTGGACGTGGACGAGGGAGTGTTCCAGTGTGTCGCGGCCTCGGCTGCCGGCAGCGCTGCCGCGGCGCTCAGGCTGATTGTGGCGCCGCACGGTATGAGCCACACAGATATGGGATAGTAAATATACACTTTGGGGAGTATATACATATAGATGGGGGAGTATACACACTTATATGTACGTGGGAAACTACACGTGCATGGATAGTCAGCAATACGTTTATATAGCAGTGAAGTATAAATTATCTCACACTAATGAAATATCTCAATATATTGATGCCGAGCGGGGAACAACCGCATACACTATAAGTTTCTTCAAGGAACAGACTTGATATTTGAGGACGTGTTAAGTGTCCGCGGTGATGTTCCTTTCATTGTATTTTATACATTGGTCGTGTATAAATAAAATCTTAAAATTTCCAAAATTCACCAAAACCAACAAACACATTTCGTCAGTTTATGCCAAAGTATCATCTGAGATAATCGCTTAAATTAATTTGCATCGAAAGGAGAATTGATCGTTTTTCCCATCTGTGAAAAAAAACATTATGAGTCCTGTCCAAGTTTTATAATTTTTTTTTTATTCCTTCAAAACCTTTTTTTTATAATTTTAAACGTTCATTTTACCATTATTTTTACCGTACTATTATTTTTTCCTCCCATTGTTTAAGTTATTTTTCTTTTTATTTCTGACCCCCTTTCAGCCGACCCCCTCCCCACGAACCTGACCCCTACCTTCCTGACCCCCGACCTCTACCCGGAGGATGTGGATTTCATCGGCGAGACGTCATCAGCGTTCACCCCCGAGCCTCTGTACGACGACTTAGATAACGTAGATTATTCCGAAGATCTGGACTCCTACGACGCGGGCAAGGGGAACGCGAGCGTGGTGTCCGCGCCCGGGGACTTCCGCGCCGTCATCGTCAAGCACCGCTTCGTGACGCTCAGCTGGACCGAGCCGAAACACGCGCTGGAAGAAGTCACCGGATACATCATACTGTATAAAGTGAAAGGAAGCGACCGGTGAGTGTCCGCGGGCTTTACAGCGTATGTCTGGTAACGCTTTGCGAGGCGGTCTTATATTGTTGTGTTTTGCAGGGAGCGTCTGTGGTCGGGCGAGGCTCGGCGGCGCGAGGCCGTGTTGGCGTCCCTGGCTCCTCGCACCACGTACACGGCGCGGGCCCTCGCCCTCACTCGCAGTGCAGCCTCGCCGCCGACAGAGGTGACCCGCAGGATATTACACCGTTCAAGACGAAATACATTCGAATTGAAGTTTTTTAACCCAACTAATTCTCATGACTGCCGCAGACTATAGAGGTGACCACTCCTGACGAGGAGCTGTCCTACGGCCCTCCTCAGAACGTGTCGGTGGAGGCGGTGGGCGCTCACTCTCTGCGGGTGTGGTGGGCTCCGCCCGCGCCGCTCGGGCCTCACGTGCCGCCTGAGGTGCCGCCGGCCGCTCCTGGCCGATACGTCATATACTATACAGAGGTATAATAACAGGTTAATCTGATACAGACCTTAAATAATGATTAGCATAGTGATGGAAGGAACGCGAGCTGTATGGGCTCAATGTGCTGAATATTAGTACCATTTGTCTTATCTTATAATCTTTACGTGTTGATCATCAAGAACCTCCACAACTATTACCTTATCAATATGTATGTACAGTATCCGCCGGTCCTATGGTGCAAGGCACAATATATTTTCCTTTAATATCATCGTTCCTGTGTCTCCATATCACCTCACGTCATGCAGACGGAGAGTGGTCGCGAGCAGAGCCAGTACACCAACTCCACCAGCATCACCCTGAGCGGTCTGCGGGCGGCCACCGCCTACCGGGTGCGGGTGTCGGCGGGGGGAGGGGGGACCAGTGACGTCACCACCGCCACGCGAGCCGACGCCCCCTCCGCACCACCCACTGACGTCACCGTCATCCCCGCCACGGATACGGTCAGTTCCAAATTAGAAAACCATGTGGAGGATTTGAAATGCTGTTTAGAAATATGTTGAAGCGCCGAGGCACAACTTTAATATATAAAATGCTTAATTCGCCGTCTCTAGTAAGATAACTTCTTAGTGATGGTCCCTGGTTAGGAGCAACACGCAGGTGGAACGAGATATTCCAGAGGTCGCAAGTTTGATTCATATTTCCTAGTTGAATCACAATTCAAGATACTGCTGCTGTAGGCTGAAGATGACTGCTATCCAGAAGACAAAAAAAATAATAAAAAGTAATCTTTGTATCGACAGTCGCTACTAGTCCGCTGGTCGGCCCCGGCCGGGCGCTCGCACCGCGGAGCCCTCACGGGATACAAGCTCCGGTACAGGACCCCCGGGGCGCGTCGCGCGGACTCGCTTACCACTCCCGCAGACACCACGCGGGCGGACCTCACGGGACTGGAACCCTCCACCACCTACCAGGTACACGGGCTATAACATGTCCAACAACTGGGCTTTATAAGACACTGATGACCAGCGCTGGAAAAAACTAATTTTGGACTTAATACCTTCATACTCGAAGTATATATTATTTATGCAATTTTTCAATTACTTTTGCCGTTTCGAGCAATATAATTTTGTACGATGTCTATAAGATAATAATATAACGAATAGCTTTCGAATCTTTACCCACCACGCTGACTAGGTGTCGGTTGGTGTGTTACCAGTATTAGGTTTCTTGCACGTTTTTTGTCCAAACATATATATATTTATAAACCCGCATACTGTTTGTTCCATTTTGCTCCACCGGTTTGGGCATTTCTAGTTCCTCATTAATACTTACTGTAATGTTAGAGACCGATTTAATCTATTTCTTAATGCATGTATGCGAGCACACCATCGGCTCTGGACAACGAAGATTATTATGAGGAACACAAGATAGCGTCATAGAAACTACATTGTTATGGTACTGTTTCTAAGGTCCGCGTGTGTGCTCTGAACGCTAACGGCTCCGGACCGTTCAGCGAGTGGGTCTCAGCCACCACGCAGCCAAGACGGAGGCCTGAGAGCAGCGTGCCGGCGGCGCCGCCTCCGCTCACCAGTACGAACACACACATGCACACACACACAGAAGTACTTAAATCACATACAAGCAACAGATGATTGAAATTATAATTTGCCGACAGCCCGCGCCGGTCGCGACTGGATCTCCGTCTGGTGGGGCAGCGAGGAGGGCTCTAATACACCGGGGGGAGGGGGCCCGGGGGCAGGCGTTGCGGGCGGCGGAGCACCCGTGCGGGGGTACTGGCTGGGCTGGGGACTCGGCGTACCTGACTCACACTCCAGGGAACTGCCTGCGCATGCGCATTCACATGTTATAAGAGATTTGGGTAGTGTCTCTTTGCATAATGGAACCGATTGCATGAAGTCAACTGGAAATGCTTCTAAAACAATTGCTCTAAACACACTTTCTCGATCTATTGATCGCCCAAATAAAGCCTGCATCATGTCTGTGACCCAGAATCCAACTCGGAGTACGTGATATCTCTCCGCGCCAGCAACACGCTGGGTCTGGGCCCGGCGGTGTACGCGACCGTCCGCACCAAGCCCGACGACGGAGAGGACGAACCAGACGAGCCCGACCAGCCGGAGGACGACGCGCCGCCTCTCATCCCGCCCGTGGGGCTCAAGGTGGGCTCGTAGTGTGAGTGTGACGTCAAGGTCACCTGAAGGGCGACGATGATAACGCTGGTTGTGTCGCAGGTTATCATGCTGAGCGGCACCACCGCCGTCGTGTACTGGACCGACCCCACTCTACCCAAAGGACAGGTATGGAGATGTTCTTCTGTGTGTGTAAGGAACTGGTGGGTGTGTGTGTGTTGGTGTACATTCTGGAGGGGGGTGTGTGTGAGCGTGTGTTTCTGAGCAGGTGTGTGGGTGTGTGTGAGTGTTTCCACTGACGCGGAGTGTGTTTGTGTGCGTACAGACGGCGGCGGACGGTCGACGGTACGCGGTGCGGTGGTCGGGCGGCGGACGGTCGCGCGTCTACAACGCTTCGGATCTTAATCTCATGTTGGACGATCTCAAACCGTACACGCACTACGAGTTCGCTGTCAAACTCATAAAAGGTAGTTTTTGAAAACGTCTCAAGAACTCAACAACGATAACATCGTGTTGTATGTTACTGTCAATAGTAAGTCAGTTTTAGCATCTCAGTCACAAGTCACTTATCCGTCAGGTGGTCGCGAATCTCCCTGGTCGATGCTGGCCAGCAACACGTCCCTGGAGGCAGCCCCGGGCTCCGCCCCCCGGGAACTGCGCGTGTCCCCCGCGGCTCCAGCCTCCCGCGCCGCCGACTTAACGTGGAGTCCACCCGCCAAGCCCAACGGAGTCATCACAGGCATGTTGACACGTGACTATATATAAAGTATTGGGAGCAAAATATAAGTTGGTTAATGTTAAAGCCTAAACTTGTTGGCTGACACTTCTACCAGCCTGTTTACTTATACTATGGTACTAGTCGCAACTTTAACGTGTAACGTCTAAAACATTTTTTTTCGATTCCCAGGGTATGTGATAATGTACGGCGTGTCCCGCGGGTCGGGCGCCGCCGAGGAGTGGTCGGCTCTGGCGGCTCCCGGGGAACGAGGCCGGGCCCGGGTGGACCGGCTCCGGGCGCGGACCACCTACAGCTTCAAGATACAGGCCCGGAACAGTAGGGGACTGGGGCCCTTCAGCCCCGCCGTCACTTACACTACTGGGATTGGTGAGTTTGACTGCAAGAAGACAGTTTATCTTTGTGTAGTTGGTAATTTAGCACTAGTATAATCCCCTTCTATTTTAATTTTTTGTCGGATTCCTAACTAGACTAGACTAGATACTATATCTGGTGTCCGTCCCCAGAGAGCGGTGAAGGCGCGGGTCTGGCGAGCGCCACGTCCGCGTGGTTGTGGGCCAGTGCGGGCGGCGCCTGTGCCGTGCTGGCGCTCGCAGCAGCCCTCGCTCTGTCGCTGTGCTGCAGAAGGAACACGCCTCCCATGTCCCCAGACACCAGGTACCAACAAATACCACATCTTATGTGTATAACATTAAGTTCGAGAGTCGCTTGATCCTGTAGTGCGTGTTGGTCCTGTGACATGTTATTTATTAATGAAGTATTTACATGGACGACATCGGTACAAGGGAATGTCGGTCGTGTGAGTATGTGTGTTTGTATATCTGTTCCAGCACTTACCAGAAAGCGTCCGCGTCAGCTGGCATCAAGCCTCCAGACCTCTGGATCCACCACGACCAGATGGAGCTGAAGCACATGGACAAGAGCTTACACAGCTCAGCCAGTAAGAGTACGACTCGCGCCCTCTCACTACACTCGTACCCTGCATGGGATGACGATATGTCTGCTGTGAAGTACTTTACTGTGAAGTAGCAAAAAGATTATACAACGAACAGTACACTACTCATGTTAAGCTTCTCTGATTAATGTTAACGTCAACGTCGACTTTGGTATTTACGTTCAGAAATCGTAGATACAATTTTTCCTAGTATCCAATTTTGTTTGAATTAATTTTAGTACACACCTTAACATCGGTAACCTGCGAAACCTCATACTGGTCGTGTCGCAGTCACCTGTTTCGTTTTAGAACACTGATGAAGACGAATATTAAAACGTCTCTGTACACTTTGTGCCTAGTATCAGCGGGTAGCGTCGAAGGCAGCGCGTTGGTGTCGTCGACGTTGACCCTATCCCGCACCCCCCACCCCCACTCTCATCCTCACCCCCACCCCGCGCTGCCCGCGCTCCCCGCCCCCCACCTGGCGGAGTACGAGCCGGCGCGCCATCCGCCGCCCATCACCAGCCTCGACCGGCGATACGTCCCAACATACGTCGGTAAGAGAAACTAACCGCACGTCACTAAGTGTGTACGATCACTTAATTATACTCTCTGTAGAGTCACTCGAAGTATTTCGATATTTTTAGTTGAGAAATCATAGTTCGTTACATAAATGTGCACTTTGTTTTTTTTTGCCAATTTGTTTTGTTCATACAGGGTGTTTGGAGTAAGATGAACGAGATTGTTGGTCTTACAGAGAACATTCGTTACTCCAATCGCCCTGTATATGTATAATTTGTGTTGCTTCCTCTCCCCCTCCCTCCCGTGTATCCTGTCTGTATGTCTGTCTGTGTGCACGTAGACCGTCGCTCGTCGTCGGGCAGCGCGGACACCGCCCCGCTCCGAGCCTCGCCCCTCGACTACCGCTGCGACCTGCTAGGTGCTTCTTATTTTTGTGCATTTTAATTCATTCATCGCCTCTTTTTATATTCTCAGTATCAAAGGTATTTTTCACTATTTATATATACATAGATATTTGAACTATTAAGGAGATTTAATTTTCTAATCTATGCTGTGCTATCAACACACGCACACACCTCTCTGTATATTTGTTTTCGTCAATTTCAAAGTGTAGGTTTATATATTATCGAAACCAATGTTGATCTTGCAGCTATGACTGGTGTCGGAGTGGGCGTGGGCGTGGGCTGCACCGGCACCTGCGAGCGACGGAGACATCTGGCGGATCAGGTATTAACAAAAAATCAAGTTGCACTACCCTCATTTAAGAGATTCAATTGATCTATAACAAAACAATGTTTCTTTAATTCAGGAAACGAAGCATTACTGCAATAATGTACTACGCATTCAATGCTAAGGTCTGTTATTAATGTTTGTTTGTCCAGAGCACGCCGCTGTTGACGGGTGTAGCGCCGCTGGGGTCGCCGCAGTCCTCTCTGACGTCACATCCGCCCGCGCCATGTAAGTATCCACACTGATGTCGTCTATATACAAACTTATTTATACACAACATAGTTGTTTCATTATTAATTAATAATTTTTGTATTCATGTTTGTTTTTTTACTTTAACTTTAGTTCCACGCTAGTCTTGCCATCGTCCCGTTTAGTTTTATTTCCTTAAAATCCATCGAATAATAAATATTTGAAATCATGATATCGTCTAAATATATAATTTCTATGCGGATATTATTATATATTCTATCTCGAGTCACTTTAACTATTATAATGCATAAAAGATAAAGATGCGCAAAATAAACTGAAATAATTTGTGCCCTCAACGGTCAACTAATATGCAGCTAATTTAATTTTGTTTGGCGCACGTTGAATTTGGTGAAATGCTCCTCATACGTCAACAATAAAATACCGAGGGTTTTAATCAGAGCTTTAATATATTATTTGTATCAGGCGTGTCGGGTCAGTGTCCTCTGGGTACATGCTCGGCGCCAGGGTCCGAGGTGTACGCGAGCGCGTCCACAGCGCGGGAGCGAGGACACTACGTCGCCTACGAACCCCTGGGACATTACACGCAGTAAGTACTAGGAATTACTGAGATAGGTACAGTAACAATAGGATTGGACCCAATCTTATGTTTAAATTTCGCTGTGAATCCAGATATGATTATATATTTAAAGAACGTCAATCGCATATATCTGGTTAACTCCACTGTACTGTATAATACTTGCAGCCGCGACTCCGTGAGTACGGACGCCGCAGCACCCGCGGGCACGGGCGCCGGGGGCTCCCTACAGAGGAGGGGCGCGTGCTCCGCCCTACACAGCTTCACTCTACCCGACAACGCGTCTGATCACAGCACGCCCTCACACTCCAAGGGTGAGCTTTATATTATAGAAGTTAAGAGAAATAATGTATAATAGGTCAAGAGGAAATTTCCAAATTATTAGTTTGGGTTTAACTACATGAGGATTGAACCTGTACAGAATAGGATTAGTGACAGGAACAAAATTTAACTAAGAAACTTATTGTAATTTACTTTAATAGAACCGACCTCGCAGCTCAAGGCTTTGAATAGAGTCACAACAAAAACAGTTTTCAAACAGATAAATATTAATAACAAGTTATTGGAACAGATACACGAATATATTTATCAGAATGAAGCGAGAGCCTGTGGGTTTGTTATTTTAATATTTGGTTCAACTTATTACGAGACCAGTTATACAAAGAACTCTTGTGTGGACCTCAGTTAAATCTCATTATCTCCTTAACCTCTCCAGGCAGTGCGCGCGCGTCCTCCCCGTACAAGGCGAGTGCGTCGTCGTCCCCCGCACACACACACACGCACTCGCTCGCGCACACACACGCGCATGCTCTCAACAGACTGCAGCTCGGTGAGTACACACACACACACACTTGTCTCCGTTACAGTTACTCTATAACTAAAAGCGTCTCATCGACGTTTAATTTTATTGATTCGGTTAAAATCTTATCTTCATGCAGTACCCAACTCTTGTATTAATAGTTATCGTCTGTCCCAGGTGGTGGAGTGTCTCACAGCTCTGATGAGCTGGAGCCTCTCACTCCGTCCAGGTCCAGCGAGCGTCTCCACCGCGAGATGCAAAACCTGGAAGGGCTCATGAAGGACCTGTCGGCGATCACGCAGAACCAGTTCCACTGCTAGCGGACCCCCGACGCGCTGTCGGGACTCTTATAATTGAGACCAAGTTATATTGGAAGAATTTTATTATTGATGACAAATCGAGTCAGTAAGATAGTGTATTGACTTAGATACTCCGGAATACTTCAGAGGAAAATAAATTACCGTACTGAATGACCGCTACTGATGTGGAGATCATGTTATACTGGCCACACTAGGAAAACAATCGAATCAGCCAATGAAACAAGAAACCCTACTCGATCCACTTATTGACCCGATGATATTTATTAGTGGGATTCCATTTATATTGGCTGGTCATTGTTTTATTCCCAACAGAGTTCACTCTATGTTGGACTCGACCCACTTTTTCTAGAGATTCCATTTAATGTCGGCCTGTAAGACGTTTCTTTATGTAGGGCTAAATGTTTTTCGCTCTCCGCTGGTCTAAGTCCATGGCCTATGCGATTTTATTATTTTGTTCGCAATTTAACTCGACTTCATACAAATCTACAATTTTGTATTTATTTATAAAATACGTGTTCGTGTAATACTAGTCAGGTAGAGGGCGCTGTCGGGTGAAAGAACTGACACTTCGTTACCAATTTTTACAAGATATCTGCTGAACGCGGGGGATGAATCAAAACAGAGCAAACTTTTTACCATACAATAGTCACAACGAAACTTCTAAACGAATCTGAAAGTTTCTCAAAGGAAAATACATACAATACCGTTCGTCCTCTCGTCGGAACTGCGCGAACTGTTTTGGACTCTATTATGATGGCGTAAGGTCGTATTTTGAACGACCGATAATTAATATAAGGTCACTCGGATGTTCTAATAAAGTTTTGCTTTTCAAAGCCGGGATACACGAAGAACATCCGGAACGATTGTAAATATTTTGTACCCTAACTCTATAGCCTTAAGGTTTATTATCGAATACATTTTGATATTGTTATTAATTACATTTCGACGCTTTATCTCCGCGTCTGAACTGACGTGAAGCGATTTTGTAAATATCTCAAATATTTTTCTAATATGTAATATACAGAGTGCACCAAAAGTTTTTAAAGTATTTCGTTTGATGTTACGTGGAACCGTATCGTATTGTATCAGTGCCATATCGAGAGCTGGGCGGCCGACTGTACGTCCTGCGACGTCACAGAGGGCCGTATCTTTAGTTTAGTTTTGAGTGATTCGCATTTCGTGAGGCGCCATCTACTGGGGCGCGGGGATGGCGCAGAGCGACTTATTAGTTGTTAAGGGAACTTTAGACTGATTTTGTATTTGATTTTTTATTTTATATTTTGAAAATATTTTTTTTTACGTCACTGGTTTTATATGTCCTCGGTAGCGCTTCTAATACGACAATGTTAACTGTATAGAGATTGTAACAGTTTTATTGTATATCGTACGGTTTTTTATAATTTTATATTTTATTCCCAAACCAACGCCGTGCTGGTCGAGGACACTTTGACATCGACACTAGTTTTATACGTATCTTCGTCTCCTCTTACCACGAGTCTCGTGTACCGACGTTCTTTACGTTTGGGGAACTGTCTCTGTTTATTCGGCGATGCGATCTCCTGGTAAGGTGTTATCTCTGTCTTCGCTCATTCACATCAGATGTATCAGTCGGTGTGTCGAAGTGTCCGAACCGTCACGGGCACACGATCGGTGTTTCGTTCCCACCAGGAGACTGTTCGACTGCTCTGTAACTTGTATTAAGACACTTAGACTAAATGTAAAGGATGGGAGTCGCCGCTCTCTGTACAACTAGTTCAATAAACTTGTATTATTTATTGACAGACGATTGTTTCATTTTTAATCAGACGCCGAGAAAAAAAAAGCCACAGATCATACAAATGTACCTTTATTATATACTATGACATGAACAGCGACAATATTAACACGAGACATACATCATGAATAGTGAGCACGCGCGGGTAGAACGCAAGTGGTGATATACAGGGTGGTTCACTCAGTCTAGACTCAGTCTGGTTAACACAGACAACTACACAGGGACCGAGGTCTCACAGACATTCGCAAGTGGAGGGAGTTGGTTGAACGAAGAACATTCTAATGCAATTGAAATTCATTTTAAAATATAACCATAATGTCATCGAGAAAAATTTTAAAATATTAACTATTATTTTTTTATTTCAAAATCCCTCTTTAACATAAAAATATGTTTAGTTGTCGGAGACTCCACGTATACGTATAAGGAATTGAGCGTGAAGGTAACTATAATACTGTCGTACAAAACTTAAATATGAAGAAACGAGACGAAGCTATGTTACGCGGGAGAGGGAGAGAGAGAGAGAGAGAGTGGTCACACGAGCTACCTTACTAATAAAATAATTAAAACAGCCTTCGATCGATATCAACACACGCGATGTATCCATCGCTTAATAGCTATGACTTTTTATTTACAATCCAAGATAGCACTTTATCCAGTTCCGGATCCGGATGTGTCGTGGAGAAGGTTCCGTTGGTTTTGGAGTAGTACAGAGGGCGGTACTGAGTCAGCGGCTGGCTCATGTCCAGCCAGTACAGCTCCACGTCCTTGGAGATCAGCTGGCGGAAGCACTCCTCGTCCGGTATGGCGGATAGAAGCTGAGATAAACAATAAAAACAATATCACCAAAAAAATAATAATGAAATGATCAAGTTTAGTTACGTTGCTTGGTCTGAAGAATAAAAATAATTCATTGTTAACGACTAGTTTGTACTCGCGGCGTCGTCTGCTGTGTGTTTTAAACAGTGTGAAGAGGGAAACGACTAATATCTAACAAACCTCACATCCACCTGGAGCGACATCTACCGCCCGTGTCGGGCACTACGTTCACAATACAACTTAAGGTGTTCTAAACTAAAATATTTTCTATACGATACTCTCATATCTTAACTACGTTATTGGAAAAATACATCTCAATCTGTTTAGTGCATTTCATGTTAAATAGCGACAAACGCGCGCTCACAAGAGTTACGATTATGATTTGGTTCTCACCCTGCTGTATAGTAGCGGAGACGAGGCCAGCCTCTTATAGAACATGAGGTTCATGAAGATGATGTCGGGAATCAACTCCAGAATAGCTCTGGTGGTTCTTCTGACTTCTTCGGCACTCAGGCGGACGTACTTCAGAGGGTAGTCCGCTATCCTCTTGAAGGTGTTCCTTCTAATCTTGATAAGATTCAACCGGGTCCCGTCGGCCGCGTGAGCCACAATACACAGATCACACTTATTTTCCGAACTATCCTCACACTTGCAGACCCTATAATCCTTGGAACCTTTCTTGCCCAGCAACAGTACGTCCCCGGAGCTGCCCATGAGGACCTCCGTCAAGCATTTAGTATTTTTGGAGCCGATCGTCCTGAATGTGGGCTGGTCGCACGGAAGGTTTACGTCCGTCAACAATATGTACTTGTTCAGTAAACACAGAAGTTTCTTCATTTGATCCACTTTGATGAGAGGCGCCGACAGAATGTTGTAGTTAGCGGTGTACTCTTTAAGGTTTATCGTGGAGCTTGGAGGAGCTTAAAATTATACTAACATCAGGATACTAGTTCTTGTTATTTTAAGCAAACATATTAAGGACTTATCAATATATAGCAAATATATATAATACTAGTGTTGTCTTCAACCGATATTGATAAACTTCAAAAGTAAGACGGAATTGGACCAGTTCGTGTCGCTGAATGCTTACCACGCTCCTTATAAAAGAAAACATTCTAGAACTTAAAACGCTTTAAAATAATATAAAAAGTAGTGTTACTTACATATCCAGGACAGCTTGTCAACATGTGGCGACGGCGCGTCGGAGGGTTCGGTGTTCAGCGCCGTCTCTACACGCGGGGTGATGTTAAGAAACACATTCTCATAACGATCGAGGGTAGTTTGTGGGACTTATTAAGATTAGTAGAAGTTTTGTGATAAAATGAAAATATCTGAAGCGTCAAATATATATCAGTACATGTCATATAGTTATTCAAGATGGCGGACTAATTTCCTTGACCTCTCCTGACGTTCATCAAACCCTTGTCTTAGCTACGATAAAGTTGGTAGAAAATGCTATTTACTTATGATAATTAATGTATAAGTAGTTGTCTACTAACCTGAGACACCCGACTCTCTACGTGGCTTATCTTTCGTGAGATCTTCAACACTCGCGACTGGTATGTTCGCTGGCTTCTTCATCAGATCCTGCGCTGGCGGCGGGATCGCCAAAGGATGCACTTGAACAACCACCTGACTGTAACTGGCTGGTGTTGGAGTACCATTATTTGCTATAAGGTTGTTGTACACGATGTATATAGGTGGTGGGTGAAGATTCATCGCGGGATACACAAATTGTTTTGAATCTTTGGATATCCTGTCCAAATCCAAGTTAATAGGCTGATTTATACCCTGTTTGTTCGTCGGCGGGTTGGTGCCGTCACTATCCACTATTTGCACGTCACTGTCACTGTCACTGATCAGCACGACAGACTCCGTTTGAGCGACGTTGTCTGTGTTCGTGCCGATGGTTTTGTTTTTCAAACTACCCGCAGTTTTGCTTTTCTTCTTATCTTTATCGCCGCTATCTTTAGACGGCTTGTCTGTCGTTTGGCTGTTGTTCGGTAAGGTAAAGTACTTCAGGTTCATCGTCTTCTGTCTCTGCCACTCTTGGTATTCGTCGTGGAGAGGTTTCTCTTCATCGTTCGGTTTCTCTATTCGCTTCTTCTTTCGGTTATTTTTGTGTTTCCCGTCCGCTCGCGTCTTTGTGTTATCTCTTACGTTCTTGTTGTTGTCTTTCCGACACTCTTCCTTCTCATCATCTTTGGTTTCTTTGACACTCTCATCGATCACCAAGTTCGGTTCGCTATCATCATCATCGTCATCTTTAGGAACAGCGCTCGCTTCACTTTTCTCGTTATTATGACTCTTATCAGTATTATTATGACTCTTATCAGTATTATTATGACTCTTATCAGTAAGTTTGTCTGTTTTCTTTATAATTTTCCTGTTTCTGATTCTCTTTCTACGTTTTTTTAGGAATGCTTTAAACTGTAAGTTTCACAAAATGGTATAAAATTTTTAATGTAAGTCAATTCTTTAATAATTAACAAAATAATATATTCAGTCTGAGAGACACGAACTTCCCACTAATAAAACTCATTTGACTTTAACTTCCGTAAAAATGTATGTAATAAAAAATAAATTTCTACAGCAATACATGAATACTTATGATTTAAGCAAAATATATATATATATATTATACACAGAATAACAATACAGTCATCATTTCATACAATCGATTGCGCTTTAATATTAAGAGAACGTTTTTTTATGGAACTTACGACCTTTTTTCGTGAATAACATGAATGTTTTATGAAAATTAGCCTTTTTTGGTCAAATAATTGTAGTGAGGGACATCACAAAACGTATGACTCACCTGAGGCAGATACTTCGTCAGCACTATGATGTTCCTCGTGAGTTCCTTCTTGTGCCTCGCCACTCTATATTCGTGTATTTTCCACAGCTTGGGGAGCAGATCTCCATCGTCCTTGTATTTCAAGGTTTCGCATTTGGCCGCCAGATCTTTCACCAGCACCTTCACGTCATCAGCCTTCGGCATCATCTTCTTCTTGGCCAGAGCCAGTATACTGTCTCGCAGCTTGGCGTTGGCTTCGTCTCTTAATGTTTCTTCCAAACATTGGATTACAGATTTAGTATTGACGGGAGTTTTATTTGATTTCGTTGCGTCGTCGTTGGAGTTAGAGCTGTCGGTGGGGTTTGACGTCGGCGTGTCTGCGGCGGGATGCTGGGACGGCATCGAGAACATGCCATTGTTTTCTGATCTTATACTCTCTATGACGGAATCCATGAAACTGCTGCCGGTGGTGTCACTTCTCGGTTTCGTGGTTATTTTACTCTCCGCTGTTCTCGTACTCGGTTCTGGTAATTCTTTCAATAGTTTTTGTAATTCTGATAGACTCCTGTCAACTATACTGGTCGGACTGTTAGTTGCCGTTTGTCCGTCACCGTGGACGTTAGCGTGTTCGTAAACATGATGACTGGTCGAGTTCACTTCACTCATTGTGACGTCACATGTCTGATGCTGAAATAAACATATTAATATATACTTATATTTTAATCTTTGTTTATTTTAAATTCAAAGGAAAATAAGATGTTTTTCATTATCATATTAACTTAAATAAATTTATAGAGAAAGAATGAGAGACTCGATTTGATTATTTTTTTCTGTCATCGTTATATCTTCTTTGTGCGCTTCAGACACAGAAGTTACATATGATAGATCACGGTATTCAAACAATAAAACAAATACAAATTTAATCAGAATAACCAAGACTTTCATATTTAAAAACAAATTTCATAGCATATAGGAATTTGATGAAAATCTTCACTAAGATCAACGATACGTTTTCATGTGATAAGCAGTGTATTGATAATAAAAGCTACGGAAACTGATATATCTGCGGAAAGCTGTGCCAGTTACTTAAACTACACAACTCACGTTATCGACCGCCGCTGGTGTGGGCGACACGCGAGCCGTCTGCAGCATACTGTTGATCTTCCTTACCTCGTTTATATCGGACAACTCGACTTTCTTTGGTATTCTCGATGGACATAGTTTTACGTGCATCGGCCTACATTGCCTCAAACGTTCAATATTCCTCTCGTTACACCAGAAACCGGACGTGTAATATGTCCTTGACAACTTAAGTTTCTTTGTCAACTCAATCCGATTTTTCCTAGCTATGTATGGCATCGCATTTAACTCTTTGACTTTTTCTCCAGCGATCGTTTCCGACCTGACGTCTTCAGCATTATCTACGTTTTCATATTTTATGCGACAGTTAAAATATCTATCGATTTCATTTGTATTATCTTTGTTGACGTAGCGTCTGCATTTCCGCAACTGCTTAGAATCGATAACGATTAGTTTAGAAAAGTTCTTGATGCTGAATCTTCTACAACTTATTGTGCCATCTCTGGAATACTTCTTCCACTCGTTGAAATTGTCGACGGGCGTCAATACGACATGGGATTCCTTGATTAATTTCTCGTCTGGAACAAAATGGCAAGTATACATGAACATAGATTATTCTACTATACGTAGAATAACTTAATACTTTATACATATAATATGATCAGCTCACCTATATCAGGACTACCTTCTCGTTTCACTTCCTCCGGACTTATTTCCGCTTCCTGCCATATGTTATCTTCAGCTTCGCTTTTTATCTGATCCTCACTTTTTATAAACACATCATCAGTGCTATTATTTTCATTATAAGCTCTGACCGCGTCCCCCGTGACGCTGGTTCCCATGGAATCCGTGTTATCCAGCAGATCATATTCCTCCTTGATATCCCTATCAATATTGTCGATCAGATCCAAGCTCATGTCGTCATACTGGTTCACGTACTGAGAGTCTTCTCCGGAGCAATCGAAATTCACTTCTCCATAAACGCTGTCACCACACATGTCACCGTCATCCGAATCCTCGAACTTAATAGTGACCTTCGCTTTGCTCGGATCAATCTTCTCTAATATATCCGTCACTTCTAAGTTCTCGTTATACATCTTGTCGTTTGTATTCAAACAACTCAATTCGTTCTCGTAGAACTCCTTTATGAAATCCGAGTCACCTTAAACGTAACATTATTCTATACATTTATTATCATATAAAAAACTTAACAAGAATTCCTGTGACTTACTTAAATCCTCGTTGATGTCCAAATTGAGTTTTTCGTTTTGGAGCTGGGTATAAAAAAAATAATATTAGTATTGTTATCACTATAAAGAAATTTCAAGGTTACAGGACTAAAAATGAATGGTCTAAACAACTAATTTAATATAGGTTACTCAAGATAATCAATTTACACATTCAATGAGAAGATCTTCTATATCAGACTCCATCACGTACAGCCTCTCCCTCACTATCTGACGCCATGGCGGCAAATAGTCTGTTATTATCTCCGGGAACCTAAAGGGGATATAAGCAAACGTTATCATGTTGGAAAGAACTGGAAAATATTCAATAGGAACCAGCTGTGAGTTTAGGATTCACCTGTTGACGAGTAACGGCAGAAGCGGGTGAACCTTCACATCTTTGTCCTCCGAATTCCATACATTGAGGATTGTGTTACGAGCTAGATGAACGAGTTCCAACCAGCGACGCTGGAGATATATGATGGAAGCGGAACGACCACTGGAAGGATCAAATTACACTGGTTGATATATTTTTTTTTAATTTTAGCAACATCTTACTATTTTTTTTACTGAACAGATTTTGATGGGACTCTCCAGCGTGGACAAAGTTCAGTGTCCTTAAGGAAAACAGTGTAGTGTGGTATTTAACTCGTGACCAAGGCTATAGTTATGGCTGTCAGTACATTACCATGTGTATTATTTAAGTGAAAATCATTAATGTCCTTCCACACGACGCAATGTCCGGGCATAAGTCAGTGATATTAAAACTTGCTTTTGACTCCGTGTCTTAGGACGGTTCCTGCGCCGAGATACGTACCGATTAATGAACCCGGTGTAAACCAGCGCCCAGACGACCTTTTGCTCCACAGCCCGCCCGTACCAGTTGTTCTCGTCAATGCCCTCCACCTTCAGCACGAGCGCTGGAACATCCTTGCAACTGTTTGATTCCAGTTCGTCTTTTTCGTTTTCCGCGACAGCAGCATTCGCTTGCTCTGTTCTTTGTGTGATTTCATTATTTTCCCCCTCGTCCATAGCCTCTGGACTAGACTTGCCAGCGTTATTTCTGTTCAAATCTTTTAACACGGCCGCAGTATCTTTGTCTGCCTCATCATCACATTCATCTCTTTCATTGTTTTCATCTCTGGCGTCATCTCTGTTATCAACGTGTATTTCTTGCTGATAATAACTTCTCGCGGCGACCATTAGTTTGTAAAGAAGGATGAGCGAGCTGTGTTTGCGTCCGGTCGAAAAGTTGGACTGTAGACAAAATACGAATATTCATATCAAATATTTTCTATACGATCTATACAAAAGTTGCTTAAATTACACGAGACTCACCAAGTTGATGAGTTTTAAATCATGTTTGTATAGCAGAATGAGGTCAGTGACCTTCCACTCTTGGTGATTCAGCCTAAGGGTTCCCGGCACATCATGAAGACGACTGCTCAAATTTAACAGCGCTTTCAGTTTTAATAAGCACAAGTTGTAGATTCCCTGCCTTCGAGCAAAAAAAAAAAATACAAAAATCACCGACGGTATTGCAGCGGGAAGAAATATTAAAATGGAAGGTAGAGAGCGAAAACTCGCTGTTACGAGCTAAGATCTAACCCGCAACTGAGTTGTATTTAAATTTAACGTTTGCAACGTAATTTTATACAATTAACAGCATTACTGCCGTTTACGGAACAGTCTAGAACACCCTAAGACCAGTCATTTGTAATAATTACACAAGTTCTGGAAAAAATATCGATTTAAGCCAAACAATCAACTATAAACATTGAGTTGTCCAACCCCTCCTCCCCCAACTCACCATACTGATAACACGTCAGCGACTCTGACGCCATATTTTTTTGCAAAGTATTTAACAGCACATGGGCCTTTGAGTCTTTGGATCTTCTTGCCGTAGCTACCTTCCAGCGAGAGCTCCACGCTGGTCAGCAGTTCCTGTATGAGAACATCCGGCTCGTTGGACGTAGTGACTGTATTGAGTTGTTCATTCTGAAAATTTATATAAATACGATAATGGCTGAAATGCTAATAGATCAATATAGAAACAATGACTAGAACGATTCAATTCAGACCTAGATAACTTTTAAACGTAAATATATAATCGGTCGAGTCATTTTGGTTCCCTTGACACGATAGCTCATACAGCTAAGCGACTGATACACTACACAGGATGTCCCAGATACGAAACCTGCTTATGTCAATGTTTTTTTTTATTCTGTGGCATAATTTTCGAGTGATCAGCTCGAGATTGGGTATATTTTGAAGTTTTTCGTAATGTTAGAATATATTTTTTATAGAACATGTATCTACCCTCCATTTATAATATCGGTTCGACAAAAAGGATATGTTATGTAGAGGTAAATTGATATTATTCAGAAACATTATAGCCTAGGATCGTACGGCCGTAACACAGTACTTATTTTGTGATAGACAAAACATATGATAGTTCTACAGTAATCATTAATTCACGGCCAATTCCCAGGTACAGATAAGTGGAAATCTTACTCGTTCTAACCTAATACCAACCTGTTATATATTACATTAGGGGCTCAACCCAAACAAAATAATAAAGGATATGCAGAATATCTTGTACAGACCTATATGGTAAGACTAATTGTTTATGAAAAACTTGAAACTGTAGGTATGTAGTTTGAAAATACAAACTAGTGGTACGGTTAGTGTTGTTCTTAATGAATTATGGTACTTACGAAGTAGGTTATAGTGTGGTATATATATATGTTACCTGTTTTAACTTCTCAAACATATCAGACTTCATCATCAGGTACAGCAGCCATTTTGGCAATTGCTGTCTCGGGCCGTCCGACACACTGGAACCTGACTGTGAAGAATATACGTGAATACATTTACTAAGCATATAATCATTATGCCATCGAAGCAAATTGATCGAGCACAGCTTAGTTAATGCGTTGTTATAAATTTTCTCAAATCAAAGTTTCTGTGTACAGTAAGCTTAATTTTCAATGTTTTTGAGAACAGAAAAAACTTTGTCATGTAATACAAAGAATTATCCTTAAAAGCTGTTCTTAGAACTTTATTTTGGATCAAGAATATGGTTAGATGTGAGCGGTCAGCTTAGGACGGATAAGATGACATATTGGTTACATTAAAAATGCTCTTACATGGTCCAGCAACTTAAATATAAGATTATACAGATTTATTACTGTTTTAAATAATCTGAAAGTTTAAGTTATTTTACAGAGACCCTGATCATGGACGGACGAGATGGAAACGTCTGTCAGTGAGTCGTGTTATTTGTCATTCACCGACAGAAATTTCTTTCTCTAATAGTTTATTATCTTCATACATCACCGTACCGTGTTATATTTTTTTGTGAATGTCTGTTTCAACATGTCGAAGCAAACATTTGGGAAATCCTTTAACAGTTCGATGACCCTGTCCACCGTCAAGTCGAGTTTGTATGCAATACATTTGTATGCTTTGTTCTTTGCAAACTGTAATGATAAGATAAAATGCATTTTTTCTTGTTTGTTGTTTGAAAATGTTTTGTTGTTAAATATAATAACTTCGATAATAATTTTAATTAAAAATTAGAATATTGGTGTTAAGCTCAAAGTTGTTTCTTCCTTCATCGCTTACTTTAAGCATTGTAATTTTGTTTTTTACACAGAAAATAATACTTATGTTTTTAACTCTATGATTATTTATAAATCTATGAATAGACAAATATATACTTCACCTGTATTTGATTCGGGTCCATAAGGAAGTATGATTGCCAAAGCACTTCATGTTTCTTAAATTCTCTTCCGAAATCATCAACAAACTTGCTTGACGAGAAATTCCGAAAATCATATACTGCCATTTTTATTGTTCAATTAAATAGAATTGCAAGCATTTGTTAAAAATGATCGATACCTAGTAAAAAGAACATGGTTTAAAAATTGTTAAATAATAATATTTTTAATTATCTTCTAACATCCCTAAGTTAAAAAGTCTAACATTTGTTCAACAAGTGTCAAACAATTTTCATACAGGAGTTGTTATTTTATTAAGCGATGGAAATAAATATTGTTTAAAAAATGAATGTTGAACATTGGAGCGTCAATAATAATAATGACATTTAGAACTATGACATTCAAGATGCTGTTAAAAAAAAAACTCAAATACTGCACTGAATTCTAGCCTTTTGTCAATGTTTATTTATAATTATAATTATGTTTTGTTGTAGAAAGGAACGTAATTTTTTTTTAAACTCGATGTTTAATTATATTCTACATTTTAGATGTTTTTATACGAGCTATTGCAGTATACTAAATTCTTAATATAAAATCCTTGCAACACTTGTGGCTGACGGCAGAAAATACCGGGAAAGACCAATTCTATTCCTAACTACGCATTTTTCAGGATTTTCTTACAAAAATCACAACTGTTTTCAAAAGTATATCAATACATCACAATCCCGGGTTTGTATTCAATATATCCAAATAAATATACAAATATATGTAGATATAACCCAACTGATTTAAAAATATTAATGATTAATCTCAGTACAGATTCTTCAATAAAAATTCATCTAATATTATATGTTAAGCCATGAAATGAAATCGAACAACTAAGATACGAAATAAAATTTTAAATATCTACTATTTGCTATTTCTAGACAACAAAATTTGCCGTGTAAACACTGAGAATGACATGAGTTGTCAACTGAAATGCTGGCTAGAGGGGATACACCTACATCTTTTTAAATAATATTATATCTTAAAGAAAAGGTGTCCTAGGTATAGATAGTGGAAATTAAATCAGACAGGAATAACTTTCTTGGAGCAAAAAATAAGGGAATAACACCCTTGGCAGCTCCTTCGGAAGGATTATGTCCAAAAAAAGAAAATCAAGCATGACACAAAATAAACAAAAATACAGGGATTTTAATAATTATAAACTATGTTGTTATGAGAGAAAAGGCCGATTGTGAGTCAAACATGGAGTTCTGGAACAGTTCTTAACTAAATAATGGCAACATTTTTTAAATTATTAAATAATCAATAAAACCGGCATACTAAATACGAATCAAACAATATAACCGAAATAACGCTTTACAAATGATATCTAAGATTTTCGCGAGTATTCATTTAAATGAAACTAGTATTTTTCGGATGAACTACGGATGTGAGACATCCCGTCTGCCCGTGATCACGGTTGCTGTAAAGTAACCGAAACGTCGGGAGTATGTAGTTTTTTACAAAAATAAATCACGCGTAGTTCATCCGAAAGATACTAGTTTCATTTTAACGCTTTACAATTTTGATTCAGAAGTTTCCATAAAGGGATAAAAAATATTAAAATTTTCTAGAAAGTATGTTCAGAACTTTTCTGGTTGGCGTGTTGATATGATCTTTTGTCTTTAAATAACGTTGTGGAAATAAATTTAAACACCATTATCTATAGCGCAGATTTGAAACGAGAAAAGACCACAAAATGTCAAAGCAGTCATTGATTTTTTAACACCAATTCGTTGATATCAAGATCATTCAATTTATTAAAAATCCGTTATCGATGTTCAGTGACAGTTCCTGGTTGAAGAGGTTCAAAAAATCGATCGTAAAACCAAGAACAGTGCTCCTGGAGGCAGGCTATTTTCGGACAGCTACTTAGTAACGTTTTTATTGAATAGTATCTTCAGCAGCAACTGAAAACTCTTACAATTTATAATATTTATAAAAATTATCTCATTGATAAATTAAATTGAAATGATTTTTTTTTAGTTTCGTATGGTGAGATTTTGACTATACGCATATGAATGTACGATTCGTGATATGGTATATACATCGAAGATGCATTTATTAATATCTCTGTCGGTTTGTTCCGGCTAATCTCTACGATTGCTGGACTGATTCTCACAGGAATTGTTTTCGTAGCTAGTTCATGTAATACGGACTAACTTAGGCTATTTTTTAACCGACTTCAAAAAGGAGGAAGTCTTTAATTTAACTTTGTTGGATTGATTCCTCCTTCAGCACAAGTCGATTTTAAAAAGATTTTTATTCGAAAAAAACGTCTAAAGAACCCCAAGAAACTCATGAGGTACTTTCTCTATCACCAAGTCAGGACCTGATGAAGAGGGATAGCATGTATCTCAACGGGAGTTTACAGAGCGGGAAATTCCGCAGGCAACTTCTAGTATATAAATGAGTAAAAAACTGAGGCTAAGACCAAAAACATAAATTTAACTAATTTTCTAAATATTTAATGCAACCTTATTCATTTTTAATGCATAACGTAAGTAAGATCTTAGAAAATATTGTTGTTTGTGTTACTATTAAGACTTCGAATAAATTCGAAATGCCAAAATTAATATTCGACCGCAAAATGCAGAATAGAAATATTGATAATCACGAGTGGATATTGATCAGGGATGATGGCTGATGGGGTGTGACACAGTCTATTGGAGCATCCCAACCCGATCAACAGAGTTTACTGTACACTAACTAATATAACCTTACTGTACATATATGACAACTGACAGATAATTGACAAACCACTGACAGTTATTTGAAACGTGCTCAGAAAAGTGTGCATTTTGTCCACTCCTAAAGTATAAAATGGGACCATATTGCTTAGACTTCTTAGTCCGTCTGTCACAAGGATGTATCTCATAAACGATGATAGTTACAAAGTTAAATTTTTGATAACAACACACTAATGATACCGCAGTCACCTTATTCCCCAAATCTGGCCTCCTGTGACTTTTTCTCATTCCCGAAACTGAAGAGAATAAATTTATATTAAGAAAATAGTGTTAAAAATTTCAATCGATATAAATTAATAATAGTGTGAATAAAAAAAATATATTTTATTTTACAAAAAGCGTGGGGTGCATGGTGTCAATAGTTATAAATATTTTATTGACAGATATGAGTAGAGTGATTATCATTTCGATAATATCTTAAAAAGCACATATTTTGCAAATTGAAAAATGGAATAATTTTATCAAATTAGTGTATTGTCATCGGTCCTCGATAAATCTACAAGGTTTGAACGAAATCTGGCCGTTTAAAGTGGGTCAAAATCGCGCCCAAAGAAGTCGGTTACAAACAAACATACAAACATACATGTGAAGCTAATAAAAAGCTAATAAAAAAATATATATTCACGAATAAATATATAATTTTAAAATATACACAAAATTCGCGATACTTTTTAAACACTACCTACGTATTTGTCAATAACGGTGTCCATGTTTCAATAGAGTTAAAACCCTTGAAGCGCACCGCTTTAATTTATTCCTATCAGCAATGAAAAGATACAATCGATAAAAATTCATTAAGAATGACTATGAATGAACTAAAATACTTTAATATTATTAAAGAACTACATCTGAAAGGTTTCCTCGCATAAATAGTTGGTTCCTTTGGACTTTTTGATTGCCTTGCAGCTTATTTATACTTTGTATAAGACTTGTGTTGGTTCGCGACATTCTCCGCGTCGTCTTCTATATTTTATTAGGAGAGAAATTAATTATATTTAATATATGAGACAGGACAGACAGACCAGAGCGACATCTACCGACTGTAACATAGGACTTTGTACACAACTGTTATGACGTGTTCGTACAAACTACCAGGGATTAAGTAACATATTGCAGCCTATATGTTGTTCTATATTATTGAAAATTTTCTTTAAAATCCTTTATTATATTATAAAACATATATAGGATATGCCCTAATTACTAATACACTTACCGCTAGTTACAAGACTACGTGTGAATCGTTTGCAAGAATAGTCTACACTCTACAGGGAAGTAGTCGAGAAAAATTTCCAAGTTGTTAAGTGAGATATGTTTCGTATTCTGTAAAAACCTTCTTAGTTTATAATTGTAATTGAACAGATATCACATTTCTTTATTTTGATTTTATTCTGAAAGGTTTTTTTACCAACGATTGATGTGGTTTTAAACTATCCACACAGTTTTATTTCCGTATTGTTTGTTGCTCTTATCCAATTTTTTTTCTAATCTATAAATGAAAAAGATATTCACATTACGAAGTGTATAATTTTTTACCAAATATTATTAATAATTCCGATCTAATTATAATATTTTGTTTGTTATTTTATTTATGTTTAAGTGAAGTTATTAATATTCATTAAAAAAGTTTCGCAACCTCTGTGTTATGGAATATTTTAAACGGCACAGATAATAATACATTTTAGCATAATGTTGGAGCGGTGAAATGTTAAGGAGGTTTAATTTAGACATTTTGATATTAATACATTATTAATATCCTTGTGAAATTAAAAAGTGAGGTTAAAGGTAATGTTTATAGATAAATAAAATATATTATTTTAATGTTGCCCGCTCGCTTGCATGATATGGTTTTTCAGTTTCTGAATGCATATGCAACGTACTAGATAATAGGTTTTCTTAAAGTACCTGTATAATGTAATCAGTCCTTAACTGAGAGTATAAATTTTTTACCTAAGTAGATTAATGTAAAAATTAGTATACAATACGTAAGAAATTAGTGCGTTGAATCTCTCAAACGTCAAGCACAATAAAAGTTAATTGACAACATTTTAAAACAATTATAATATATTTTATTTCATGATATGGCTTCATTCACACTGGAATCGGGGAGTGTTTCGCCAGTGTCAACGTTTTGAGGAAACACGAATGAGCTGTGATATGCAACTTTCCACTTTACGCGACGTTAGTGGAAATCAACATGACATACAGTGATTTTAATTTAAATGAATAAAACTCGCGAAAATCTTAGATCTCATTAAGTGAGTTTTAATATCTAAAATTACATACCTTTAGGTGAATATTAGATTTATATTATAGACAAATGGTTATTATACTTTAGTCTATCAATAGCCTTATTATAACATTGAGCAAGTTGTGTGGCAGAGTTACGATTTGTGACGGATTTAGGTCTTTATGAAAAACTTGACGAAAATATATCCTAAATGCGGATTATACGCACTAGCTTATATCAGCTACAGATTGTAGTCGATACTATTAACGTAAATTTCTGAGTTAATAACTCAAAACGCTCCATCTAAATACGCGAACCTGTGTTCATGTTATGATTCTTTTATCACGAGTTTGTTCATATACAACATAGTATTAATAATTCTACGTTCGTAAATCATTGGGCATATTATATTTTTACTATAATAAAGTTGGTTATTGAAGGAAAAACGTTTAACGCTACGAAATACGTAAGTACGTTGTGGACGACGCGATCTCGTGGTAAGGGTGCAAAAAATGTCGCTATATACATTATCAAACAAATAAATAAGAAAACGAATAAAATGACATAAATACGATATTTACAAAATTTAGAGCTAATATTAAGAGTTATGTTAGAAAAAATATATAAATTTAATCAATTCTCATCAAGTGCTCAGAAATAGCAATAGTTATTGATACGAAACGATTTATTACATCAACTGATTTTTAATTTATGATAAAATGTTTAGAATATCTAAAAATAAACGCATTCACAGAAAAGATGTAAGTACAGCTTTCATTTGCTCCATCGCCATAAAGATATTAAAGCCGTATAAAATTCTTCAATTGAATTCAATTCAATTGAAATTAATATGTTGCAATGCAGAATAATTTAATATTATCTTTGATCGTTCTCATAATGAGACGTAACCTCTCAGCTTTCCATGGCTTCACCGTGCGGGTGGTGAGTCCATCGTTGCAGGGAGAGGAGCTTCAACAGTGCCTGAACTTGCGACCCAGGTGTAGGTTTAAGGCCCCTATCTATCACGCGTTAAACGCTCACCTCCACCGTCCAAGCTCCTCTTAATGTATTATTTCTTACCGTCTTCCAGATAAAGGCTGGAGTTGTTTCAGGAGTATCGTCTTTCAAACATACAATACTACGCCATGATAAGATGTCCACAGCGCGTATCTGAACGAGACAGATTTATTCTTGATGTGATTTTCAACAACAGCTTCATGAAATAAAAAAATATTTAATATATTTTAAAAAAAGGACATTAAAATATACAAGGAGTCTTTAGAAAATACTTTCATATAAGTATATAATTACGTATATTTTTTATACAGAGATAAATATATATATAGTGAGCGGTGGGCGGCGTACTAGATAAGGTAGAGGTCTGAAGAGTGCACGTCATTTGAGTCCTGACCGTCGTTGGACACAGGTGAGTTTGTGTATATATATATATATCATATTTATTAGACATATTTTTTATTGTTATTCATTATATAATACACTTGTAAAATGAAAGTCTCGTTGGCCATAAGGTTTAGGAGTAATGTATTTTTTAAGTAATGAATACGTGATATCTTAGTACGAGTTCACAATTAACAGTTACAGTTACGTCGTCTCTGTAGTCATGAACGTTTTTCCTACTGTAGTTTTTAAATAATATCCATTTGTCTAATCTCAGCGATGCGTTGAAGTCTCTACTATATTACGTCTTCGTTCTGATTATTGCGATGTTATATTTAAATTGTTATTTAATAAATTCATTTGTTTGTTATTTTTGTTATATTATAACATCATAGAATTTATTGCGTGTTTAGCGTTTAGATATATATAGATTTGATTATTGTAAAACTTCCATATTAAGGCAGAATTAAGAGATCAGATTCATTCTCGTTCCGGTAGTGTCCTAACTGTTTAGTAGTTTTTATTCAACTTCTCTTTTTCAAAGCATCAGCGTTCAAATCTTTTTCACCTTAAAGTTATGAAAACAAGTTCAATTAATTTGCTTAAACCGTATTCATAGGAGCCATCGTTTTGTGGCATTTATGTGTAGGTGGCAACTTTAAATATATTTTTTTTAGGTTGAAATCAAAAACATGGATTTTTTGATTTAACAGATATAGAGCTAGTGTATATTAAATAAAATTATTACAACGATAATATTATTTTCTTAAAATCAACCGCTTTTTAGCGATGAAGCGTCCTTTCGTAGACTAGAAAGCACGAAATTTATAACATTAGTTTATCTCTCATTCATATACTTAGACAAGATTTGTGAATAGAGAACGTTAAACTCTCAGTGTTTAGTTTAATAAAACAAACTCTTAGTAAGGTTCTACGTTCTACTTACTGTTGCTACTACTTACTGTTTTATGTTTTCAACGATAAATCATTTTCGGTTTTCTTTACACCAAAAAGGTTCGTTTTTTCTTGTTTTTCTAACATTTTTTATTCTAATTCCGTTCACATTAGTGTTTACTCCGAAGATTCTTTATGAGTGATGTAATTAAGAGAGAAATAGTTACTTAAATCGCTCAAGTAGTTGGTCAATCTAGAGCTTTCAAACAAACAAACACTTCATTTTGATTATGTATATATATATACAATGCTAACAAAAATTCAACAAAAGATAATATTTTCACAAGCTGTACAAATACTGGTTATAAGTTTACTATTATTATTTATATAAAAAAATATGTAAAAACGTATAATAAGTATAGCATTTATTACTCCTTGTCACTTCAGCTATCTGCCAGTGAAATTTCCAACAAAATCGGTCCACCTGTCCCAGAGATTGGTCGGAACGAACAGAAAGACAAAAAAAAAATTTTTCACTAAATGTACCGTAGAGTATAAATGTTTAAAAAGTGTTTATTATAATACAACAGATAGATGATGTAATTAAATTCATCTGTGTACACAGCATCTTTATCTCAAGACAGAAAAATCTCTGTTAAGTGTAATTTGTCCAAGAGGACAGCTCAACTCGGATGTCCGCAGGATGTCGGCTTCCCTTACTCTGTTCGTTTACTATCTTTACGGGAAAATACTATTTTTTCCTTTCTTTTGTATTTTCCCAAGTATCCATCTGTTATAAAATTTTTTATAATAGTTTTGAAGATTTCCAAAAAATAGCTTAGCCTATGAAATATTTTTTAGGAAATATATAATGTTGGTTCTTTTAACACGAGTCGTGACTTGTTACACCCTTGTACACGTGTCTAACGACTTGACTAATAGTAATGTCATTTTAACTGAGTTTATTTTTTTAAATCGAATATAATCGTGACATCAATTTAATCGTTAAATTTGAAACTCTTCGTTCGATTTATATATATTTTTTATCTGCATCCCCAAATTGCTTTCCTGTAATTGGTTTTGTGTTTCCTTTAAATATTTATTTATTGAGCAAAATTTGTACACACCCTTCCTTTATAATGGACGATTTTATGTCTCTTTAAAATTACTTGTAATAGTCAGTTTTTGTACGGACATTTAAAATTATATTTAGACAAAAGTATATAACATTTAAAGTGACAAAATATAGCGGTTTTTTATGTATATATACATATATATACACACACCACTTCTTTCATATATTAACTACTCCTGAAGAAACAAATATCAGCTATCCAATTAATTATCCGTGTTTATGATATTGAGATTATTACGCCTTGTTTAATACTAGGGATCTGTTAACTCTAATGAAGTCATGAAGTTCCCTAATCTGTTATTTAAAACAGAGCAAGTATTAATTATGTTTTGTTTGTATTAAAAGTTAATTCCGTTGAATAATCTGACCGCTATGCTAATGGCAGAACTTGCTACGGAATATATGAATTCATTTTTTTCTTGTTTTGTCTATATTATATATATATATATATATGTGTGTGTGTAACTTTTGACATTAATTATAGAATTAAATTATATTATATTTGCTAAATAAAATATAAGTACCTTAATTGCCGGAGTCAAGACTACAGAGTACACGGGTCTGTTAAAGTGGATTTTATTCACGACGGTTATAATTGTCAATTATTCAAACTACATACGCAGCGTTAATAGTTTTTCATGCATGAATATTTTCATTTTACAGTATCACCGTTGGTTATTGAATGAGAAACGTGTAACGCTTCGTGTGTAGTCACGATGGAGACATTTGCTAAGCTTTCACCTTTATCGATACTTTTATTTTATTAAATACGATACCAAAGCGTTTAATAATAATTATTTTTTAATAAAAATTACCCTAATATAAATGTTATTCAGTTAAAAAGCAGATGAATTTACTCTCTCTCTTACACACACACACACACACAATTCAACGCACACACACATACACACACGCGTGCAGAATAAGTAAGTATACTACTGTGCTTCTCCTGTTGGTCCAGGTACTGGTGTGTCTCCGAGTCCAGCCTTGATCATGTGGCGCGGACTCTGCGCGACGCTGTTCTGCGCTGTCCTCATCGGCGCTGACTCCTTCAAAAGAGCCGAGAGTGAGTACAAGATAGAAATTATGCTCCGCATTTTTTGGGTGATTAAAATTATATCTAACGTGCTGGAGGAATGATTGCTTTGAACATCTCAGCCAATTGACGGTCTACCCATTGAAACATGTAGATTAGTAGAATATTTCCCAGCAGGCCAATAACGAGCTAACAATATGACCGTCCCCGGGATCATGGAGTGCACCTCATCACCACTTTCATTTGACGAGCTGACAAGCAAGCTTACCCAGGGATAATCTGACCAACGGAATGTAGTTTCAAAGCTAGTGAATAATATACCGTCTTTCCATCCTACTGTCATGTTGAGAAGTATTTACAAATGCCACGTTTAAGACTCATATCAAAAGCCTTTGTTCTACATCATGGTCCCTAATATAGTTTTCCTAATTCCCCGTGATTGCCAAACCGAATTTTCCGAGATTTAAGTTCCCTCAATGAGTTGCCGAATATTCCAACCACTTTTACTAAACATTCCGTAGAGGCTAGTTCACGTCAATAGTTTCCAAACTGTTGGTACTTTTTTATGTCCTACGTTTCACAATTTGAAAAATTTATGCAGATTATAAAGAAATCTCTTAGAATTAAGAAAGAAATTATATGTGTCTTCATCCAAACGAGTCCTAGACACTCATGAGGAACAGGTTTAGAAAGAATTATATTTTATAGTTTTGCTCGTGCAGGACCACGTTTACGATTAAGTATATATATCGGATTTATAATTAATATAACAGCCAATATTAATCAAATATATGAGGAATATAACCAACAGGTTCATCCAAAAATAGTTTATTTTACATACTATCATATCTTGTCACTCTCAGTGTCTCCGTCACCTTTCCTCCTGAGCTCGCGCTACGGTCGTTCTCCCCAACGTATGATGGCACCACGAAACGACAGGTAATATGTAGCTATATATTTCCTACCACATGTTTTACATTCCCAAAAAAAATATGACTTCCCATTATTTCAATTCTAAATCATTGCATGTGATGGCACAAAAAAATATCAGCATTAAATTTATTTCACTATTTCATTATCCTTACAACAGGTTTCGCTTTTTACACTACATACTAAGCGTTTTACATTTGTCGTTCAATATCATATGTTAATACTATAACATTGACGAAAAGCTGATAATTTTATTATACAGTTACGATGTTAATTATTGTAAGGCTATTATAATAAAATATATTATTCGTTCGCTTTAACTATTACGATAAATCCTACGTTTCTTGTATTATAATCATTCATATCAGTATAACTCAATTTTTAATACCGTTGTATGATATTGTAATAAAGTGATTTCTTTATTGGTATATTGTCAATATTGTCTTAAACAAAATAATAACAGTTTTGGGATCATTTTGCTGATATAACATTAAGTTAGCTCAAACGCTCGAACTACGAAAAGATTGCGACGCCTGTATTGACTTACAAAAAAAAGAAATTAACAAAATTTCGAATGGAATTGTTAAAAAAAAATAATTTTCTGTGTGTTACCGTTAACTTTATTATTAGTATTGTTTTAAATAGTTCAAACACACTCGGACTGTATGAGAACATACTAATTTTTTTTGTTAATATTTCGTCTACAACTTCCATGGACACACCCACGTCTATGTATTTTAAATGACATAAAGATGTGGCCATTACTTCAAGTTTAACGTCATCTAAAATAGCGGCAACCGAATCAAATAAAACCAACCATCTTAAAGTTATTGTCTATTAAATCGTAGCATTCGAAATGAATTTTCCTTGTCTATGTTTTGAAATCTGAAATCAACTTTAGGTTAGCATTTTTGTTTATAAGTCATTTTTTTTGGTATTTTTAAGATGATTTAAATAAGTTAACTGTGTGTCTATCTTGATCTTTATATAAAAAAAATACTTTTCTCTCTTGTTAAGAATTTTAGTTAGTTTCAAAATTTTGTTTTTGCAGTAAGAAACCTTAGACTTTCTGATACAGAGAAATACATTATAATTAATGTTATATATCTTGAGTGTCAAAAAATCTGCTCATCTGACTGGATCACTGCTAGATTGGAACTGATACCTCCAATTTAACTTGGGGACAGACAGGTTAACTTATCTTTAGCCTCGAAGTAGCTACTCGAGTCTTTTATCCTGTTTGTAGATTTTTCATGAGTGGTCGTTACGGGAAACGTGCAGAGCTGGCGAATGAGAGAGACAACACATACGACATCAGCGAAATAATTAATACGAACGAAAGAGACAGATATAGAGCTGGTGGCAGGGACAGGGAGAGACAGGAAATATTGCGTAAATGGGAACCAAATTGCGACTGCCTCCAGTACCAACGATCAGGCTTGTTCCAGAACTATTATAAAAGGTAAATCCTTCAGAACAGAATCTTAAAATACCTTCTTAACTTTAATAGATTTCTCTTTATCAAAATCTGTTTATTTTGGATTATGTCTGTAGGAAGAGTTTAAAATAATCAAACCTCGTTTGTCCAAATGTTACTTGCTATTCTAAAACTAGATTTTCATTACGGCTTCACAGCTGTAAAAACATTTTTTTTTTCTCGCAAATATTTGGTTATTAATATTATATGTTAAGTTAAACTCGTATTAAATGACAATTGTAACAAGCTATGTGATTGTTATGTTTTCTACAGGAGACCGGAAACCCTGGAATTCGCGACGGAAGATAACTAAGCTGACTTGTATGAAAAAAAAAACAAGAATCCCACAACAGCCTGTACAACTATTCAAGTATAAAACATGTTTATTCTTATCTTCTACTGAAACAAAATCTCGATTCTTCAACGATTCATTATAATCTTTAATATTAATATAATAAAATATTTAAAATTGTTATTAACAGAAATTAGAGCTCGCCGCTAAGTTTCGCAAAAATGTGGGACAGAATAAGACAGGGTGGAAATTCAATTTGAAACTAATTTCGGTTAAGAATAATGAGTTGTTTAAAAAAGTTCACTATGTTTGATGTCATTTTCGTTTGAGACAGCTTTGTTATTTATCATCTTATAATTAATATTTCGCTCCAAGTCATCGGCTGGGTCACTTGGTGCGGCTGTAAACGATCTAGTCACTCTATCATCGCAATCTAGATTTTAATGTTTGTTTTCTGAATATAATATAAATGTGTAATAAAATTTGACATTCTCTTTGCGTTTTTCTTTTATTTCCCATTTTTTGGCATATTTTTATAATGGTTAAGTAAACATTTTAAAAAAATCTATGCCACGAACTTGGCAATGCTAGTGTGATGATTGATATGTTCAGAGATCATGTTTCTATGAGGAATATCAAAATGATATAGAATATATAATAAAATAAATTAGAAAGGGTTTTATTAAACACACGCGACTTGTACCATTTTTATTTATAATGTTAAGGAAACCTTAGTGCGCCAACCCAACTCGTATTTGGCGAGTTACAACTAATCTTCTGTACCTAATGTTTATTCGCTTTAATATTAAATTTTGAAAGAACCTCATATTTTTATCTATTTTTTAATAATATTAGTTTCGTTTAACTCGTGTTGGCCTGGAGGTTAAAGGCCCGACTCTCACTCGTGAAGGCGCGGGTTCGAAACCTGGCAAGTACCAATGTGATCTTTTCCGAGTCATATGTACTTTCTAAGAGTATTTAGACACCACTGACGGACGGTGAAAGAAAACATCGTGAGGAAACCCGGTCCTATAGTTTCAAATTAAAAGACTGAAATCGCCAACCCGTCTTGAGCAAGCGTGGTGATTAATGCTCTAACCTTCTCCATGTGAGAAAGAGACCTTGGCTCAGCAGTGGGCTCCGATAGGCTGATGATGATGATGATGACGAATTTTCGTTTAAAAATTTTCGAGACTATTCCAAAATGCTTAGAGAATTTCGTTTGTATTATCGTTTACAACATTCCCTTTTCTCAAGAACGTTATGTAATAAAAATATCTCCTACTCTTGTCTTAAAAAATATATCATAAAACGCTATCCAAAGAAAATATCATATATAGTATTTTTATTTAAAATTTTTGAAGTTTCCCGAGAGAATTATAAAAATATATCATCAATAAAAATAATCACATACAGATACTTGTATGTGTTTGGATATAAAATAATTACGTTTACATTAAAAGTTGTATTAGAAAACTTATTCGTTACAATCTTCATCCTCAATTTTCATATAATAAAGATTTAAAACAGCCTCAAACTCCCTCTTTGATATTTTCTTTTGTAAATTTCGTTTATAGTACAATTAACTAAGATAATGACTGTAATCACAGTTCACTTAGTCCGCCTGTACGTAACGCCCTTAAACGAAATTCATTCAAAAATTTTTAAATTTTTTACAAAAATTCTATAAAAAAATTCATAAAATGTAGAGAAAACGAGAAGAAAATTACAAAAATCAAGTTCAAATAAACCAAAGTGGCGTAATAGAGGTGTTGTTTGTTGAAAACGACACCGAACTAACCATGTATTTTAAACTATTATTATTTACACGCAACTTGAATATTAAGTGAAAAAATAATAATATACACTTAGCAAATTAAAAGTAGAGTATTTTGCACAAAAATATTTCACACCCGAAATATTACTTGTAGTTTCCAAATTACTTATATATTTCAAGTTTGGTTAGGTAGAGAGGAGGTTGGACGGTGGAGGTGAGCGTTTAAGGCGTTAGATAGGGACCCCTTAAACCTACACCTGGGTCGCAAGTCCCAGGCACTGTTGAAGCTCTCCCTGCATCGATGGATCCGACACCCGAACGGTGATCCCATGATATGATAGTTTCGTCTCGTCTCGCCTATACAGTGAGTAATATTTTTATTTTTATTACTTTATAAATTTATTATTACAGTATTTTTAACTAAAGTAGTGTTCTAATTCGTATGTATGTTTGTCTTTCTACAATAATAAATCACAAAAACGAACAGATATAATATTATTCTTGATGTACACTTTGGTTCATAACTTTATTCACATACAACTTTATTACCGCAATGTTAACTATATAATATATTACGTTTGTTAATATTAACTAAGTTTTAACACCGGTGTTATGACAATTGTATCACTTAGTTAATTGAAACACAGACATGTGTGTGACAAACAGACGTACAAACTACGTAACTCTATCATATTAAATTACTTAAAATTGGTTCAACTCAATTCTCGATACAAAGGGATAGTCCTCTCATAGATGTTATAACATTTAATAGATTCGGTAACGTAATATATTATCTGTAGTTATTTTTATCAAAAACTTACTCAGGTACTTTATTTAATGTTTATTTTCTTCTTAATTTTGTTTTCTTTATCTGGAAAATCGGAAATAACAAAAAAATATTATTGGTCGTAAAGTCCCTCCCGCGGAAGAAGTGAAACTTTGTAATGTTAGAATGAGAATAGGAAGGTGTAGACATTGATTTTAAAGGAACTTTTTGCTTTTCTTTAAGACAAACTTTATTAACATTACGTGCAAGTCACAATTGATTGACCGCGTGCGTTCGAGAATTAGCTCGCTGAAGTGGCAATGGGCTGGTCATGTGTATCGATGGATCGAAAGCCGATGGAGCAGACGAGTCCTAGAATGGAGACCGCGACTCGGCTACCGTAAGGCAGGACGCCCCCTGCCAGGTGGACTGACGACCTGAAAAAGGACCCTGGAGGGGACTGGATGCGGAAGGCGGAGGACCGGGTATTGTAGTGCGAGTTGGGAGAGGCCTATGTCCAGCAGTGGACCAAAAGTGGCTAAATGAATGAAAAAAAATATGAATGTGCGTTCTAGGACCACGCATTCCCTCTCGCTCCGTCCCTTTTTACCCCCTACCCCCCCCCCACCCCGAGCGGTAAACGATTAACGCAACCTCGTTGAATGTCGCATAAGAAGTTGCACTTCAACAATACTTCAATAATAATTAAGGCGAACAACAAGAATATTAATATAATTATTTGTTTAATTTTTTTTTGAGAGATTTTAGTTTTTTCGTTGACAAATTTTTGTATACTCTGTTAAAGTATTTTATTGAATGAGAAACGGGAGACGCTTCGTGTGTAGTGTAACTATAGAAACTTGTTATAAGCATACTGAAGCAGCGCAAAACCTTGGATGAATCAAAATATTTAAGAGCTAAACAAAAGTTCTTAGACTATTTATTAACCGACTTTAAAAGATGTTCTAAATTCGGCTGTACATTTATTACCACTAATACATATACGATTATGGGCAGATTTTCAAAATACATTTTTTAAGGCTCCTGAGGGACTTCCACTGTCATAAGGTCAGGATCTGATTAATGAGATCTTTCAGACGCGCACATCAAAGAGGCTTTACTATGTGGGTAAAGCCGCCGGTAGAAGCTAGATAGAAGTAAAAATTCTCGTTCTCATTGTTATAATATATATTTTGTGCATCTTCAATATGGAATGTTAATTTTATTTTTAATCTATGCTCCGGTTGGCTGATCGAGCGTGGAACTGTTTGCAATCAGTAGACACGAGTGCTGATAAATTTGATTTATCTTTCGATAATTGATACAAACCTTCAGGTTCTGATGCCGATGTAGCTAAAATTAGTTATTTAATAATAAAATTACGTAGACAGTTGATAAGTAGTATTGGAGCGAGAGGTAGAAGTGCAAAATCTCTCTACAACCTACTAAAAGACTAGGGCCTGTCCGTAACTAACATTAATCCATTCTTAGAACGTAGGTTCGTTTCAAATTTGGTTTGGTAGAGAGAGGAACTTGGACAGTGTAGGTGAGCGTTTAACGCGCGTTAGATAGGGGCCCCTTAAACCAACGCCTGGGTCGCAAGTCCCTGGCACTGTTGAAGCTCCTCCCCCTGCAACGCGATTGACCTGGATCCCGCACCGTGAATACATTGAATGATGAGGGGTGTCATCGCTATAAATTTGCTTTTTCTTCTAGGTTAGAAGGTGTACTTTTTGTGGACACTATTGATCATCACGAATCTTGCTGATGAGTGATAAATCCCGCTGTCACATTGGCTGTTAATCAATTCACGTCAGATCTTCATCATCCGAACTCAGGAAAATAGAATTAGAAAACTGATTTATAATAAAAATAAAAGTCTTTTGTAATATAGACAGTTATCAAACTATATGGAAGGCTTTGTCAGATCGATAAAGAACTTAGATACAGCTTTTAAAACATAAAGTTATGTGTTTAAATCCCGTTTTGATTGTATCAGTTAATTTATGAAATAAATAGCGTACATAATAAAAAAGTTATTTTTAATCAAATAGACTCTTCATTATTGGGCTTCAGTCAACTGTAATTGATGATTTTAAAGGATTTTTTTTTTTAAACGATGGCTTCATTCGCTCTGGATCGTAGAATATTATGCCAATGTCAACTTTTTTTTAAAGGAATTTATTTTAACCTTCATACTCGTTTTAAACGACTGATTTATATAAAAATGAGAAATATTTCTTTTTTATAAACATCATTTTAATTCATATAAAAAAATTGGTTCGAATACACAATTTTTTTTTTAAATTGATATCGAAAAATAACTAAAACATTACCATATAGAGAATTAAGTTATAACGCTTTTGTTTTTGAAGCATTATTAAATTTTACTTAAATAAGTTTTCAAAAAATCTACCCACAATTATTGTTTTTATTTTAAACTTTGGCTTCATTCGCACTGGGATCGTGGAGTGTTTTGAAAATGTCAAAGTTTTTATTTGTTAAAATTATTATAATATTGAGTACATATTGTGTGGAGGAAACAAAAACGATACCACTATTTTCAATTATATATATAAAGTTATAATTTTTTTGATAATGACATTTCTTTTTGTCAATTTTCATGAATCGTTCAATATTCTAACGACTGATAGCTTTGTTGTGTAATCAAAATCAAAAAAATCTCAAACGATCACAAGTTTTACTACGATTTCGCAATGTCAAACAATACACACTTAAATATATATCGTCGATACTATCGTGTGTGTGGTCATGAGTTTAAACTGTGATTTTTGTGAGTTTACATTACGTTGACTTAGACATTCGAGTTTTCCTCTGATCAAAGTCTTGTTAAGAAATCAATAGTCCACGGCATTATTTAGAAGACTGTGTAGAGACGGAGTTGATGATTTAAGTGCTCTTTATGCTTACTAGAAGTAAGCGTACGACGTACGGGGGGTTATCAGCGTTTATTTCCAAACCTGTGTTGATTCCTTAATGTATGAAGATTTTTATACGGCGAACTGGAAACGCGGCGTGTGTAGTAAGTCAATTGAAACACGTGTTTAGGCTCCTGTTTGATGTTTTCAAAGGTATCTTTTTATTGTATGTGGTAATATTTTTCTAACAGTTAATATTAATAGCAACGAAATATTTATTCAGTTTCTTCCGGTCATTATATTGACCTGTTAATTGCGTTATTTTTTTATCATTTCTTTGTATTAGACGAGATAATGTTTGCTATATAAAATTTGTCCAAAGTAAATATCTCTGTCGATTATATTCGGATATATATTAGCCATTGTATTATATAAATATTGACAAATAAGTTTATTTACTTTCGCATATGTATATAGAAATAAATCTTCTTTTGTTGACTGGGACTATATATAATATAGAAATAAATCGTCTTTTGTTGAAGGTCAAATGGAAGTTACTTAGGTATGTGTCACAAATATGGCTAGATTTTAGTAAAAGTCACTGGCAAGGCATGTTATTACACACTAGTACAATATTCTTTTTTTATACCAAACGTGGCATTCGAGCAGACGGTCTACTAGATGGAAGGTAGTCATCGACGCCCATGGACATCTGCAACGTAAGGAATGTTGTGGATGCATTGTCGACCTTGATTGTGAGAGAGAGGGGAAAGGGAAAGGGCAACCGTCTCTCTCACTCATCGGACGAAACGCAGCCATTGAAGACTACTTCACGCCGATCTTCTTTGAGAGGGTGGTACTTCCCCGGTCGAGTCAGCTCATGTTCGAGCTGCAGTAACTCGACCACAGCTAGGCTCTACCACCCAAAACCTAAAAATATTCTAAAACTATGTATATATTTTTCACTGACTCCCCTCTCCTGTCGGTCATAGCGTGAGGTTATACACAAAGACCATTCTCGAGAATTCTTTCATACAAAATATTTGCTTGTTGCTACAACAACAACAAAATAGCTGCTAACTCGCGGTAAACATATTTGTATCTGTCTAATAATGATATTCGCGACTATAACTTTTGATTTTGATATATATTTTATATTTTATTTGATATAATAAAGATGTCACTATGAAATTAATTGGATTGTTCAGAGAATTTTATATTTAAATCATCTTTAAAACTGTAGATAAAGCGACCTAAGTTTTTCAGTTACGCCGTGAACGAATTCCTAGTAGCAAAATTATTCCACTTCACCGTCACAATATTTACATCATAAATTTCTTATTAATCAGTCTAAATTAGTTTTTTATAGCTTCACAAGGTCTTTGTAAATATTTCTATATTTCTAATAATTTCAATTTTCTTGTATTTAAGTTAATATTTTAAAGGGACATTTCTTGTAAATTCAGTCGCTTTTCCTCAAACCGATCCGCTCCAATCGATTAAATCTCATACTATGCAACTTTACATATATATCGGCGCAAGCAGCTTCGATGACGGATGCAACATGAAAATAACTCAAGGCTGGCATCAATTATTATAACAACTTATTGGTCGTCGTTACTATTGTTAAAAGTAAAACGAAATCAAAGAGAATAGAACTATGTTTGAATTCTGGTACAAATATGACGTCTGGACGCACGACAGCGGACTGCAGAGTTCAGCGAGTGCGGATCGTAAAGAATGTGATTTTGAAGAACCTTCGAGAAATACAAGAACATTTAGAAGTATTGAAGTTTCATTTTAAAATATCTGGAACGTACTGAAACAAGTGACATTAGTGACGTCAGCGAGGCTGGCGTCCTCTCTCTTTAAAACAATGAATTTGTATTAAATCCGATATATATGCTCCTGATTTCGTGATATTTTGCCTAATAGTCTTGCATGTAGTTGATGTAATGAAAAGGCAATCTAGTATATATGTATTGTAGTATTATAATTTACAATTTAATCATTGAGACGAGTCTACAGCGATAAGTTCCGATGGCGACTGTCGACAGAAATATAATAATTTATTTATTTAGTATGTAACATATCGGATATTGGTTTGTTTCTGAGTGCCGATATGGAATGTGGTTTTCGCTTACATTAATAACATCATAATACGTAGTACATATGAAACGTAGGCACAATATAGTGCAGAATATTGAGAGAAAAACAAATTATATGTTATATTTTAAATGATGTACCTCAAGCAAATTACATGTATTTAAAACAACTTTGCTTGGACCCATACATATATGATGAATTTTAAATTTCTGACTCAATACATTCACGTGCATTCATTCATTTCACGTAAGTTACGTTAATACTATAATTTAAGACGGTATATCCATGGAAAACATGTTTACGTTCCGTATGTAATCAGATACAAACTTGAAGTAAGCGTAGTAACTTTAGTGTGACTACTTAAAACAAAGGTTTTAAATTTTCCCTCGTCATTAGGAATGTTAGTTCGATGTCTTGTTAATTAAAAATATTAAAACCGTCAGTGTTTAGGTAAGCACAGGATTGGTTAGAAAACTTGAAGACCACAACTTAATAAAAAACTATATAAAATTAATTATAAATAATTAAAGATGGCCGCATACATGATTTTTTTTTTGTACACGTTTGCAGCGCCTGTATTAAAAAAGTTTAAATATTAAACTTGATAACTATCCGTATTTACTTTTATGTTTTAATTTGATAGTAAGGGTGCTGTGCTATCATTACAAAGGTGGCATCGTAGTATTACCCTCGCGATTTTTAGAGTTCACGAGAGTCCAAGCCGTTTCTTACTCGTAGTAATATAAAAACTATATGACGTCTTTAAAGCGTCTGAACAACTTAATAGTTAAAA